>NW_020174568.1:892736-906182 GCF_003031525.2 Neophocaena asiaeorientalis asiaeorientalis | reverse complement strand
GCATCGGCAGGCGGACTCCCAACCACTGCGCCACCAGGGAAGCCCCTGTACATTTACCTTTTAAAGGCACTTCCATATCCTCTACAGTGGCTGTTAACATTTACATCCCCCCTGCAGTATAGGAGGCTCCCTTTTTCTCCAACCCAATCCAGCATTTATTGCTTGTAGACATTTTGATAATGGCCATTCTGACTGCTGTGAGGTGATACTTCGTTGTAGTGTTGATTTGCGTGTCTTTAATGATTTGTGAATCATTTCATGGGCTTTTCTTTTTAAACAGTGTGAGTAGTATTTACCTGTTGATATTGTTTTCATGAAACTCTACCCTATTTTGGTTTGTTTTTTTTTTAGAATACTTACCCCCAGAAAGTTTTTGAGGGCTGGTATCTTTCACAGCCCAGCAGTGCGTGTGAATATGAAGTCCCCGTTAGCGATCATTTAAAAGCTGCTGTTGCAGGAAACGGCCACAAGGCGGCAGGATTTCTTCCAAGACCAACTCTGGTCCGTGTTTTGGAGTTATAAATTAGAGTAAAATGTGGCAGAACAAACAACCAAAGCTTCTGTCTCATCACTTCTTTTTTTAAAATTTTTATTTTTGGGGCGGTAACAGTGATATACAACGTTCTGTGTTTTGTAGGTGCCCAGAATCTTTTTCATTTATGTATTGACATACATCTACTCATCTTTAGATTCTCCTTCCTTATAGGTTATTCCAGAGTGTTGAGCAGACCTACCTTGGTATACTTAGGTCCCTGCTGATTACCGAAATCAGACGTAATAGTTTGTATCTGTTAATCCCAGCCACTTAATTTACATTTCCCCACTTCTTTCCTCTTTGGCAACCGTAAGTTTATTTTTTAAGTCTGTGAGACTTTTTCTGTTTTGTCAATTAGCTCATGGTTGTGAATTGTTAGATTCCACCTGTAAGTGATATCATATGATACTTGTCTTTCTGATTCTGACTTACTTCACTTACTATGAATATGTCTAGCTTCATCTGTGTTCCTGCAAATGGCATTATTCCCTCCTTCGTCATGCGGAGTCCTAGTCCTCGTGTGCATGTACTAGTTCTCCTTAATCCATTCGTCTGGTGATGGGCATTGGGGCTGCTTCCAGGTCTTCGCTGTTGTAAGTGGTGCTGCAGTGCACGTTTGTGTGCATGTTTCACTTGGAATTCTTTTTTTCGCTGGATATGCTCTTAGGATTGGGACTCCCAGACCATGTGGCAGCTGTATTTTTACCTTTGAAAGGCACTTCCTTTTTGTTCCCTGTGTTGGCTGTTACCATTTACATCCCACCTGAAACACAGGGTGCTCCGCTTTTCGCCTCACCCACTCCAGCATTTATTGTTTGTAGATATTTTGAAAATGGCCATTGTGACTGCTGTGAGGTGATACCTCCTTGTAGTTTTGATTTTCGTGACTGTAACAATTCATGATATTGAGCATCATTTCATGTGCTTTTTGTTTTTTTAAACAGTGTGAGTAGTAATTATCTTCTGAGAGCATCTTCATGAAAGTCTTCCCTTCTTTAAAAGAAATGTTTTTTGATTGCTTACCCCTGGAAATTTTTTGAGGGCTGGTGTCTCTTACAGCCCTGCAGTCCTTGTGAGTATTAAGTCCGCATAAGCATCGTTTCAAAGTTGCTGTTTCAGGAAACGGCCACAAGGAGGCAGGATTTCTTCGGAGCCCAGTTATGGTCACTGACAAGCAGAGCCTTAGCGGATGTGGCGTTTTGGGGCTGCAAATTGGGGTGGAATGTGCCAGAACAAACACTGAAAGGCTTGTGTCTCATCACTTCTTGGTTTCTTTTCAATTCAGTTTTTATTTTTTAATTGAAATAACAGTGATACACAATGGTGTGTGTGTTGTAAGGGCAGAGAATGTTTTTAGTGTCTACATAAGCATATGTCTGTTCATCATCGGAGTCCTTTCCCGTATAGGTTATTACAGAGTGTTGGGTGGACCTCCCTTGGTACACCTCAGTCCCTGTTGATCATCTGTTTTACATGTAATATGTAATCCCAACTATCTACATTATGGCTTCCACACATCTGTCCCCTTTGGTAACTGTAAGTTTGTTTTTGAAGTCTGTGAGATATTTTTGTTTTGTCAGTTAGTTCCTTGGTGTGAATTGTTAGATTCTGCCTATAAGTGATGTCATACGATACTTGTCTTTCTAATTCTGACTTACGTCACTTAGTGTGATTATCTCTAGGTTTATCTAGGTTCCTGCAGTTGGCATTATTTCATTCATTTACATGGTTGATTCATACTCCATTGCCTACATGTACCACTTCTTTATCCATTCACGTCTCGATGGACATTTGGGCTGCTTCCAGGTCTTGGCTGTTGTACATGGTGCTGCAGTGCACGTTTGGGTGCATGTTTTTTTTCCATTTCTGGATTTTGGTGTATGTACTCTTAGGCGCCGGACTGCTGGATCATATGACATCTCTATTTTTACCTTGTAAAGACATCTCCATACTATGCTCTATACTGGCTTTTACCATTGCCATCCCACCAGCACCACAGGAAGGTTCCCTTTTCCCATGCCTTCTCCCCCATTTATATTTTGTAGACCTTTTGATGATGGCCATTCAGACTGGGGCGAAGTGACACCTCATTCTAGTTTTGATATGCGTGTCTCTAGTAATTCAAAATATTGAGCATCTTTTCATGTGCTTTCTTTTTCTTTTAAACAGTCTGAGTAGTATTTACTAGTTGACAGTGTCTTCTGGATAGTCTGCCCTGTTTTTAATTATTTTCGATTACTTAACCCTGGACATTTTTGGACGGCAGTTATCATTGAGAGCCTGGCAGTCCTGGTGAATATATGAAGTGCTCATAAGCAATCGTCTTCAGGTTGCTATTGCGGGAAATGGCCACAAGGCGGCAGGATTACCTCCTGCCCATCTCTGGTTACCCAGGCAATCAGAGCCTGAGGTCATGTCCTGTTTGGTGGTTGTCACAGCGGAATGTGCCAGGACCAACGCCCAACAGCTTGTGTCTCCTTATCTTTTTTTAAATTCAATTAATTTTTATTTTTCATTGGAGTAACAGTGGTATACAACGTTGCGTGTGCTGTAAGCGTCCAGAAGTTTTCAGTTATACACGGACATACATCTGTTCATCTTTGGAATCTTTCCCCACATAGGTTTTTACAGGTTGGCGATAGAACTTCTTGGTACACATAGGTCACAGGCTCCGGACGTGCAGGCTCAGCGGCCATGGCTCACGGGCCCAGCCGCTCCGCGGCATGTGGGATCTTCCTGGACCGGGGTACGAACCCGTGTCCCCTGCATCGGCAGGCGGACTCTCAACTACTGCGCCACCAGGGAAGCCCCAACACTCTTGCCACTTCTATTTAACATATTATTGGAAGTCCTAGCTGCAGCCATCAGAGAAGAAAACGAAAAGGCACCCAAGTTTGAAGGGAAGTAGTAAAACTCACTATTTGCAGATGACATAATAGTATATATAGAAAATAAACCAAAAAACTATTTGAATAAATGCATTAATTTATTCAGAGTTGTAGAATGCAAGATTTATATGCAGAAATCTTTTGCTGTTGTAGACACTAATAATGTTCTATAAGAGACCAATAAAAAATCCCATTTAAAATCACATCAAAAAGAATAAAATAAATGGGAATAAACTTAACCGTGGAGGTGAAAGGCCTGTACTCTGCAAACTATAATACACTGAGGAAGGAAATGGAAGATGATACAAAGAAATAGAAAGGAGTGTGTGGGAGTGTGTGCCGTGGCACCTTGGGCGCGAGCCAGGCTGCCGGGGTTGCTTCTTGTTTCTGCTCTTTGCTTGGTGCAGCTGTGGGCGAGTCACTTCTCTACGCCTCAGTTTTCTCATCTGTAAAATGGAATTAGTAATATTATAGTGTAGTTGTCATAATTTAATTAGCTAATATATGTAATCAGGAGAACACATTGTAAACGTTGCAGAAATGTTTACAGTTATGGTTTAATGAAATGGGGACAACTTCATGGGAGTCTTTTGGGAGAGAAATTACTCATGCAGTTCTTTCTAATGTAGCTATTTATTTACGTGCCTGTCAGCATTATGTGTCTGGAGCCCCTTGGAAGGGCTGGGAGGTGACCCGTTTTCTGACGGCATCTTCACAGCCCCTGGAATGGAACGCCTGCTGAGAATGTAAAGGGTGTGAGATGCACAGGGCCCAGGGATAGCCCTGTGGTCTCCTCCGTCCTCCAAACATAATGGACCCAACATTAAAAATGAGAAATGCTGTATTTGCCATGGAAATTCACTTCGAGTCACCCCCAGTGAATGTACCGTCCTACAACAAGGGGAGGTAAATGCAGTTCAGACAGGATGGCCCTTCTTAGACAGAAATTCTGGAGCGACTGTTGAAGGCCTTGAGGCAGAGGGTTAGTGCTTTGGATGTGGTTGGCAGCGTGTCAGGGGCCCTGGGGATGGGTGGGTGTCTAATGAGTCATTTTGAGTCGTCTGAAGTAATAATGTCCTACTTTATTCTGTTTGTTAGTGCAGTTAAAATGATTTTCATATTAAGTAATTTAAGAATCGAGGCAGTTTTCTCTGGCGTTTTAAATGGGCGCGATCCCTGGAGAATTAGCACTGTGCTCTCTCCTCCCAGCGTTTATTTTGTTGCCCACGTATGGCCTGGAGGAGGGACACCCTGGGGTCCAGCTCTAGGGTGGAGAATGGCTTCTGCAGACACGTCAGGTCTCCACTGAGAAGTCTCATTCCAGGAGCCGCCCTGGGCGAGCTCCACCTGATTCCCGGTGCTGACATCTTCTCAGTTGCCCATTTGCTGCTCTGGGTTTGACTTTGAGCTGCTTTCATGGCTTCCGTATTCTGAGTCCGCCAGGATTTCGGCGTCTCTCTCTCTCTTTTTTAACAAAATTTTTATTGGAGTGTAGTTGATTTGCAATGTTGTGTTAGTTTCCGCTGCACAACAAAGTGATTCAGTTCTACATTTACGTATCTCCACTCTGTTTTAGATCCTTTCTTGAATCACAAGCCCTGCCACATCCACGGGCTCTTCTCCCGTTCTTGAGTTGTGCTGGTGTTGGCCCTGGTCCTCCCGGCTTAGATGGTTTGCTGCGCCCAGTGGATTTCTACCCTCGCCCCCTCCCACCTCACCCCTTAACCTGATCCTTTGCTGAAACCTCACCTCCACCCTGACTCTGGGGTAGAACTGGTGATACATTTTAACTGTGACCACGGCCAAGAGCCCAAGATCTGGAATCAAACAAAATTGATTTTTCATCCCAGCTCTGATCCTAGTTCCATGATGGACTATGGGTGTGTTGAAAGATTATTCTGAGTGTGTTTTCTCCTGCCTAAAATGGGCACAGCAGTGATGGCTTACCGCGTGGGGCTATTGTGAGGATTAAATGATGACCCATGTAAAGACCCTATCACGGTAAGTGTTCAACAATTGCTATTGTTATGTCAGTCTTTCTATGATGACAGGCACCGTGAAGGCTGTTGACTCCAAACCAAGTCTGCAGTGTACCCTCTCTTTCTACTAAGCATGGGAAGAGTAGAGAAAGAATGGCGAAGCACTTCACCTTTAGAAGTAGGAAATAGAAATAGATGTATTTAGCTGCCCTCGCTACTTAGACACCTTTGCACACCACTGCTGGACACTGAGTCAAAGAGAGAAACTCCTGAGCGGGATGGGGGAGTGGCACCCAGGTGGGTGTGGAGCCCTCCTGGGACAGAGGCGGCCAGGAGAGCATAGCGGTCATGGGCCGTCGGTGTTGGAAGAGATCTCAGCGTTCGTCCGGTGCAGACTCCTTGTGCACCACTGACGAGCTGTGATCCGGAGAGGTAGACACCATGCCTCAGTTCACATAGCAGAGCTAGGGACAGAACCCTGGTGCTGAGGCTCCAGGTAAGTCTGGTGATGGCTCTTCCACGTCACAGGCTCTCTGATGTGGTCCCTTGAACAGCGGCATCAGCGTCACTTGGCACCTGGTTGGAAATGCAGATTATCAGGTTTCATCCCAGACCCGCTGACCCAGGATTTTCTGGAGTCAGGACGGGAATCGGTGTTCAAACAAGGTGCCACCCAGGTGACCGGATTTGAGAACCACTGCTCTTCATTATGTTGGTTTGTCGTGTTCCTAACCTGATTACATATATTTCTGCAAAGCAAGGAAGGTATGTAAAAAAAAACATAAATATAAGAAAACATACAGAAAGAAGAGAAAAACAGGAATCTTTTGATATTAACCAAGACAGACCAATATCTATCTACATCTATTTCTATATAATTTTTTTCAGAAAACAAATATATATTTATACTGTCGTGTTTAGGTCCCACTATTAAGAGCACTGCTCTCTTTGTGTGACTTATTACAGATCCAAGTACAGCCCCGGTTCCAGTGTTACTGGTTGGATGCAGTAATGGACTGTTAGCTCTTCCAAGCATGTGAACATAAATACCCTAGAGAGGGAAGAAGGTGTATGTGTGTGTGCGAAATATTATTGTTTGATGTAACTATTTCGTTGAAAATATGACAGCATGAAAAGCTAACCTAAAAGTGGCAAGAAATTTATGTTTCATGGCGAAGCCCACAGCCTCTGGGATGCTTAAATCACATTACATGGAGCTGTCAATCCCTTCTCCCCTTGGTATTAGTGGGTGTTGTATGAAAGCAAGTGTGTTTAACGTAATAGTGATTTTTCATGGTTCTGTCTGGACAGACCTTTCTCACTCATCATCAAAACCTATAAAAGTGCCTGGTGATGTTTTAGCTCCTGGAGTGTTTGATTATTTAGGACAGAACTTTATGGTAAAAGCATTGAATCTAACCATCTCACAACAAAAGAACAAAGTAGTTGGATTATTTTTGGAAAAGTTTGAGACGAAATGGTTAAAGTCATTGATGGACCTGGAAGAACGTAAGCAAGTCAGATTATTGTCTTAGATACTGAGCAGACTTGAGAGGGCTCTGGTTTCTATGTGAATGTCCACAATTCTGTGTATGTGGGCTGATGTTTTAGCTTGAACTGGAGTCTTTGTCGTAAAGGGGGACCACAGATGTGGATCATTGAATTGTGGGAAGGGTGGCTCCTGTCTAGAGCCTCTTCCGTGTTCTGGGCCCTTGGTAGCCCTCACTCTTGTCCATGATCATGACCATCGTCAGTGTCATCAGAGCTGACACCGAACATTAGCAACAGATTAGGCTCTACAGTGAGTCTTCACGTGCCAACTCACATAATCCTCACTAGGTCCTTAAGGGTAAGCACTGCCAGGTTTGGAAATGAAAGCCACTTCTGTTCAATTTTTCTAAACTTTTCATTAACTCCATACCACTGAATATCCCTCTAAGCCAGTTTTCTCCAAAGTGGGGTGTACACTTACATTCCAGGGGGAGGTAAGATAATCCTATTGATCTTTTATATTGGAATTTCTTATTATTTTTTACGCCAAAAAAAGAACTATTATTAATCTTTAATACCAGCACTTTCTCTCACAGCCTGTACGTTGGAAAGTTGGTCAAAAGCTGTCATTCCATTTGCTTTTGGTAAAAAGTGACTTATGGCAGCTTGCTTGGAACCAATCAAAGGGATCTTGAGCCTTTAATGATAACAGTACACAGATACAATTTGTCAATGAATAAGTCAACACCCCAAACTCCACAATTATTTCCCTTTCTTCCTCTGTCAAATTAATGCCTCTAATTTTCCCTTCCCAAATCCTTCACGTTGTAGCCAGTTTCATTGTGTTCAAACATAAATCAAATCACAGTTGTCCTTCTCACACTTACCCCAGCTTAGAACTCTTCAGTTGCACTTAAGACCAAATCCAAAATCTTCACTGAGGCCCTATGATTTATCCCTTCAACCTTATCACGCTCTTTCTGCTTCCCATGCTGTGGTCACCCTGGTGTCCCCTCCATCCCTAGGACAAGCCGTGCTGTTTTGTGCCTCAGGGTTGTTGCATCAGCTATTTTGTCTTCTAAGAATAGCTGACATCTCTTTATTCCTTTAGGCAAAGTATTGCGTCTCTTTTTTATTGTATGTATAGTCAGTCTAAGTGCAGGGACTCTCTTTCACTTTAGAGGCTATAACCTCTATGGCCAAGATCACTCCATCCCTACTAGCTTCACTAAGGAGCCATGCTTCTGAATTTCTTGGGTTTTATCATTCTCATTCCGACACCAAGGCACCTAGGCTACTTGGTATTTCCTGTTGCTATTTACACGATTTAATCAACAGTCTGGATTGGGTCAGCAGAGGGGAGTCGTCATGGCTGGGGGCCTGGTGGCCAGTAGGGTATACGCGGTCTCCAGCAGGTGCAGGTGGACTGGTTGCTTAGGGCTGAGAAAACATGCCAAGTCAATCTCTGCGTCCAGTCTAGGTGCAGATTCACGGCGTTTGTAATCACAGCTCAATCACATTTATAGTAACTCAGGGTCAATCTAGAAGTACCATTTGGCTTCACCACTTTGCATCTTTGATGTCTTTTATGGTAACGCTAAACTGTGCTGTTTCTCTCACAAATGCTCTCACTATTACTTTTGGTTTACCTAGCATACCATAGTCAGGGGGTCATTGTGGGAATTATGCCAGTTCCGAGTATATTTATTCCAATTATTCATGCAGAAAATAGGGAAATAAGCACTGCATGGATCTTTGAGATAAATTTAGACCGAGGTTATTTATCAAGTGTCCTTCTGTAAGCCCCATGCTAACCATTCAACCAGAGTGTCATCCGTGTCCCCTAGATTAGTGTCAATTTAGAGCCAACACCTGTAACCCTCTGAAGATGTGTCATCTCTTCTTCACACTCTCATCCTTTTAAATGGCTGTAGGCTTCACTGGGGAAGAGTGGAGGAAGCTTTACGGTGTGTACTTGGGCCATGTTTTAATGGTTCTCACTCCAGGGGTTCAGGATGTGTGAACTGCCCTAACGTCTAGTGTCCGGCTGTGGATTCATAGTGATTTCTGGATTATCTTAAGCAAGGAATACCTTAGTAGGTCACCCATCTATTAATAGGGAGCCAGTAATAAACCTCTACAGATTTCTAAGTGTCGATAAACTCCACCATTGCATCTCTGTGGTGTATTATGCTAATTGGGTCAATTTGTCTTTGATAGTTAAGCCTCGTGACCGGGTCCCCACCACCCTGAGATTTCATTATTCTAACCCTAACCCAGTAAAAGCAGAGCTTCCGAGTCAATGGCACGATCTCACATGATCATTTCAGGGATCCATAGGACAGCCACGCAGAATGGTTTGGGCATGCTGGAGCCCTCACCAGTGTTTCTTTTTGCTTTGCCACGGGGTAAGGTTAGGAAGTGCCTACAGGTCTCGCACGTAAGAGGTCCACTCCCACATTCCATCCCCTTAGACCTCCTGTTTCCTCAGCTGCAATATTGTCAGCGAGGTTTCCACTTCTCAGTTCATTGCACGTAGCGTCCCTGGGTCCAGGCTTCAAATGATCAAACCAGCAACTGCTAGACCACTTGCTGCTGAGTCAGCGAAGACAGTAAACCTCCCGCGGTGTGCTCGTTGATCTAACACCTTTAAGATACACTCCATCGTGCTTCTATTTTTATTTATTTTTTATATTTAATTTTTATTTTATATTGGAGTAGAGTTGATTTACAGTGTTGTGTTAGTTTCAGGTGTACAGCAAAGTGATTCACTTATACATACACATACCTCCATTCTTTTTCAGATTCTTTTCCCATATAGGTTATTACAGAGTATTGAAGAGAGTTCCCTGTGCGCTACAGTAGGTCCTTGTTGGTTATCTATTTTATATATAGTAGTGTGTATTCCATCATGCTTTTATATCTATCTATCTATATATATTTTTTAGCAGTACGCGGGCCTCTCACTGTTGTGGCCTCTCCCGTTGCGGAGCACAGGCTCCGGACGCGCACGCTCAGCGGCCACGGCTCACGGGCCCAGCCGCTCCGCGGCATGTGGGATCTTCCCGGACCAGGGCAGGAACCCGCGTCCCTGGCATCGGCAGGCGGACTCTCAACCACTGTGCCACCAGGGAAGCCCCCCTGTAATGGTCTTAAAGCACCACAGGCATCCTCCTTTTATTACCTTTGAGCATCTGAAGGTTGATCAGAGAATCAGCATTAAAATCAGTGCCAAAAAAAAGAATCTCCAGCTGGATCTTAGCTGTATTGTCTTGAATGAGTGAAAAGGAAAAACGATGTTTACTGCGTGCAGTGCTACCCATTCCTTCTTGGGGAAAACTCTTTAGCAAGGGGTGTAAGAGAGGGGATGCTTGACCCTGGAAGTGCATTATCGAGTTTTCTTAGATGCTTCCTCCAAGCCATCTGAGAGGAGGGCTTTTATCACAACTGACTTCCTTCTCTAAAAGGAGTCGCTTTGAGACAGTCTGTCTCTTTCTCTTTCTTCCCCCTCATCCCTCCTCTTCCTTCTCCTTTTCTCTGTCTCCCCCTCCCTCTCTCTCATTCTTCTCTCCCTCTTTATTCCTTCCTTTCTTTTTCTTATACTATAGAAAATTTGGAAAATATAGAAAACCATAAAGTTAGAAATTATCAAAATCATCTAGAATCCCGTTTCATGGAAAGAATGCTTAATGTTTGGGAGTGAAATCGATCATGAGCGAATGTGTGTACGCACAGTCATGCATGCACATGCGCACATAGGCAATATGTAATTAACCAAAATGGGAAGCTTTAACTTTTAGTGTCTTAAGAACAGTTAAGCAGGTTATGCTTAACTAATAATCCTCTTGTAAGATACAGCCATGGGAAGTGCTCATGTCATTTACAAAAGGGGCTGATGCAATTTCTGAAAGTATATTTCCATAGAGCGACACAGCCTCACTTCCATCTTGAGCATTGTTCTGGGGGTGGGTGGGTAGGTTGTCAGAATCCCCTGTCAAAGGGTGGTTTGGTGTCCGTTCTGCTCTTCCTTCCCCTCTGCCTCTGCCGGGCCGCAGGTGCCGCAGGTAGCTATGGATAAGGCTCCAGTGAGGCCACTTGGAAACTTGGGTTTGGGGCTGAAGATGTTTAAAACGTGTTCAAGTGAAAAAGTTGGCTTGGAGATGTCACTTGAAAGCATTGAAAATGTCTTTAGGCACAAGGGCAGGCTCTGAGCACCACGGTACCCCAAATGAGGCTCTGCGAGGACTGAGAACGTTCCACAGTAAACAGCACCTCCTGCATGAAGTGCTCTAGCTGCACAGTCTCCTTCTTCCCTCAGCCGGGCACTCAGGCTGCCCAGAAGCTGAGCTGTGGACCGGCCGTGCTCCTGGGTGGTCCTTGCCGTCTACAGAGAGAGAGGGGACGGAGCCAGGTGTGTACATGCAGCATCACAGGTCAAAACGCAGCAGTTCTTACAGTGACCTTGCTCCGGGCTCACTACAGCTCTGCCTAGCTGGAAATAAGAGCAGGAGAGAAACTCCCGTGCCAGGACCCAAAGAACGAAGTCACTTCCGAGCTATTATTATTTTCTGTCAGTAGATGGCACTGTTTTGAATAAATAGGCTTTGGTTGAGTTACCTTGACAAAGTGGAATAGAGCAAGCTTTCTTTGAATAAAGAGGATTTCGTTGTCATAAATTCCAAAGCTTTGTTATCAAAGATAGAAATTGTATAGTAGCAAAATAACTTTAACTAGGTCTTATAACAACACTATCCTACAGAGAGATAATGTGAGTCTACCTGGGTCAAGAAGGGGGAGTAGGAGGGCGGGAGATGCGCCCTGGAGACTGACAGGCTCCTGTGCAACCGTGGCTGTAACAAAGACACACGTGGAATCAGGCAGGAAGGGAAGAGAAGCCATCAGGTCGGGACCTGTGCCCGTGGGAGGGGACTCAGAGGAAAAGGGAGATGACATGCAGTTGGGTTGGGGGGAAGTGGAGATCTGTCCTGAGGAGTGAGTGGTTTGAGCCACACATTGGGACCCCTAGCCATGGGGTCCAACACAAGGAAGACGAGCCCCTTACTCAGTGAAGTAGGTCAGACAGAGAAAGACAAATACTCTATGCGATCCTTTATATGTGGAATCTAAAAAATAAAACAAATGAATGTATATAACAAAACAGAAACAGACTCCTAGATACAGAGAATAAACTAGTGATTACCAGTGGAGATAGGGCGGGCGGAAGGGGTGAGATGGGGTAGGGGATAAGAGATGCAAATTACTGTGTATAAAATAGATAGCCAACAAGGATTATTTTATTACATGGAAATATAGCCATTATTTTGTAACAACTTTAACGGGAGTATAATCTATAAAAATATTGAATCACTGTGTTGTACACGTGAAACTGAAATAATATTGTAAATTGACTATGCTTCAGTAAAAAAATAATTTGAGACAAAAAGAAATACAATGCAAGCCACATATGTACTTTAAAATTTTCTAGAAGCCATATTGGAAAATGAAAAGTGAAATTAGTTTTAATAAAATATTTTATTTAACCCAATATAAATATAAAAATGTAGTAAAATTCCAACATGTAATAAAAATATTTAGTGAAATGTTTTGCATTCACACGGGCAATATTTCACTTCCTCAGTAACTTGTAATTAATGGCTGTTTTTTTCCCTTCTTTTCTTCCAGCAAGAGAGGGCTGATTGTCCAGAACAACTGGCCTGAATAGAAGTTTCTTCACTTTGATTACTGTAAACTGTAGTGTTGGATTTGGTCCTTGCGAAAATAGAGTCTTTGTCTTCGGGGTGGGGGGGGAAAGAATATATATATATATACACACACACACACACACACACACACACATACATATATATATATAAAACTTATTTACTAAAAGATATATGTATATATAAGTGTATATGTATATGTGTATATCTATACTGATAGCACTTTTCTTCCTGCCTGGAAGACTACAATGCCAGCATCCAGGATAACTACTAGAAAGTACTCTGTCATCCCCTAACCAAATATCTGTTGAATCCCTACTATGCACCAGGCACCATTCTAACAGATGAGTCCTCCCTGTATTTCTAAGAAGACTGGCATTAGTGGAATGTGTGTATAAACACAGTGTGACTTGCATATTTTTCCATCCGCTCTTTTCCATTCGGTTCATCTGAGAACATTTACGGAGTCCCTCGCCTCCTCCAGGAAGTCTGACAGGTGCTGAGGGTGCACACAGACCAGTGGGGGAGCAGACCTAGGATGGCATAAATGTTGTGATTAAAAACATGAGAGTGTAGAAGAGGTTATTAGAGTTAGAAGAGTGCAGGGGGTGAGCCCACATCCAGACGAGGGTGTTTGTGCGGAGGAGAGGAAGTGGGCTGTTTCTTGAAGGGTTTGCTGTCTGAGCGGAGACATACCAGGATGAGTGGCAAGGAGGAGTTGGAAGACAGCATCCTCCCAGTGGAGCGAGGGCAGGAGAGAGCAGCGTGAGCGTTTGCTCGGAGGCCTCGGAGAGAGGGGGGGTTGGTGGGAGAGCTACAGTAGCGGGGGGGTT
>NW_020174568.1:849952-892723 GCF_003031525.2 Neophocaena asiaeorientalis asiaeorientalis | reverse complement strand
TCCTGGGCTGGGGGGTGGAGGGCAGGGGATACAAGAGACGAATAACGCTCAGATCGTCACAAAGTGTCTCGCTCAGCCTCCTTTTGTTACGGATGAGGAAACCGAAGCCTAGAGGGTAAGCAGGTGCCAGTCACCTCTCATCTTGGGCCCTCCAGTGGCAGCTAAACATTCCAGACACAGGTCTAAGGGTGCTGAAATGAACATAATCATTGGTGCAGCACTTATTTTAGTGAGCGTGTAATCCCAGCGGCTCTGTCTGTCTTTAGTGAGTTTAGATGTTGAGATGGTCTAGGTCATGTGTGAGCAAATAAAAGCAAGGCGGGGATGGAGCGTTCCTAAGTCCGGGGGGGCTTAGGGCGGGCACGAGGCCTTTGGCCGCACGTCATGAACAGAGCGGGTGGAGGAGTGAATGTTCCTGGGCCTGTTGGTTCAGAACCAGCGCCCAGGTACGTGAACGTGGATGCAGAAATGATGCACAGGCGTTCACACGGCCTGCAAAGCTGCTTTCACTGAGGCCCTAACCCCTTGCTGCCAAGGCCCCGCCCACGGAAGGAAGCCGAGAGTGACTGTCCAATGGGGGGAGAGCCCCGTGAAGCTCCCCACCACCCGTGCAGAGAGACAGCTGTCCCGTCGGCTTTGCTGCTTCGCAGCGTGGGCGCCGCCCGCTGTCAGCGAAGAGGGCAGAGGGGCACGTGTATTTATTGGCCTTGGATATCTAGAAGGAATTTTAAAAAATATTTCAGTGTTTATATTTAGTGTTACACTTAAGGGGTCTTTACTGACCACCTCACATTTTCCTTTCGAAGCTCTTCTTTAAAGAGCTAAAAATAATTGTATTATTTCTAATAAAATGACGATTCTATTTGGGGGTAGAAAGTCAGAATTTTCTATACATTTTTTTCTTTCTATCTGACTTTTAACAAAGGGCTGGTGCCCTCTTGAGACGTAAAATGGCCTTCTTGGTGTCTTTTAAATTCCCTGCTTTCCCTTCTCATTCTCTTTAATTCCAGAGCAGAAGGAAAGCGATTAAGAGAGACATTTTCCTGCTGCCCTTTCCAATAAAAAAAAAAAAAGTCGTTTTCCTAAACCCCCGAAAGCCAGAACCCGGTATGATTTTTCTTGCTGGTTGGGTTGCACATTTAATCTGCCGGGTTGTCGAATTATTGATGCAGTATTTCTTTTTTCTTCATTTTGTAATACTTCCTGTAAACTCAACTTCACTCTGGGCTTTGATCCTGATTTCACGTTTTATTTTCACCCAGGACGACTATTAATAATGTAACGTCCAAAGCTACATGTTATCAATCTCCTTTGGTGATTTTCAAGGCAACACTGGTTGAAATGAAATTCTCTCCGTATCCCTGGATGTTTATTATGGAAGATGCAGCTGCGCTGTTTGTCTGAAGCACAAGCATGACCATGTATCAATGTGGTTACCCAGTGAGCACATATGTTAAGGTACAGGTTTACTGGAGGCTGTTCTCTGTAATTGGGTTTAGTAAGTTTGTTTGAATAAAGGTGGCCAAAGGGATTAGTGAGGGTGCTGAGTGGGGGGATTTCAGTGCAATTGTGCAGGGCCAAGAAATACACCCTCTGCAGTCGAAAAGAAATCGGGTTAAGAGAATTATGTACATGAGCATCTCAAGAGGTGTGTATGGCTGACAGAAATCATTGAACATCCGCATCTTTTCCAGCGGCTGGAGTGGATGATGGATAGTGGGTGTGGGGAATTGGGAGTCTTTTTTTTTTTTTTTTCGCTGTGGTAGATTACAGGAAAAATATTTTTTCTTTTATTTTGGAAAGGGAATTAAAGTTTCTAAATTTGAAGTAGCTTAGCCTGATGGTTCTACAAGTAATGAGCCTAAATTATTAAAATTTCCTATGCTGAATTTAGAGATGCCGAAGAGCCACTAATAATTCCTTCCTTCTCTTCAGCATTTCCTCAAGTGGCCTCTATGTACTTCTGAAAATGAGAACCACAAGTGTCTGTGATTGTATTTTAAGTGTAGGTGTGACACTGGAGGATTCTATTGCCAGAAAGCTATGGGGAGGCTTGTTTTCTGTGGGAAAGCCTGCTGGGCACACTCACGAACGGTTCAGCCCGATTAGGACTGAGTACATGGCAAAAATAATTTTCATTGTTCTGCCCCTGAAGTGCCATGAAGCACAAGCTCAGAGCAGGCAGGAAGTGCCTTTCTGCTCAGTGTTCCTGTTCGTTGGCAATAATGCACATGCGTTTGCGTATGTGTCGGCCAGTAAAGGCCTCCTGTGTCGTGGGGTCATCAGCATTTTGTCGAGGTGCTTGCACGGGTGGGGAGGCATCATTAGGGAGCGTCCCAGGGGCAGCACGCATGCCTCTGCTCCCATCGCGCTCCTGGACCATTCGCTGTACAATGCTAGGTGCAGAGGGAGCACTGAATGCAGCACAGCATTTAATACACAAGCAAGTCCACGACACTGAGCATTCTGTGCCGTGGTCTGATTGAAGCTGGAAACAGCTCACACGCTCCCTGTTGCACTACAAGCGTTTCCTCCACGCTGGGTCTCATAGTCTTTCACGACATAGACGATCTCTTACACCTTCTGTGTGTCTTATTTTGCTGATAAACTCTTTCCGAACCTTAGCCATGCTTCCTGAGCTCCCTGAAGCTGGAGGGAACCCAAGCTGCCTCTCGCTGCCTACCTCTGTCTGTGACCTTTGCTCCATCCTCCCCCAGACCCCCACCACACGTCTTTCCTCCGAAGGATTACAGCAGCCTGTGTCTTAGGGCCCCTCCTCCTCTGCCTGCATTTCTTCTCTTCCTTCCTGTTTAGAATGATGAAGCCCCAGACTTTGGCCCTAGGAGCTCCACCATGAGCTCTGTGCTTCTGCAGTTTAAAGACCCGTTGGTCTCAGAAGGGTTGCACCTTGAGATGTTAGAACTGGAAGATGCCTTTGAGATGCTCCTGCTGCATCTCTTTGGTGTTCAGATGACTGAAGTCACTCGGGAGGCAAAGAACAGGGATGGGACGAAAGGCTCTTGTGACTCCCAGGCCCCGCGCCTCTCTGCTCAGCTGCGCGGCCTCAGGGCTCTTACCAGAATCCGTCAGGTGGGTGCAGGGGTAGCGCTGGGGCTGTCTCTTGGACCTGCATCCCAAGCACGGTCTTAATTGCCCCGTGGGGGAAGGACTCGGGCTGAAAAGAGAAAGAGAAAAGGAAGACATGGAGGTGGGAGGAGGGGGAGAAAGAGACAGGAAGGTTCTGTGAAAACGGAGGGAAGGCTGATCTCACGAAGCGTAACGTCCTCAAGGTTCATCCATGTTGCTGCGTATAACAGGGCTTCTTTCTTTTTTAAGGCCGAGTAATATTACATTTTATGAATATATCACGTTTTCCTTATCCATTCATCTGTTGATGGACATTTACATTGTTTCCACATCTTGCCTGTTGTGAACAGTGAACGTGGGAATGCTAATATCTCTTTGAAATCCTGATTTCAAGTCTTGTGTATAAATACCTAGAAGTGGGATTCCTGGGTCATATGGTAGTTCTCTTTTTGTTTTTTTTGAGAAACCCATACTATTTTCCATAGCAGCGGCACCATTTTGCACGCCTACCAACCTTGTAAAAAACATTCCAGTTTCTGATTCTACTTTATGAAGTATCTAAAATAGTCAACCTCATAGAAGCAAAGAAGAGAATGGTGATTCCCAGGGGCGAGGGTAAGGGGGAAATGGGGAATTGTTAACACTGTATGTGAAATTTAGTTATGCCAGATAAACACGTTCTAGAGATCTGATACAGAACACTGCTGTAGACAGCAACGACACACTGTGCGTGTAAGTGTCTGTTAGAGTGTAGATCTCACGTTAAGTAAGCTTTTTCTTACCAAAAAGAAAAGAAAAAAGAAAAAGAAAGTCTAAAAGGACAACTGCACACATTCTCACATCCAAGTTGCTAGTGTTTTCCGTCACACGTGGTGCGATGATGTGCACGTGATGGTGAAATGCTCCCCAGGCGCCTGGCTCTGACTCCATTGTTACTGACCTTGAACTGCCGAGGAATTCTTGGGCATGATTCCATATGATCTGTATCTAAATGCATTTTTGCGGTATGCGGGCCTCTCACCGTTCTGGCCTCTCCCGTTGCGGAGCACAGGCTCCGGACGCACAGGCTCAGCGGCCGTGGCTCACGGGCCCAGCCGCTCTGCGGCATGTGGGATCTTCCCGGACCGGGTCACGAACCTGTGTCCCCTGCATCGGCAGGCGGACTGTCAACCACTGCGCCACCAGGGAAGCCCCCCTCTTTTTTTTTTAATTTAAAAAATACATTTAGTAGGGAGGTTATGGCTTCCACTAAGCTGGGATTTAGTATTTTGAAATGTGTGAAAGAGGTTTTTAAACTAGATAAGATCTGTGCTTTTTCCTCTTTACATTTTGAGTGAGTTATATATTTGAGTTTCCACTGCACAGAGTTTTTCCAGGCATCAACAGATAAAAAAGACGTAACGAAAAGTAAGTGCCTAGAAACAAGAGTGCTATTGGAGCCTAGTCCTCCTGCAGAAGCTGCTGCTGGTTAACATAACCTGCCTCAGACTTTATATTCTCATAGATTTTTCTTTGAAAATAACAGAGGGCTTTATTCACTCCAAGAAAACAATGCACAAGAAAGAAAATGAAACTATAGTACACTACATAGTTCTGCTGTATGTGACGTTTACCGGATCATGATGTCGTAAACACTGTATGTGAGGAAGAGAGGTAAGTTGAATCTTCCCTAGTAGGAATCTTTTTTTAAACATCTTTATTGGAGTAGAATTGCTTTACAATGGTGTCTTAGTTTCTGCTGTATCACAAAGTGAATCAGCTATACGTATACATATATCCCCAGATTATTCTAATATTTTTAATCAAATAAACATCTAATCAAAAGCATTTTCAGTTCTCCATATTGGCTCTTTCTCATCTAGGTATCCAGCATGTATTTAAGTCTGTCTTATTCATTAAGATCTTCCCTAAGATTTTGATTGTTTTTACGATATTGTCTCATGCATTTTGACACTGTGGTAATGCACTATATGCTTTTACAATGAAGTCTGTTTATTACAGTCTCCTCCCATTCACAGGTCTTACGTACAAGATGATTTACCCTGTTTCTGAGCAGATGCTGCCATCAAGGAGGAAGAACTGTGCTTCAGTAGTTAGGGTTACGCTGTAGACTTCAAAGTACCTTAGTTGCATTTGAAAATCTGACTCTCAGAACTCAGGAAAAACACACATTAGTCTCAGTGTAAATTTAAAATTTTACTGAATCAAGGATGTTGAAATTCTTTTTTTTTACAATTAATTTTTATTTTTGGCTGCCTTGGGTCTTTGTTGCTGCGTGCGGGCTTTCTCTAGTTGCGGCGAGCGGGGGCTACTCTTTGTTGCGGTGCGCAGGCTTCTCATTGCAGTGGCTTCTCTTAGTCGCGGAGCACGGGCCGTAGAGCACGCGAGCTTCAGTAGTTGTGGCGTGTAGGTTCAGTAGTTGTGGCTCACGGGCTTAGTTGCTCCTCAGCATGTGGGATCTTGCTGGACCAGGGCTCGAACCCGTGTCCCCTGTATCGACAGGCAGATTCTTAAGCACTGTGCCACCAGGGAAGCCCTGAAATTCTTATTTACCAAGAGCATTCTAGATATCCATCTGTATGGTATGAGTAATGTGAGGGTCCCTGATGACTAGTGTGTTTTAGGGTCTGTTCTACGATTCTGTCTTACCTAGGGTCAAGAAATGCCTTTATTAAACATTTTTTGAAGGTTTAATTTTTTCCCACTTTTATTGAGATATAACTGCCTTATAATGTCTAAGGTTATGGTATACAGGGTGATGATTCGATATACGTATATATTGTGAAGTGATGACCACAGTAAGATTAGTTAACACACCCACCACCTCACGTGGCTGCCACCTTCTTGGTTCCGTCTGTATGTGTGTGGTGAGACCTTTTAAGATATACTCTCTCAGCAACTTTCAAGTACACAATACAATGTTGATGACTGTAGTCACCAAGCTATACGTTAAATCCTAAAACGTATTCATCTTATAACTGGAAATTTGTACCCTTTGACCACCACCTTCACTCATTTCCCGCAGTGCCTCACCCTACTGCCCCTGGAAACCACCAGTCTATTCACTGTTTCTATGAGTTTAAAAAAATTTTTTCTGTACATAAATGAGATCATACAGTGTTTGTCTTTCTCGGTCTGACTTATTTTACTAAGCCTAATGCCCTCAAGGTTCATCTATCTTGTTGAAAATTGAAGGACTTCCTTCTTTTTAAATGTCTGAATAATATTCCAAAATATAATATATATAATATATATAGCCAAAGGAAATGAAATCACACTCTCAGAGATATCTCCACCTCCATGTTCATTGCAGTATAATTCACCTTTGGATATATACCTCAAGTGAGATTTTGGGATCAGGAATTAATTTCTTGAGGAACCTCCATGCTTTTTTCCATAGTAGCTGCACCAATTTACATTCCCACCAACACCATACAAATATTCCTATTTCACAAGACGTCACCAGCACTTGGTATCTATTGTCTTTTTGATGATAGCCATTCTAACAAGTGTGAGGTGATATCTCACTGTGGTTTTGATTTGCGTTTCCTAATGATTAGTGATGTTGAGCACGTTTTCACGTACCTAGTGGCCATTTGTATATATTTTTTTTGAAAAATGACTACATCCTTTGCCTGTTTTCTAATTGGATTATTGTTACCTGCTGTTGAGTCCTGTGAGTTCCTTGTATATTTTGGATATTACTCTCTTATCTGTTATATTGCAAATATGTCTCCCGTTCTGTAGAATGTCTGTTCATTTTGTGGATTGTTTCTTTCACTGGGCAGAAGCTTTTATGTTTGATGTGGTCTCACTTGTTGATTATTGCTTTTGTTGATTGTGCTTCTGATATTATACCCAAAACTTCACTGCCAAGGTCCCCGTCGAGAAGCTTATCCCCTATGTCTTCTGCCGGCCGGGATCTCCACTCTCGCATGCACTACTGCAAGCGAGAACGCGGTCCGCTGAGATCTGAGCACTGGCGGCTGTAAGCCCTGCCTCCCTTCTCTCTGTCTGACCCCCAGTGGTCAGGCTCTGTAAGGTGGGGCCTGAACGGACCTCCCGGGAAGCTTCCTGAAGCAGTGGGGAAACTGGATGTCCGCCTTGGGTTCTCTCTTTTCCACTGGAGAAGCCATGGGTGCGGGGGAGGGGATGGGCTTTCTCAGTGTGGCCCTGTGCCGGCCTGGGGAATGGGCTCTGAGGTCAAAAGGAAGCTGCTCCTCTTCCTCTGCTAAGTGTCCTTCTGGATCTCTGCTGTCCAGGGGGTGCTTCAGCGTCACCCTTGGGTTCTGGGATGTTCCTGATGGTGTCGTGCCCATGGGTAGTTTCTGGTTGGCCTTCTTGGGAGGGGGACTAGAGCTGAGAATGACCTACATCGCTATCTTGTTGAGGTCACCCCAGGTACTTTTCATTAAAAAATTAGGACTGCAGATCTAAGCACTAGAAGAAAATTCAGTTCTGTCATATAAGGTCATTCAAAAGCATGCCGGGAATATTGTCCTATTTCTTAGAACCCTTTCAGCTGATAAATGAAGATATTTTTGCTTATCACCTCTCCCCCCAGGGTAAGGGTAGTCTGAAGTCTTTTCCAGGTCTTCACAGGCAGAGGCAATCAGAATTTGAGAAGAGTTGGGCCTAAAGAATATGTATGTATGAGTATCACTATGGAAAAGGGAGTCTGGAGTTGAGAGCATGGCTTCATCCGGTACTGTTGCAATGCACTAGCTTGAGTTACGGTATATGATGAATAAAACAGACTGTGGTGGGGAATCAAAAATATAGTGGAAATGGTATTGCATTTTGTTTTGCTTCAGGTTTTGTTATTTTAGCTCAAACTGCTTATATTTCTTTCTGAAACTACTGTTACTCAACCACCACACAAAGGGAAAGTTGCTTCTCTGCCCGTGAATCTGTCATCGTGCTAATTACTTGGATGCTATATATTGAATTTATAGTGCGAGTTTTCAACATGAATTCTGCAATACTCAAACAAATAAAACGAATAATTCATACCTCAAAAACAAAATATTCTTCGGTAATTATGGTTTCTGAATATCCAAGTCTTTGTTAGAGATTTGACCCACGAAGAATTGGTCAAATCTACGCATACATAAGCGTATCTTTAAATTAAATTTTCATATGCTTTATAATACCAGAGTTGTCGCTCCATAATTGGATTATAACAAATTTAATTTACGTGTTGTCAAAACTAGTGGATTGTAGAATTTTAGTTATAATTACTCTTGGAAGATCCAAGAATCGCCAAATATAGCACAAAGAATTTGCAAGTACTGATTAGAAAAATTCTAAAAACTTTAAGTCCATATTAATTTTGAGTAAAATATGATTTTTTTCCTAACATCATGTAAATTCCACAGTTTTTCTTATTTCTTTTTATTGTCCAAGACATCAGTTTTTATTCCTTTTGAAAATCCTCTATTCATTATGTAAATAATTATTGAAAACCTTTCTTTTGCTGTACATGTGTGCACCCTCCCTCCCCCTCCACGTACACAGATCAGTTTATTTCTCAGCCACTGGAGGATAATTCACATAACTATGGCTCTGATCCCTAGATATTTCAGGGTATATTTCCTAAGAAAAGGATATTATCTTATTTAAAAATAGTACAGTTATCAGCTTCAGTAGATTTTACATTGCTATCCTTTATCTAACCCCTGGTTCTCAGCTCTACCTGCCCAGCTCTGGGAGATCACCAGCTCCACCAGGTGCTCCTGGAAACCCACTCAGGGCTGTGAACCAGGATGACAATATAACCTACCTTGCTTGTTTCTCATATATCAGGAACCACTGCCCTTTGCTGCTTGAGGAGTGTGTCTTGGAAACCTTTTTCTTTCTCACATATGTTTCCTGCCGTATAATAGTTATTTCAGGGGAATGTAAATTCATCCATCTTGCTTGGAAGCAGAAATATTTTCCTCTTAATTTTGAAAACTTCTCTGTAAATTAGGGAAATTAGTCTCTCATCTGTAATGTACATTGCTAATACTTTCTCTCAGTTTGTCACGTCTTTTGATTATGGCATGCTTTACTATGCAGTTTTTTCACCACTAGGTGGTAAAACTTATCAGTTTTTCTTTACGGAATCTGGAATTTTAGTCATCATTAGAAAGCCTTTCCTAAAAGTTCCTACTAGTGCCCTAGTATATTTCCAGTCTTTATAAATGTTTGATGCGCATTTGAAAAGAAACATTGTGCTTTCTTATCAGCATAAGGTGATTGGTGTATATCTAAAAGATCGATCTTATTGATCGTATTGTTTAAATCTTTTATATCCTACATTAATTTTTGTCTACTTGCTTTGTCTCATGTTCAGAGCGATATGTTAAGATCTCCTATTGTTACTGTGTTTCTGTTTCCTTTTACATCACCTGTAATTTTTGTTTTGTGTATGTGGTTGCTGTGTTATTTAGTGCATACTTATTCATCACTACCAGATCTTTATGTGGAAGGTGCCTTTAAATATTACAAAATGTTCTTCTTTGACTCATTTGCCTTGAATTCTACTTTGTTTTGTATCAGGATTGCAGCCGCTGGCTTCTTACTGCTTCTTTGCCCAAGATGTTTTTATTCAAGTCTTTACTTTTAGCGTTCTTGAATCACTGCATTATAAGCGTGCTTTGTATGTAGTAGAGAGTTGTATTTTGTTTTATGGGCCAATTTGAAAATCTTTTTCTTTTTATGGGCACATTAGTCCTAGTCATGATTATTGATATGACTACTATACTGGTCCCAATTTTGTCTTATTATTTTATGCAGTAATTAATTTGCTTACTACTTTATTTATTTATTCATTTACATTCTCTTTAGCTGTGGTGGGCGGGCTCTAGAGCGTGCGGGCTCAGTAGTTGTGGCGTGCAGGCTTAGTTGCCCTGCGACAACGCGGGATCTTAGTTCCCTGACCAGGGATTGAACCCGTGTCCCCTGCATTGGAAGGTGGATTCTTAACCACTGGATCACGAGGGAAGTCCCCCTATTATTTTATATTTACTGTGTCTATTTCTCTATTTGTTGTGGTTGCTTTAAATTTTTTCTTTTGATATTTAAGAAGGTATAAATACTTATTTTAGTGGTTACCTTTGGATTAGTGCTTCTTATAGCGCCCTTAATGCCGCCCTCGCAACCCGGCTTTTTAACTTAACTCTTCACCATCTGTCAGCCTCAGTGGTACCCACTCACTCCCACTGACCACAGTCACTGATCTTATCCTAGTTTCTCCCTTTTCTCTTCTATCCTGCCTTGTTTTCAGTTGCACTTTCCTCCTTCACTAGAACAAAATTTCCTATTATACTTGAATTCATGACCCTGCCCTTTTATTGTTCTTAGCTCTTCAATTAAAAATATGAAATGTTCATTATAAGTCCTTTTGCAGAGTCCCAAGGAGCCATCCTTTGGCTGGATAAAAAGCCATCTTCTGGTAGATTTGTCTGAAAGTACGTATTCCCTGAATTCTGGCAGATGAAAAACTGCTTCTCTATAACTTTACTACCCTCAGGGAAGTTTGGCTGGTTAAATATCCTTGGTTTTCATTCCTCAAGTTTCTTGAAAATTATACTCCCCTGTTGCCTTTCTTTGTATATTATTTTGAGAAATCTCAGTCTGATTCCTCTGCCTTTATAAATACTTTCTTTTTTCTCTTTCTTCTTCTGTTCTCCCTTCAAACCCGTGTTGCCTGCATTAGCAGGCAGATTCTCAACCACTGCGCCACCAGGGAAGCCCTCCCCATCTTTCTTACTGTATCTTTCTTTCTTTTTTTTTGTCTGGAGACACAAAATATTTTTGTCTTTATCTTTAAAGTTTAATACCTTTACTAGAATATATGTTGGGTTACTTCTCTTTTATTTCTGGGATTTTTTTGAGTTACAGTTTTAAATATTAGTTCTGTTCAATTGTTTTGGGCTTTCTCCTCAAGGACAACTATTATATATACATTCAGCCTTGTTCGATTGTCTTCCATTACTATCCACTTTCTTTCTTTAATTTCCTTTTTAGCTCATATTTCTCTCTCTCTTTTTTTAAATTTCTTGATGCCTCTATTAAGTTTTTATTTGAGTATGTCTTTATTGGTACCTTGCAATTTAATCTTAATTTTATATGCTTTTGTTTTATCCTTTATTCATTTCCTGAATCTAATCAACTCCCATTTCATTTCTTCCTGCTTTTCTATATGTTTCTGTTCTTTGCTTTTGTATTTCTGATTGAAGACGTTTTACCACATGCCCAGATTCTTGACTGAGGCTATTTAATATAGTCTGAAGTTGTTTACTACAGTTTTCTTCAATCTTGTGTTGAGTTTTTTGGTCAAGTCTTTTCATCAGCAAAAAAGGTTTTTTTAAATGTATGTATTTATTTCCCAGACGTTGCAGTCATTTTACACCAGGGTGATCTGCTGTTCTTTATTCTACTTGTTTCATGAACAGGATTCCTAGTCCGACAGTGCCCCTCTGTGCCATCTGCTTTGTGGATGGAGGTGTTGGTGGTGGGTAAGGAAGGGAAGAGTTGGCGTGTCTTTCATTTCTGAAACATTCTCAATTTCTCCCTTTCATTTCCTCCTTTCTCACTGGGTCTTCTCCAAGGTGTATCCCCTCCGTGTGCATCTAATTCTTTCTAAAAGCAGTAGTTCCTCTAAGCTGCCCCTCTGGTCCCTTTCTCTATATAAGGCTGTAAACTATGAAGTCCTGGTCTGGGTTCCTTATTTGGGCATTTATTCTTGCAATTTCTCTTCTGAAAGTGGTCTTCTGCTGTTTTATATGAAGTCTTTTAAGCTTCTCTTCTCCACGCTTCACACCTAGAGGACTGCTACGGTAAGAACACCCGGTTTCCTTTCCTTTGTTTTTTTCTCTCTAATTACAGGTAATTTGATGATTGCATTTTCTCAGTTTTGTAGAAATGCTGAATTTGTCCTCCTTGTAGATGTCATGTGTTCTGGGGGAAGTAAGTGAGAGGGAGATGAAAAATAAGGCTTTCCATTATCCTGAAATGCCAGATCTGAAATTCCCCACGTCTGTCATCTGATTCCTTTCCATGTTTCTTCTACCTTCCCTGATTATCTTAGGCTTCTCCTGAATTTCAGTCATTGCATTTGTATTTGTAGCAAGTCTATTTATATACTTGCTTTTTCTAATACAACAATTAAATCTCTACTGGCCGTTTAATTTCAGCTTCTTTCTTCACTCTAAGATTTTGTTTTTCTTTTCATCTTATTCTTTTGTTTGATCATCTAGATTTGGAATTCTTCAAGTTTTATTGAGTTTGTATTCTTAAGTTCTTCTATAGCTTAAAGCGTTTGTAGGTTTTATAACCCTCCCCTGGGTAATGTTTTCTTCCAGAATGAGTTCTTCTTAGTTCCTCACTTTTCTTTTGTTATTTTTCTCCCTTCCTTCCTTCCTCTGTTATCTTTCTTTTAGTTGTTTACCTGCTTGCCAGGCTTTGTATTATCATCTTGTTCATTTTATAATTGGCTGCTCTCTCTAGACCTTTACCTTTCAATGATATAGTTTAGGCAAATACCTCCTGGGGTGGTTTGTCTTTCTGAGTTTGCTAGATGCTGTCCATTGATACTTAGAACCATCTCAAATCTTCTAAACTCTAACTTGTGTCCCAATGGCTAGAAACCTGAAAACGATATTTTCCACATTCCTTTGACATTTCTGGCCTACGTTTCACCAGTAAGAGTCACCCGAATGCTATTTGGAAGCTGGAAAAGAAAGGGAGACCATTACTGTCCTTTGGCGGCTGCTGGTGGACCCACAGGTGGATGGGGCATGAGGTTGTAGTGACCTTCCACTGGGTTCCTGTGAATCAGCTTCTCTGGCATGGCAAGCAGCAAAAGTAGTGGTGTCCATTTTCCTGACTGAACGCTGACTGATACGCTGAGCCTCATTTTGAGGACTGATGTAGTTTTCTCCCCACTTTCACGAAGCCTGTGGTGTGAGGATATGTACGGTGATGTTGGGTAACGTTAAATGTACTGCCTTTGCTGGGACTGGGCTCCCTCTTCAGAGAAGCCACAGCTCTTCTAAGCTTGAGCTCAGTCCCTCTAGTGTGCACTGCTTCTGTGGACATCACTTGTGCTAGTTTTTATTTCAGGGATGACTGTGTGGTAACTCCCAGGATCACCGTGTATGATGACAGTGTAAAAATGCCCAAGAGGACAGATCCATACTTGCTGTGAATAAAAGGAGGGTCCTGTGTGGGTCTTCTCTGTGTCACCATTTATTTATTTATTTATTTTTAAATATTTATTTATTTATTTATTTGGCTGCACCGGGTCTTAGTTGAGGCACACGGGGTTGTGGACTTCTTAGTTGTATCATGCATGTGGGATCCAGTTTCCTGACCAGGGATTGAACCTGGGCCCCCTGCATTGGGAGTGAAGTCTTACCCACTGGACCACTGGGGAAGTCCCTGTGTTATCATTCGATTCTGAACATTTGCCTGAGAATTGGATCAAATTTGGAAAATCCTCAGCCCTTCTGGCTGCCTCTCCCCTTGATTCCTGGGAAAATAAGGCAGGTTCAAAGTCAAGAGGAACACCAAGCTTACCTGGGATTTCTAAGTCAATTTCTGGGCTAACTTAAATCACAAAATAGAATGAATGTGGCTCATTTGGCCCCCAGATGTTGCCATGATGAAAGGAGAGCTGGTCAGCGGCATTGCAGTGAGTAGGGGTTCACTCTAGCTGGCAACCTAACTCAAGAAGAAGCAGTAGGGATTAATCTCATACAGCATGCACTTCGCCTTAGAGAGGTGTCCAGCACAGTCCACAGGGCATTTCAGCCTCACACTGCATGGTGTTACCCCGGGTCTTTCGTGCCCTCGTTGGTGTGGGACACGGGGACCAGCCGTGGATGACAGTGTGGGAGCCACCTTATGTTTCCCACCATTTTTACATTGTTGTAAAACAGCGCTGTGACAACTCACAGCTCCCCAAATTCAGGTGCCTCCCTGCAGAAAAAAAAAATGTACACAGCAAACAAGACGGACACGACGTTCCATACTTTCCTTAACTCCATTTTCAAGTATTACCATGAGAAGATCAGCTCTGGCCTGATGTTAACCTTTCCCCAGAATTAGATTGGTTATTCCAGGAAGACTAGCCCAGGTTTCAATGTTAAGGTTGTCAGGACCCAACAAAGTTAGGCTGGAATACAGGACGCACGCTGCCCTCTGTGCCTTCTAGTTATGGTCCTGTGGCCGTGGAGAGTCTAGGACGCTCCCGGGAAGAGCCGAGGCAGCACCATTTGGGGACAAGTTTTCCTTGAGTTCCATAGTTGTAAGCATGGGCTGCTACCCGCAATCAGGTGAGTCTAGGTTTGCTCACACGCCAGTGACAGTAGTTTGAACTGGCTTTGTTTCCAAATTAGATGAAGTCCATTTACAATAGACAGAGTTAGGATTTTGCTTTGTTTCGTCTCTGGCCCCTCCTCGAAAAGAGCGAGATGACAAAATACTCTGCTTGACTTCTCCATACCACGTGCATCCGGTGGGTAAATCAGAAGAAACGCTCTTGAGCCCCCTGTCTGCGGGTCTCTGTTCCACGCCTGACCAGGCTCCTTACCCAGCCTCCGTCGGTGTTGATGAGCCCAGGGTGGAAAGGCGCTTCTCTCTGGTCCCGACGGAATCTCACCTCGGGCGTCTCACTTCTAATCACTGCAAATAGCTATTTTGGCACATATTCAGAGCGGGCTCAGCTAGGGGCAGAGGAAATACTTTGCATTAACTGGATGATGTTAAGTTTCCAGCCATGCGCCGTCGCTTCAGGACAGAAAGGCTGTTGCCCGGAAAGAC
Organism: Neophocaena asiaeorientalis asiaeorientalis; assembly: GCF_003031525.2. Classification (NCBI taxonomy): domain Eukaryota; kingdom Metazoa; phylum Chordata; class Mammalia; order Artiodactyla; family Phocoenidae; genus Neophocaena; species Neophocaena asiaeorientalis. Next base: position 877,825 of record NW_020174568.1, on the reverse strand, counting down.
AGCTTGACTCACTCAGAGTCTGTGAGCGGGTGGCTCCTGAGATGCTAAGCGGGCGAGTTCCCTGGTTCTCTGCACTGGACTCTGTGCTCGGGGGCTTTTCCTCCAGGCAGTGGAAGTGTGATGATTACAGAGGCTGGAAAAAGGCGAATCCCGTAACAGTATGATTTGGTGACTCCTTTCAGATGCTTCTGTGCTGGGTCCCCAGAGGTTTCCCCACAGTCCATTCAGGAGTTTATCTTGTTGGTGAATGTTGAAAAGACAGAATATATGCAGGTCGGGTTTGCAGCTTCCTACGTACCCCGATTTGAGGGGCTTTCCTCCTCCCAGGGCCCAACACTGACTGAAATGGACACATCTGGGCTCGACAGGGACCTGGGGTCAGGCTGGTTCTGATTGGTTTGAAGGCATAGAGCACAAACGGCATCCTTAAGTAACCCCAAAGACAGGTGCTCTGCCTAGAATCACTGTAAGTTAGTGGCTGGAAAGGTAGAGCTTGGGGGTTTGGCTTTAAATCTTGGACCCGCTAGTTGTGTATATTTTGGCAAATGGATCAGCATTCCTGAGACTCAATTTCATCAGTTAGTATAATGGGGGAGATACTATCAATCTGATAGGGTTACTTTGAGGACCTAATGTGGATCATGTGTGCGTGTGCGTGCGTGCGTGTGTGTGTGTGTGTGTGTGTGCGTGCGCGCACGTGTGTGCCCGCAAAGCACGGTGCCTGGCTTTAGTTATTCAATAAATAACAGCTAATATTATTTATCAGGTTGGGACACTTTGTACAATATTCCAGCTTCCTCCAGGGCTCCTTCAGTTTCACAATAAATTTTTATCTTTCTTCTGACAAAACCCCTGATGAAAGCTGTCTTAGTCGGCTTGGGCTGGATAACAAAATACCGTAGTCTGGATGGCTCAAACTACAGCAATTTATCTTCTCACTCTTCTGGAGGCCGAAAAGTCCAGGGTGGAGGTTCCGACAGGGCTCGTCTTCTGGCGAGGATGCTCTTCCTGGCTGTTGCTGTGTTCTGTCACGGTGAAGAGAGATTTCTCTCTTCCTCTTTTTATCGGGCCACAGTGCCAGTGGATTAGAGCTTCGCCCTTATGACCTAATTTAACCTGAATTAACTCTTGAAGATCCTGTCTCCAAGGAAGAGTCATACTGGGAGTTAGGGTTTCAACATGTGCATTTTGAGGACACACAATTCAGCCCATAGCAAAAGCCAAGCTCTCCTGGGAAAGGATATCCTTGATGAGGCAGTGGGTTGTCCCCAGTCCACAGAGACCCTGGGTCCTGGCTTCTGGAGTGTCCCTTCCTAGTTACTATTGGAGTCGTTGTCTTCTGATCAGGGAGAGAAAATCAGGTGTTAGGACCTTGAGCTCTGCATATAAAATCACGTTTATATGCATAACAGTAGAACTTGAATTAGTTTCTGTAATCAGATTCTCTCTCTGGGGCATGGGGAAATGGAATAGAGAAGAAACCTGGGTGCTGGGGCCTCTCCAGTACGTCCTGAAGGCAGAGGGATAGAAAACCAGGGTGAGGGCTTCTGAAACCCTGTTCCCTAATGCGTGATGTTGTCCCTGGTCAGTCGAATGGAACTTTGTGCGCAGTCCCCATAGGAAAGTGGCACTCAGTCAGCATTTGTGGGATGCATGAACGAACATCCTTACAGATCTGCTTAGTGGAAATACAAATACCCGCTTCTACCATCACTAAATCACAGGAAGTCTGGCTTGAAACGGTGCTCCTGGCTGACTTGTATGTAAAAAGAAAAGGTGGCCCACGTATATAGTGTCTTATTGTGAAATCTTTGCTTGATTTTATTATAATAGCTGTAAATAAGATGAAAAGTTTGAATTAAAACGAACATGACTGTAAGTTGGCAATAATGATATAATAAAGTACCATTTTATCCTTCAAATATTTATTTCCAATAGTGTTGGAGATGTTACAGAAAAACCTGAATGAACTTTTTGGCCGACCCAATAAAATCAAATGTATCCTGTACAAGATCCTTTAATCATGAGATAGTTTTGCCCTCAAACAATCTACTAAACGTGATCTTATGTGAGACCCAGTGCCTGTCCATGGTTAATGAGCTCATGGACTTTACTTCATAAAGAAAAGCCGTATTTAATGTGTCTGTATCGTTTTGAATGATGCCCTGATACTAGATGCGACCGGCAGCCAGCGTGACTAAACTGCTTGCAGGTTCCAGACCACTGAAGCGAAGCCCTTTCAACAGGATGCTCTGTCATCCCATCAGTTTTTGTTTTGGCAGTTACAGACAGTGATGGTGTCGAGCCTAGCATCGAAATGTTCTATTTTGCTCCCAAAGTGAATCCTCATAGTTGTTATCCATGAGAAATGAGATGTATAAGAAGGCAGCACTTCAGTCAAAATTTCCAAAGTGTGCAGCGTAGCTAGGACCCGCTGAGAGCGGGTGGTGTACGTTGTCAAGACGCTTGCGTTAAGTAGTAGCGTGGGACCTAGGTGATGAGTCAAAGCTGGAAAAGTTTTTCTTTTTTTTGTGGGGGCAGGGGATGGAATGATAAATGCCTCACAATGTTTTTCTTTTAGAATATTAGGTTGTATTTCATACTGTGGAAACTATTCCAGCGGATTGCAACTCCTTGAGAAAAATTCATCGTTCTGACTAAATGTGCGGAGCTTGTCATATTTAGCAAGAGGTAAATATTTTGAAATCTCTAAATGGATTTGTTGGCAGCCAAAGGCTCTTTTAATCTAACTTAGCCCATACACTGGCTTAGTTAAGGTCAATTTATCACAAAAGTGTTCTGCTCCAGGACCCAGACCAAGAGCTTTGGGGAAACTGAAGAAGAAAAGCAAAATAACGCTAAAACTCGTGAGACGCCGCCGTGCTCCGGATCAGCAGCAGCATTCCCCGAATTCCAGGCTGGGACGGAGAGCTTCCCAGCAAGGGGGTGTGGCTTCCGGCGGGATGCACCAAAGAGCATTCTGTCATAGCCGCCACCAAGGGTCCGTTTACGTCCTGGAGGGACGGCTCTTACTCACCTCTACAGGTGTGTGTGGAGGACTCACGGTGCACCCAGCAATTTCTCGTTCTTTGTCTGCATGTGGCAGCCAGAAGCAATGCTTACACGATGCTAACCTGGAAAATTCACCAGACCTTTAGAAAACCACCGTCATATTTGTGGGCGATGGCACACTCCTGTTTTTCTCTGAAAAAAAAAATTGGGTCTGTCTTGCATTGGGTCACCAGAAGGTGGCTCAGTGGACAACAGAATCATTTTCATTACCTTGATTTTAAACTGATTCAACTTTTGTTGCAAGTCTTCACCAAAAATAAAAGCCATACATATTACCCATTATTACATTTGCTATAAAAATGTTGCTGTGGACTTCCACACCAGAAACTTCTTTCAGAATTGTGGTTTTCTTGGGAAATCTGTGTTTCTCACTTTCTATGAAGGAGAAATGTATAACTGATTGCTTCCATTCAGGCTCAGGCTACCAGGAAGCACAGCAGGAAAGTGAGAAGTCATTGAATTCCTCAAATTCTTCTCTTCTTTGAGCCTGACTTTCTAGCAATTTTTATACTTTAATACAGTTTAATATGGGCTTCCCTGGTGGCGCAGTGGTTGAGAGTCCGCCTGCCGATGCAGAGGACACGGGTTCGTTCCCTGGTCTGAGAAGATCCCACATGCCGTGGAGCGGCTGGGCCCGTGAGCCATGGCCGCTGAGCCTGCGCGTCCGGAGCCTGTGTTCCGCGGCGGGAGAGGCCACAACGGTGAGAGGCTCGCGTCCTGCAAAAAAAAAAAAAAGTTGGAAACAGCCTAAATTGATTTTGGGCGGGGGGAAGTCTTGGTTATAGGTCAATATAAAAAATGCAGATAAAAGGATGAGATCATCCTATATTTTATTGACCTGGACAAGCTTCCAGGATATACTTTTGTGTTAAAAAAGCAAGTTACGTGTTCTAGTTCTGTGAAAAAACGCCATTGGTATTTTGATAGGGATTGCTTTGAATCTGAAGATTGCCTTGGGTAGTGTGGACATTTTAACAATATTAATTCTTCCAGTCCATGAACGCAGTATATCTTTCCATCTGTTAGTGTCATCTTCAATTTCTTTCATCAGTGTCTTATAGTTTTTGGAGTACAGGTGTTTTACCTCATTAGTTAGATCCATTCCTAGTTATTTTTTTATATTTTTGGATGCAATTGTAAATGGCATTGTTTTCTTAATTTCTCTTTCTGATAGTTTGTTGTTAGCGTGTAGAAACTCAACAGATTTCTGTATACTAATTTCACCTCCTACAACTTTACTGAATTCATTGATACGTGTTACACATTAAAGTTGTTGAGAGAGGAAACCCTAAGAGTTCTCATCGCATGGAAAAATGTTTTTCTGTTTCTTTAATTTTATATCTAATATATGAGATGATGGACGTTCACTGCACTTATTGTGATAGTTATTACGTGATATATGCAAGTCAGGTCATCGTGCTGTACACCTTAAACTTACACGGTGCTGTGTGCCGATTATGTCTCAGTAAAACCGCGAGAAGAAATAAATACATTTAAAAAGCAAGTTACAAAGCCGCATGCCTAGTAAAAAGCTACATGACGTGTCTGACTCATATAAATGCACGTGCATGCACAGCAAAGACCCTGGGAGAGTCCCGAGCCACTGCTTGCCTTGGACGGACTGGAAGAGGGGTCACTTCCTCCGGGCAGTGGCAGCCTCATGCTAGGGCGCCCATTTCAGCACGTGGGCACAAGCTGGCCTTTGATTTCGCTCCCCCCAGCCCCCAAGCATCTGAGGAGGCCTGGAGAGGAACTAACCTGATCACGAAGGTGACCCCTGGGGAGGGTCCTGGAATTTGAGGGAGGTCAGTTAAGGAGTACTTTTGCTTTAATTCTACTACTTCTATATTTTTATGAACTATTTCTGTAGTTTAGATAAAGTGAAATAAAACGATTGTGATTTTCCCAAGGGCTACGGGAATCTATGCAGAATAGGCTTAAAAGTGGCTTGTAATCCCCGGGCTCTGTCTTTACTGTGACCACTGTTCCCATCCCTCCAGGAATTCTCCTGCTGCTCTTCCCTTCTCTCCCTGTCTCAGATGCTGGGCTTTCTCTCCCACGGTAGTGGTCTCCCTGCTTCAGGAAAGCCATTCTCCGTGGTCCCCTCCCTTTGTTTGCTGTTACTCAGAAGGTCTGAGGCGGTGGGATCGCGAACTCAGCAGAGTCCAGCATCCTGGCTCCAGTTTCCCAGGTTTGTACCTAGAAAAGCCTGCAGATTAATTAGCTGGTATTGATTCATATTGTCTCCTGTCTCTGAGATGCTCCTAGGACTCAGGTGGTGCTAGGGGTTGTCTTTTTTCTTTAACAGAATTAAACTAAATGAGTTCCATGAGCTGGAAAAACCCAAGACCCTCTCAAAACATTTGACCACTCATGACCCAGCAGGCTCTGGGTAAGTGGAGAGGAGAGCCCATTGTCCGTACAGCTTGCACAGCAACAGGGAATATAGGTCTCGGATTGTTGTAATCTGATTCCTTTGTGTCAGCAAAGACGCATGTCCACCGAAGCCGGGTATGCAATGAGAAGTGGAAAAGATTTTCTTGTGGCTAAAGCTCAGTATTCCCTGATAAATTTCACTAAACAAAACTCCTTTGTGTCATTCCTTTAAGAACACAGAAATCAAGCGGTCCTGGATTGATGTGGGTAGTGTCTGGGTAAGGCATAGCAAACTCTTCCATCAAACAAACGTCTGGAGCAGGCTGTCCACTAGATTTATCACTCGCACTCCGAGGAAACGACCGTTTCCTATGATACGCTCCTTTCAGAATGAGACCTACACCCCATGTTCCATCTAAGCGCCCAGCAGCTACTGCCCAGCGTGGTGGTTTTTCCTGCAGCCAGGGCCAGAGGGGGACAAGTTGCACATCTTCTGATTACTCTGGGCATGTTAGCTAGTATTTCATTTGTTAAAAATATACTTGCAAAGTGAAAAACTAACAACCCTGGTGCCGTGAGAGCAAGATGCCTTCGTTGTGAGGACAAATCCGCACCCCCAGATGACTCTGCAGACGGGAGCCTGCGATGCATAATTTGGACCCATCTCTATTAAATACTGCACCACTCTGTCCCATAATGTAATTAACATTGCAGGTCTCGGGGCTCTTTTTAAGAGAATTAGAAGCCATGAGTCATTTGGACATCATCGGAACAAGCTCCCCTAATGCAGAATGACTCAATCACAGAGATTGCCATCTGGCAGCATTCCGAGATAGCAGGATCCGAAAGCCAGCACTTAAGCTGATTTAGGGCCTCTTAAAATATTCTTCAAAGTTGACTAGACATTATTCTGGTAAAACAGATTGAGAATTATTTTAGGAACCAGCCATGGTCTGAACTGTCTTAGCTGTGTTATTGATTCCTTTTAAGTAATTGCATTTAATTTGGAAACCTATGGACAAACAAGCTAATGAAGAAGTATGACTGTCCCAAGTAGAATGAGACAATGTGTAGCAGCACAAAGATCCTGTGAAACAGGGGTCTTTGAATAGATGCACTATCGTTCTGCCTGGCGCTCTTAATGTCAGGACTTAGTCCGTTAATCTAAGCAGGGACATTCTCATGGTGATTTTAGTAACACTGAAGATAAAATCTTAACGGCTACCACCATAGTGTTCTAAGAGGTTGTGAAAGCGCATCAAAGTGGTAGCTTTTCAGAATAGAAAGTTGGTGTAGCTATATGGTGTTACCTTAATACTTAACATGTTTCCAGCCCGGTGCCTTATCCTATTGTTTTTGGGTCACATGACCCCTTTTTAACTTATTCCCAAATTGAAGAAGTATCGTGTGACAGCAGGATGGCTCATGATCAGTTACGGTAGGGCAGGACATGGGGTACATTTATAAAACTCTCAAGCAGGCATGAAAATGAACAGAATGAATCAAGCTTCCAAGTTGCGTTAGGAAATGATGACGCTGTTCCAGAGTTCTCAGCTGGCATTAATGGTGCTTTTCAATGCTCATCAAGATTCTTGGTAGAACTTGTAAACCAGTATCTTTGCACATCAAATTATGGTCTCAGTTTGTAATTCTCCAGCCATTTATCGAGGATTTACTATGTGCAAGTTCCCCAGCCATTCCCCCTGCAGACTCCTCCCCGTGAGTTCCATAGAGTCAGCTTTGACTGCCCCTGTTCTCCACTGGGAACACCTTTGTCACCTGCAAGTAGAAACCACAGAAGGAGCTTGTGTTAAAAAGTGACTCAAAGCTCGGCAAAACTTTTACTAGGGCATTCATGAGGAAGAGGTGCCCTAACATCTATCCTCAAATGCCTTATCTGTTGCTACATATGATTTTTTTTTTTGAGAAAACAAGAACAGAATTAGGATACCAAACCAACAGGCTCTTCCTCATTGGCTTTTGGGCAGTAGCCTCAGAGACCTAAACTGATGCCAACAGGGAAATTTGGGGAGGAAGTGAGAGGGAGAGGGGAAGATGGGCACGTCAGAAGCTGGGCAAGAGCACCGTGGAGCATCAGGGTGAAGGGTGAACACTTCTGGAGAACATGATTGATTGTTTTGTTTTGGCCACTTCTGTTTCTAACTGTGTCTGCTCTGTCCTTTTTTTTTTTTTTGCAGTTTAATCCTTAGGTTGAACACAGAATTTTCTCTCCTCCCTTTCTGTTTATAGAAGTTATTAAATGGGACTAGCTTTTCAGTGTAGAAAATAGGAATATCTGTATTGAAAATTGTCATGATGAAAATTCACATTAAAATTGGAACATTAAACCAGGTACAGGACAAATGTTGCTGAACTCCAGTTGATGGTGGACTCATTTAAACCTGGAGTGTGATTAATTTTAGGTGATTTATTTGGTTACTATAAAATAGACATATACACACAAACACCAATTTTCAGCGAGAAGGGAACTCAGAAATTTAACATAAAACACCCTATTTCAAGAGATTGAGGCCCGAGGACTTCAGTGACTTGACAAGGCCGCATTGCTGTTTAGGATCAGCTCCAAGACTAAGACCCAAGGCTTCTGTTCCCTGTCCGTGGTTCTTTGTTTGACATGCATTTCCTGTTACCGTGAGAGATAACAGTATGTGGCCAGTAGCCATGTTTGGAATTAAAATCGACTAGGAGCTATTAACAGGTAACTGGGTAGAGTGATTTTCAGGTGTGGTTCTAAAAACATGCATGGCCCCCAGGAGTCAGTCTCAAAGTTCTGGCCTAAACTCGTCAAGGAGGCTCCCTGTAACCTCCGTTTGTTTTTTTTGCGGTACGCGGGCCTCTCACCGCTGTGGCCTCTCCCGTTGCGGAGCACAGGCTCCGGACGCGCAGGCTCAGCGGCCATGGCTCACGGGCGCAGCCGCTCCGCGGCATGTGGGATCCTCCCGGACCGGGGCACGAACCCGTGTCTCCTGCCTCGGCAGGCGGACTCTCAACCACTGCGCCACCAGGAAAGTCCTGTAACCTCTGTTTTTAAACAGTTAACATGAAGCTAAGAGTGGGCACCTGTGGCCAGCGTGTGCAGAGTTACTAGGGTTGCAGCAAGTATGAAAATTAAGCATTGTATGCGGGGTGTGTGTACACATTTCTTTATCTAAAGCAAGTGATACGGCTCGTGAGGTCACAGACAATTCAGTTATATTGAAAAGAAAGAACACTGCACTCAAGTGTTGATGAAGCGAGCTAGAGGGATTTGTCACATAGGTACTCTACGTTCCTGCACTGCTCTTGTGTTGCTCATAAGGATCCCCGAGTGTAGACAGAGTTAAATGATACTTGAGAAGAATTTTAAGGGAAGGGGTAGGTGGCAGTCTTTGTAAATGTCTTTGTCACGTGCACTGTGAGAACTGGGGAGCCTGGTTCCAGGGCAGAACTGTGGTGGCGCTGCAGACGTCTACACTGACGTATTGTCGTCTCTCTGCCGGCGCCCTTCACCCCCTTTCCCTTCCGAGCAACACCTGCGGTAGGCGGGGCGGGCCCTGAAGCGGGAGTAGGTGATAACGTTAATTCCTGGCCCCAAATCGCCAGGTACTTGATTTGTATCCAGGAGCTACTTAGGAAGCCGTGGGGGTCACCTTTCTGATTTCTTATTTGCAGCAGGAATGGCTGGTAGTGTTGGCTGTAGAAGAGGAAAGAAGGTAGGATATGTACGTCTGTCTCCATGGCGCATTTACTGCCATTTCAGTAGGAAGGGCCCTGAGAGGCCCCGGGGGCCGGAGAGAGGAGTCCCGCTGTCCTGAGAAGCAGCCAGTGTGGTCGAGAGCTGTGACCTCCTCTGCTGAGCGTTTGAACAACCTCGGGTGGGTGATGGGAGCAGTGGCGTCCCTGAGTAGCTCACAGCTCTGCAGCTGGAGCGACAGACCTACAGCGGGGTGCCTCTGCCCCTGCTCACTCCTCCCCTCCCCTCCCACCCCTCGCACCTGCTCATCACCACTCCTCAGGCCTCTCAACTTGAGTGTAACTTAAAGAGCTTTCCAGGTCATCTCTTCTTTTTCCTTTGGTGCTTAGGATTTTCTTCAGAATAACAGGTATTCCTCATTCAGGGCCAGCACAAGCCCTTGTGGCCTCTGCCCTACATCAGAGCCAGGCAGATGCAGATGGCAGACACAAACGCTACTTCAGTGTGTGCTTGGTGGGACCGTGTCACCAGAAAAGGATAACATGACTGCAGGCATGAGCTCAGCCTGGGTCTGGTTGGGGCATATCCTCCTTTTGGGAATCTTCGTAACAGTCCAAACCCAGAAAAGATTTCGAATAAAATATGATTTCCAACCTGGTGGAGAATAACACAATTTGACCGCTCACCTGTTGCCCCTGGGCTCTGCGGCTATTATGTGGCTGCCTCAGCTCCTGGTAACAGACGCTTTTCTGGACGATTTGAAACAACCTAGTTACTGCTTTTTCTTCCATGAAAGTAATTGTCGGTGGGATGTGTAATGGCTGTAAGATTATATCCACAGGAAAGGTTGTGACTCCGAGATTGGCATGAAATAGCAGTCGCAATGAATGATGTCTTAAGAAGGTGCGGATTTCTTTTCCTGCACATGTCCTTAATCCAGAAGATTTTGAGCTAGGAAACAGAAACTCTAGTTGGTAGTACCAGAGATTTGTTTGCAAAGAGAGTAATTTCCCAAATGTTTACCCAGCAATTAATTTTTAACATATCACTACTTCTGATAGCTGTTGGTCTCCGAGGGCAAAGAAACTAATGAAAATGATGAATCGGGAACTATTTTCATGGGAATGTTTTATTGAAATAGTTCAAGGTCTAAAGGATGGAAACAGATGGGACTGAATGTCTGCCTGTCCCAGGCAGAAGGCAGGGCGTAGAAATGACCAGGTCTTTGGGTCATTTGCATGTGGAACTGGCCACACTCTGCATAGAATAACAGTGGTGGTCAAGGACTATGTTTATACAGCTTGCTTTAGCCCAAGTCTGTCCCGCATCCTATTAGTTCCAGGTTGCATTTATCAAGTGCTGGCTTGTTCCCGGCACAGATCTGGGAAGGGATGAAACAGAGTCACTGTAGGTAAGGAAGCTTTGTTCTCTTCTCTGATGCTTATTATTAGAAGCCAAGCTAACATCGCTCTAAGATGTCTTCCCTTTGTCTGGGAGTCGTATCTCTAGCCGAGAATTGGTAATTACTCAGTTTCAGTAAAACCTAATGGTGTATTTGAGCTCGGCACAGCGGTGCATAAAATTCAATTTGCACATCAGAGACCAAGAAACTAGAGCACTGAGCATACATAAATCCTACCTTGCTCATTACAAAAAGTCAAGTTAGCGGCACTGTTTCCTTACAATCTACTGTAGTGCTTTAGATTATATTTATGTCATCTAAAACTTTATTTATTGGATTGCTTGCCAAATGCTATTCACTTTATGCCTGCACTAATATTAAACTCCTCTATTGAGAATCATCAGAGATATAGCTGAAGTTTAGGAATTAGGGAAGCTTAAAAAAAATGGATGGCTAGTGGGAAGATGCTGCGTAACACGGGGAGATCAGCTCGGTGCTTTGTGACCACCTCCTAGAGAGGTGGGGTAGGGAGGGTGGGAGGGAGACGCAAGAGGGAGGAGATACGGGGATATATGTATACGTAGAGCTGATTCACTTTGTTGTACAGCAGAAACTAACACAACATTGTAAAGCATTTATACTCAAATAAAGATGTGGGGAAAAAATGGTAGTAAAGTGACAACCATTTTCTATAACCTGGGCTTCTGTGACTGAGGCTATGTCGCTGCTCGCATATGTATTGAAAAATGAAAACAGAAGTTTGCCTCATAAGTTCTTAGTCACCTTAAGGAAAGAAACCCCTTACCAAACTCTTATTAACTTTATTTTATTCATAGCACTAATTATATTTGACATAATTCTGTTTATTTGTTCATGGTGTATCTCTTCCCAATGGAATTTAAGCTCCATGAGGGAAGAGCCCTTGTCTGTCTTTGGCATTTCAATATCCTTCCAATATCATTTGGCTATTACCACTATTGCCTATGACACTGTGTAGCAAATCATCCCCAGACTCAGTGGCTTAAGCTATAGCCATTTATTCTCGCAGATCTGTGGATCGGGTAGGATGTCTTGTCTTCAGGCTGTGGTGTTAGGGGTAATCTTCCCTACAGTGTAATTCTGCATGTCCAGGTCTCACTCCAGGTTTCTCTCATCCTCCTTCTGGGATTTGTTTGTTTCGAGCAATGCAGGTATGACAGGGCAAGCAGAACACACAGGCCTCTTAAGACCTCTGTTGAGAACAGGTGGTTTGACCCCCACCCTTAGCCAAATCAAGTCACATGGACAAATATAAAGTCAAGGAGTGGGAAGTGCAGTGTGCCCACGATGAGGCCACGGCAAGGGTGTGGATGACAGGACGGAGACGACTGCATAAACTCTCTCGATTCTGTACTCCTCTCTGTATCATAGCTTTGCAGTGTGATTTTGAATATTCTCTCACCCAGAGGTGGAGTGTGTTTATCTAGTTTTTGAACCTAGGCAAAAAGAATGTGTGAGAATGCAACGTGCCGGTTTCAAGCCTAGACCTCAGTGGGCTTTGAGTGCTTTCCTCTCTCTTGGAGCCCTGCTACTGCCGTATCCATGGTCCTGAACCAACCTGCTGCACAATGAAAGACCCACGGCTCTGTCACCACTAATGCCCCAGGTGGGCAACGGCCAGACCTGTGAGTGAGGCTGTCCCAGACCTGCCAGTTCCCAGACAACCCACCAGCTGTCCACGAATGCACGATCAAGCCCTTCTCTGATCAACCAGGCCTGGTGCAAATCAGTAGATGACCATAAACTCATGCACAAAAATTAATTCTTACTGTTTTAAGCCAATAGGTTTGGGGAATTTTCTTTTACACAGAAATAACACAGTCCCTATTGAATAAACAAGGCAACTCTCCAAGTTGCCTATTATAGAAGTCATGCAAGATGAACATGTACACAAACACACAGAATATCGCATATGGTATCAGGGAAGTCTTAGACCACCTGGGCCTGCCTGTGGACTCCAGTGACTCCTGTGGCCTCGACCAAGCTATCTGACGGCCTGGATGGCTTTCGTAAGATTTGACTCCACAACCTGGAATCGATGTACAGACTTTACCTTTTAGATATTCCTGGATTCTTTCCGTAACTAAACACTGATAACAACTTCACTTATTTCTTCCCTTCTGGTGTGTCAAGCCCTGTCTGACACATCACAGAGTGTCTCTATCCAGAGCTTCCCTGTGATAAATGATATAGATGCCCACAAGCTCCCCTATATTCTGTGGCTTTCCTGAGACACAAGAAATCCCTGGCAAGAAAAAGAAAACATATGTTTCTCTAAAACACAGACTCTAAACCACAGAGAATGACAGTTCTCAGGAAGAGTCCAGATAGCTTTCTCAAGTTACTGGCTGGTTGTTCACGTTTGTTCTACATTAAGGGATAAAAGAATATTTATAACCTCAAAACATTAGCAGATGAGTGAGTAGAACTTTTAATCTGCAGGGCCCTTTCTTTCTTTCTCTCTTTTCTGCCTACAGAGAAAAGAAATAGTCTGTATCTAAAAATTTGAAGTTGTGCTTTTGCTACAAGAATCTTTAACATTTGAGAAACGTCTTCCTTTTCAAGTGAAATCTCAATAGGTATTTTTAGCCATGGCCGCTGAGCCTGGCAAGCCAGTGCAAATACGTTGTGGTTTTATTGAATTGTATCTGATGTGGTCAGAAGCCCAATACATAAATCTTCAGCTGAAGGGTGCAAAAGCCCTAATTGTACCATATAGTTCTACAAAGATGGCAGAGGAGGAATCTCAAGGCTCACTGGATAGATAGCCAGCAGAGAAACCTCAAATCCTTTGATTATCTCCCTCGACTTTTAAAGCCCACTGATCGGAAGCATTTACCAAAAGTGCATGTCAATCTGTGGGATCTGGGATTTTTTTCCCCTTACATTTTATTAGGCAGAGTCCATTTTGATAAGATATTTTTCAGAATATCATTTTTTTCTATCCCATTTCACAAACATCATGGTGGCCTTGAGTGCTCCTTTTTAAAGGACTGATACACTGATACCTTCTGTTTTGACCTAAATATTTGATATTGTGTAGCAACTATTTTAGGGACTATACTAAAAAAGAGTATTACAGTATTAAGATAGGGTTCATCATCTAATATTAAATTCTTAATTTGTCCTATAAGAAAACAGCTTTCTAAGATGAGTTTTCTCTATTGAATTTAAGCGTTTTTCAAATGTGTTATTTTTTTTTCTGGACTTACAAGAAATGAAAAATACCCTATTATTTTTACATATCTATACCTATCTGTGCTTATAATGTGATTGGTTTAAAATGCATAAGCAAGTTATATGAATAGTTGGTGTGAGTACTGATGAAAGACACAGTTCTGAAGCATCGCAGCACATTTTCTTGTGAAATGTTGGATGAGTTTTATTTCCACTGTCTCACGCATTGCAGCTAAAAACCAATGGAGAAACATTAGGGTACCACAGAGAAGCTAATCAAGGCCACTTAGGAAGCTTGAGACTAGGACAGTCCAGGCAGACAAGAAACAGACGTATTTGCGTGACAAATTTTACACTGTTGTAAGGTGAAACCTACAAATATCCCCATATATGACGCCCTCTTGACCCCTCTGTCTGACATTGGGTAGCTGTGTGGCCAGGATGCTTCTGTTTCTAAGTCTCCATTTGAAAACGGTCTGTGAAATGCTAAGTAAGGGGGTTGACTTACTGGATTAGCTGGCCATCAGGATTCTTACCAGTTCTAAACACTTTGTGTATTTTTTCTCATCCGGGTCTGCTTAGGAACCAGGTTTATCTCCAGCATTAAAATATCAGAGTGGCTTCCACTGCAGCAGTGTGAAGAGCTCATGGTCTGGCTCCCCAGTAAAACAAGCGTAACTGCCAAAATTATGTTTAAGAAAACAATCATCTAAATCTCCGGAAATTGTTCCAAGAGCATACAGCAAATGAAGAAGCTTTTGTTTGAGAAAATAGATTAAAACTTGGTAAAAACCATGAGAATCTGGCATTTGACCCGTGAACCACTTCCTCTCTCCGTCCTCATCTCTCAACGTGATGGAATTCCACCCTAGGTGTGAACAGCCAAGCACAGGGGGTTTTCTCGCTTCTCAGCTCCCAGCTGAGGCCATGCGATCTCCCTTGGAGGGAAAGGCCACCTGAACGTCTCATCGCACGGACCCTGCCCACCAGCTGTGTGTTGCAGAGCCTAAACTCTAGACAGGTGCTTCTCAGAGGTCAGGGCACCTGTTTTCCACCTAGCCCCTGCTTATAGAACAGTCACCCTTCCTCAGGTGTGGCAAACCAAGAATACTACGGCTCTGATACCCTTGACCTAGTTTTCTTGTAGGGTGGAGTCTCCCTGGCTAAAGACAAAGGAGAAAAATTTTGAATATTATTCAGCCGTAAAAAGGAATGAGATACTGATAGAAACTGCAATGTGGCGAACTTCGAAAACACTAGGCCATTTGAAAGGAGCCAGCCACAATAAGGTCACATCGTATATGCATCGGTTATGTGACATGTACAAAGTTGTCAGCTAGAGACAACACAGAGGGATGGTTGCCAGGGGAGGGGAGTAACTGCTCCAAGGGGATGGGCTTTATCTTGGGGTGAGGAAAACATTTGGAACAATATAGAGGTGGTGGTGTCACAATGCTATAAATGCAGAAAGCGCCACTGAATCGTCCCCGTTAAAATGTATAGTTTTGTGTTACGTGCATTTCACCTCAATTTAAAAAATAAAGGAACTGCCTTCCAGAAAGAGGTAGATGGATATTTGGAAAAAGAAGACATATTCTAGAACTTAATTTCTTTTAATCCTAAGATTTTTTTCATCCTACAGAGTGGCAAATACAGCAATGATTTACTAAACTAGTATTTCTGTTTTTGAGAGCTAAACATTGTCATTTTGGGGTCAGAAATCTCATTTCTAAGTACTGTTTCTGGTTGTAAATAATTGATTAGCTTCAGTATTCCTACCTGCAAAATGGGGATAATAACAATCATACCTGCTCTGCATACTTCCCTGAGATGGGTAGTGGGGGAAATTGCTCTCTGATGTACGGTTTGAACGCAGGATGTCACCAGCCCTGCCACGTGGTTCAGTTCCAGGGATTGTCATCTACGGAGGCGACTGCTAGTGCACACGTGCTCTTGGGCACTGCAGCCAGCGTGACCGTTGTTAGTGGTCTCTGATGCTTCACTTGAACGTAGCTATAGATTTAGTAATAAGTAAAACTTATTTACTCTATTTTCATTTAGAAAATATGAGGGCACTTTGGAAAAATAACTTTTTAAAAGGACAAATGTGAAGAGTTTTTCAGGCCAACATTCCCTGTCCCCCTCCATCCTGGGAGCTTATCCTAAAGGATTCAAAGCTGTTTTAGGACATAGTTTGGCTTCTGCCTCAGCTTCTATTTTTTTTTAATTATTTTAAAAAATTTATTTATTTAATTTATTTATTTTTGGCTGCGTTGGGTCTTCGTTGCTACACACGGGCTTTCTCTAGTTGCAGTGAGCAGGGGCTACTCTTCGTTGCAGTGCGTGGGCTTCTCATTGCGGTGGCTTCTTTTGTTGCAGAGCATGGGCTCCAGGCATGCGGGCTTCAGTAGTTGCAGCACGCAGGCTCAGTAGTTGCGGTGCACAGGCTTCTCATTGCAGTGGCTTCTCTTGTTGTGGAGCACAGGCTCTAGGTGCGCGGGCTTCAGTAGTTGCAGCACAGGGGCCCAGTAGTTGTGGCACGCGGGCTCAGTAGTTGTGGTGCATGGGCTTAGTTGCTCCACGGCATGTGAGATCTTCCCGGACCAGGGCTCAAACCCGTGTCCCCTGCGTTGGCAGGCGGATTCTTAACCACTGTGCCACCAGGGAAGCCCGGCTTCTTTTATTTTTATGGTTTCTACTACTTCTGCCACTAACAGGGTGAAGTATTCAGTAGATGTATTTCCTAGAATTATTCATCTTGATCTGTTTAATGCTCTTTTCTCCTTTTTAAGAGCGAATCTAGGAGAGAAACAACAGGCTTTTTGACCCCAGCTGTAAATTTGATCTTGCCGGTGATGGGGTTAAGTTTCATGGGTGGGTTCAAGTTGTATTTTACCTTTTTGAAAAGCTCATGCCTCAGAATTCTTCATCCCCAGAGCTGCCGTAGGGTCATCTGGAGTTGGTGTAAGGCCCGCTGCTTAGATGAATACCTGGTCCCTCTCAGCTTGTGTGCGGAGGTCCACAGGAAGATCATACTAAGCCTGCCAAGCCAGGGTTATTTAATGACAGTTTAGCACTCAGAAGAGCTTCCCCAGGAAGGTCTAATCTACACCCACAACTCCTCAGTTTAAGCAGTTCTGCATTTGACAAGTATCGTGTCTTGTTGATTGTACACAGGGTCTGCTCGCTTAGGTTACTTTAAAAATCTATTTGATTTCATTATAGAATTAATACATGTTCACTATGGAAAATAAGAAAATACACATAAACTAATAAGATAATAAGATGCTCTGCCATTCAGAAGTAATTAGCAGCACGTTGGCGTACACACATAGATATGCACACACTTATACATTTCAAATTGGCACCATAACTGGGTTGTTTTGGAGCATTCTTTTTAAATCCAAAATACATAATTGGCACCTTTCCACTTAGTTAATGTTTCCAGGGTATCTTTTTTTAAAATTTATTTTTTATTGAAGCATAATTGATATACAATGTTGTGTTAATTTCGGCTGTACAGCAAAGTGACTCATTTATACACGTATGTACATTCTTTTTTATATTCTTTTCCATTATGAATGGAAAAGAATATGGTTTATCCCAGGATATTGAATATAGTTCCCTGTGCTCTACAGTAGGACCTTGTTGTTTATCCAGCCTATGTATAAATAGTTTGCATCTGCTAATCCCAAACTTCCAATCCTTCCCTCCCCCACCCCCTCCCCTTTGGCAACCGCAAGTCTGTTCTCTATGTCTGTTGAGTCTTCCCGGGGTTATCGTTTTTAATGACTATGCAACATTCTGTTTTATGGATGTGAACATTTACTCCACCAATCCCCTATTTTTATATAGTTCGGTTATTTTCTTGGACAGCTTTTGAAAATGCAAACATTTATTTCATCCCAGGAATGATTTTATGATCAAAACACGCTTTTTAAAGAATTAGTTGCCATGGATGACTTTAGTAGCTCTCTTCATTAAAAAATGGTGACACTTTACTTAAAGGGTCTTAAACTCCCTCTCCGAAGGCAGCTCTTCTTATAACCTCATTATCCCTAACACATGCCCATTCTTTTCTGAGATTCGTTGTTTTGCATAATCACCCCAAACTTGGTAATTATGTCTTGCTTTTTGTACCCATTCTGGGAAAATACCTCCTGAGCCTCCTGGTAAGAATTGGCTTTTAGAAGATTTAAAGACGTCTACTCAATGGGCTCATGCTTGAGAAACTGCATTTTATGGACTCGGGTGTTTTTGGAAAATTCATATTGCAAAGTCCTTCTCCCACGGATAGTGAATGTGAATGGTTGCACCCACAATTTGTGGAGGGAATGGTTTGATCACTTCCCTTTTATTACAAAGATGCTCAAACCAATTCCCAGGAAAGGTGATTTGTGTTTTTCTACTAGGACTTTCCTTGGAGGCATTAAAGCTTTATCTGTTCGGAAGCACACCGTCAGGTTAGTCTCCAAGCATGGGTAAAAAGAGCAGAAGAAGTTGGGAAGCCATGCCTTGGCTTTGGACACAACGATGGAAGATCCGTAGCAGGTCAAGGGCTCGCACACTCAGGAGAATGGCACAGACTGATGGTCCTCAAGGAAATCAAGCCCATGATGTATTAAAGGACTATTTCAAGGTCACATATACTAACTATAACTAATTTTACCTAAATCAGAATCACAGTTTTTATTTTCTGATTTCCAGTTGTTGTTTTTTTCCATAAAATCCAATTGTAGACGACCATGCAATTCATATCGCAGTAAAAGGTTGTTACGTTTTCCAATTGCCTAGAAAGCCAAGGGGAGTTTCCAGAGGAAGTAAAGAATAATGGCCTTGGGCACTTATGTAATTGAGTGTGGACTCCAGAGCCATTAAGCTTTCAAATTCCAGAACCATCACTAGATAGTTATGTGACCTTAGTGTCCTAGCAGCTTCTCTGTATCTCTGTTTCTCCTGCTCAGTAACATGGAAAAAATAATAACAACCACAACAGTAGTAAAAGCAATGCTGGGCTTCCCTGGCGGCGCAGTGGTTGAGAGTCCGCCTGCCGACGCAGGGGACGCGGGTTCGCGCCCCGGTCCGGGAAGATCCCACGTGCCGCGGAGCGGCTGGGCCCGTGAGCCATGGCCGCTGAGCCTGCGCGTCCGGAGCCTGTGCTCCGCAGCGGGAGAGGCCACAGCAGTGAGAGGCCCGCGTACCTGAAAAAAAAAAAAAGCAATGCTTACCTCATAAGGTTGTGAGGACTCAGTGACTTCAAGCCCTGGAAAATGTCTGGTCATTTATGTCACTGCCTGTCAGAT
This sequence comes from Neophocaena asiaeorientalis asiaeorientalis, assembly GCF_003031525.2. Classification (NCBI taxonomy): domain Eukaryota; kingdom Metazoa; phylum Chordata; class Mammalia; order Artiodactyla; family Phocoenidae; genus Neophocaena; species Neophocaena asiaeorientalis. The sequence goes on along the minus strand of NW_020174568.1, from coordinate 858,762 downwards.
GTGTCCGTGCCGCTGTTTCTTTGCCGAGGTGGTAGAGGTGGGATGGTCCGGGCTCGCACGGCCGTGGGCTAGTAATCCCGCTCCTCAGCTTACCGATTGCGTGATCTGGGGTAACTCACCAGTTTCCTTAAGCATCAAGTTTCTTCATCTACAAAATAAGCATAATAATATTATCTGTATCACAGAGTTAATATGAGGATTAAATGATATGCGCCATGTAAAGTGTTTACAAAGGTGTCTGTCAGAGAGTCATTTCTCACTAATTATTTCCCACCCAGCCTTTGATCACTTCTTATTGCTTTTAGCCTTAAATGTTACCATCTGGTTGCTTATGGAGTGACAGTTGAAGGCCATGCATATTTGCTGTGAGAAGAGAAGCTGAAATTAGGCCATACGGTTGGCAGGTTGTATTGGGTTTCTCTCCAGATCACCTGCCTGCACAGAGTGCCGCGCACTGAGTGTAGAGAGCCGTTTTCTGCTTGAGGGTGGTGGTGCCTGTGATACTTTATGTCCATAGCCTTGCCAAGGCACTTCCACATTTAGAGAAAACTTTACAGTGGATGAGTAGGTCCAGGGTTGTTCTAATTTTAACAAATACTGGTATCCTGTCAGATGAATTCTGAACAACCATGGTCTTCTTATTGTTAACTAAATGGGGCTGAAGCAGTCAATCGCTTTAATTTGGCATGGCTCCTATGCTCATGGCTTTCAGAGACGAAGCATCCTTTTTCTCAGGATTTGAAGGACAAGAGCTACAAATTGACAAGTTTTCTCCTCTGATTCTCAAGTTGCCCACTAGGACCCGTGGGGAGTGGATTGCTTCTGGGCCCTCCCTCTCCTACCTAATATGAAATGTTCAAACATCAAAGGGTGAACAAGATGCTTTAAGCATTTCTGGTCACAAAGAATATGTCTGCTTGTAGCCCACTGTTGAGGCAGTTTTATCACCAGAATAATTAATGTCTTAGCTGGGCTACTCACTCTATGTTGCTTCTGGCTGTGAATATTGATTAGATGTTAAGAGGAGAGAATTTCATTAGCAGCTCACCAGAGATGTTGTTATTCGATTGCTAGGAAACCAAATAAGGTACTTTGAGGCTGAACGTGTTTGTTTTTCCCTCCTTTTGACCCAGCTGGTTGGTTGCTAGTATAATAAAAAATGATGCCATTTGAGCTACTTTAGTAACAGACACGGTTAGGCTGTGAAGGTTATAAGCTGACGTCATCAGATTTTCTTCTCGGCACCCTGCCTCTGGCCCCGGAATGACTAATCGCATTACTGGAAAAGACTGTTCCCTTGATTTATCATCGCATAATGGCTACATCCCTTGGTTCCAAAAGACGTTACCCGTTATGGCTTGTTCTTTTCGTTTCCTTGAGCAAAGGTCAAAAGAGGGTCCCAGTAGTGGCTGAGCAAGACTGAATTCTTGATCATCTTCCAGGTTACAACTTATTTCATTAAAACTATCAATTTTTAAAACTTTTCTATATATATTTTTAATATATAAATTTATTTATTTACTTTGGCTGTGTTGCGTCTTCGTTCCTGTGCAAGGGCTTTCTCTGGTTGCGGCAAGCGCGGGCCACTCTTCATCGCGGTGCGTGGGCCTCTCGCTGCTGTGGCCTCTCCCGTTGCGGAGCACAGGCTCCAGAAGCGCAGGCTCAGCGGCCATGGCTCACGGGCCTAGTTGCTCCGCGGCATGTGGGATCTTCCTGGACCAGGGCTCAAACCCGTGTCCCCTGCATTGGCAGGCGGATTCTCAACCACTGCGCCACCAGGGAAGCCCCAAAACTTTTCTATATTAAACCTTGGTTTATAACACTACTTCAGCACACATGTAGAAGGTCCCGAGGGAGTGAAATTAGTTATTGTAAGCCCACACTCCACAAAAGTATATATTCTATAAAGAAGTGGGGGTAATATATTGTCTAACCTGGGTCTCTCTTCAGAGAAAGCTGTGTATAAAGATGGATTAGTGGGCTATACGTCCGTATCTGCAGGTATTTTATCTACATACATTTTGTTCATTGTCTAAATTTACTTGTGCATATAACAGTGTATTTAGGTTGAACTATCATAGCTCAAAAATGGTTTTAAGATTCTTTTGTTTCTTAAGACTATATGGTACTTCTGGTTAATGAGAGCCACATTTTGAGTTCAGTTTTGGTTTTCTTGGAAGATGATGGTAGATGAGAAATGTGACAGGGGATGACAGCTGATTTTTGTTGATATTCATTTCTACCTATAAAGAAAGTCAGAGCAGTGCATCTGCTTAGCCATGCCAGTTAATCAGTGTGCTTTATATGACTAGCTCTAAAGTTCTGTGTCCAACTTGGTACATGAAAAGGCAAGATGAGTCTATCTATTCAGACTCGAGGAGCCTCAACTAATCTGGCGATCTAGAAGTTTCTATCAGCTTGATAAGAGAAAATACTGGAAGAAACAGATGGATAAAAAAGAACAGATGGAGAACAGATGGAGAAAGCTGTAAATAAATAATGATAATAGGTAAGTTTTGTTACGTGCCTACTGTGTGCCTACATTTTATCAGGTACGATGCTAAGCACTTAACCTGCATTTTATCATCAGACCACACAATAAGCTTTCAGACAGGTTCAGCTTTTACACCAGCACAGCTGGACCACATTGAGGGGATAACTGGCTCGCTCCATTCTGACCAGTGAACGTGGTCTATCACGCCACTTGTTTAGATCTTCAACATCTCTGAGATGTTCTTTAGCTTTTCACGTAGAGAAGTTATAAAAACGCAGGGATTGGAAGGAGGTGGGAACTGCCTATCTTAGACCAGTTCTTTAAGCCTTAGCTGCAAGTTACTTTCAGTTTGTCACACACATCTGTGTCTCAGGGATCAGCTAGAGACAGTCTGAGCTCACACACACAATTCAGCGTTCCCCTTCACCTCTAGTTTGAGGTTTTCCTTTTGCTCTTCAGTGGACCTGGCTGCCCTGGACCTTCTGGTCTGAAAAATGATGAACTTTCTGTTGGGTTTGAGCTGCTGGACACCGACCCTGCTCCAACAGTGGCTGCCCTCAGGGTACCTCCGTGCCGGTTACTTAGTCCAAGTTTTGACTCCCTTCCACAACTTGTCTGCTTTTGTTCAGTCAGTCTCCAGAGCTCTCAGGTAGTTGTGTTTTGTATCCTGCCCAGCATCTGTTGCTGATTTTTGTTGGAGGATTGGTTTGTGTGCTTTTCTTCTCCAAGTAACACATGGAACTCTTTGGCTTGGTTTTGAATTTCTTTTCTCCCTAGATTAAAGTCTTCAACATAACTTAATGCAATTCATGTCTAAGGATTTGTCAGGTATCACTTGATGTGTGTATGTGCACGTGTATATGTGCATGTATGTCTGGTACATGTGTGTGTGCATGCGTGTGCGTGTGGTGCGTGTGTATATATGCGTGTGTGGTGCGTGTGTATGTGTGCGTGCAGTGTGGTGCGTGTGTGCGCGTGCAGTGTGGTGCGTGTGTGCATGCGTGTGTGTGTGTGCAGTGTGGTGTGTGTGTGCATGTGTGTATATGCGTGTGCGTGCGTGTGTGGTGCGTGTGTGTGTATGTGGTGCGTGTGTGCGTGTGTATGTATGCGTGTGTGTGCAGTGTGGTGCGTGTGTGCATGTGTGTGCATGTGTGTGCGTGTGTGCGTGCATGCAGTGTGGTGCGTGTGTGTGCATGTGTGTGTGTGCGTGTGTATGTATGTGGTGCGTGTGTGCATATGTATGCGTGTGTGTGCAGTGTGGTGCGTGTGTGTGCGCGTGTGTGGTGCGTGTGTATGTATGTGGTGCGTGTGTGTGCGTGTGTGGTGCGTGTGTATGTATGTGGTGCGTGTGTGCGTATGTATGCGTGTGTGTGCAGTGTGGTGCGTGTGTGTGCATGTGTGTGCGTGCGTGCGTGCGTGCAGTGTGGTGCGTGTGTGTGCATGTGTGTGTGTGCGTGTGTGGTGCGTGTGTATGTATGTGGTGCATGTGTGTGTGTGCGTGCAGTGTGGTGCGTGCGTGTGTGTGCGTGTGCGTGTGCGTGCACGCATGCACTGTGTTCTGTTGTCTCTCTCCTACTCAGTTCCGCCTTTACCTCAGCAGCTTTGCTCTAGTCCAGGGCCAGGAATGGGGCCATGTGGTTGGTTCTCTGCTGTAGAAGGTGCCCTGTGAGGACAGCAGCTAGGTCTGGGGGTGGGGAGGGAACAGGGGTTTGCAGGCCCCTCAAATGCTTTGTGTAGGATGTGAGCAGGTTGCACACTTGCAGTCTCTTACCGCTTCTTTCCTATAAGATTCCCTTTAATTCGTTGGTATCAGCATTTATAGCCTGGATACCATAACATCCTTCTTAAGAATATTCTAATCTAAATACAGGAAGCACAGGGACAGAGGGTTACCACTTTCTCTGTGGGGGAAACGCTGCTGATAGCTTGAGTGAGAAGACATGGTGGATCCCCTGATGGTTCCAAGGGATGAAGCTCTCCTGTTGGAAAGCCGAAGGGCCCAGGTTGATGGGAAGAATATCTCCCTTTCTCTGCCTCTCCTCATTCCCATTTGGCTTGTTGTCAATACAGAAGGCTTTGCCCCCTCTAATTATGTCGGCTAGATCAATAATTGAAATGAATGTGTTACTGCTTAAGTAATAAAGTTAATAACTGACTTAAGTTATTCAGTATCGATTGTCAATTTCCTTATGTTTGACCATTTCCATATGAATGCTTGTTTCAGGAGAGTTAATATGGGCCCATAGCCAATTCTGAAATATAGCTTTTCGTACACACAGGTGCACACATACGTGTGTACGCATGTATATGTGTGTGCATATGTATGTATATGTATGCTAAAACATATGTGTGTTAGATATAGTTACATTTATTTTTCTTTAGTGTCTCCTCAAAGAAGGGTCTGATTATGGGAGAACAATCATCTGGCTTTCCCTGCCTTGAGATGCTTGTTCTATATGAGGTTAGATGTTTCTGCACTTTTTTGAGCCAGAAGGATAATCACACTGCATTCTAATGATGGAAACTCAGTGACATGAATGGGCGACATGAGCGTGTCGCTCGTTTCTGTGCTGACCTGACCACACACAAGGATTCCTTTAGTAAATGATGCAAAGAGGGTGTGGATAGACTTGATGTATCAGAGGAGAGTAACCCGACGAGGGACAGAGCTCAGTGCTCTGTCTCTAAGATTGCCGGGAACACACCTGTGGCAGAAAGTTCCGTTACTGACTGCTACAGGATAGCACACAAACCAGGGGCATTTCAGCTAGAGGAAGGGTGGGTATACTGCAGGGACTGGGCTTGTGCTGGCTGGTTATGGGGAAGGCTTAAAGAAACAAGTGTTGATTCTGGATTAGGTGATGCAGGAAGCAGATGCAATTGAAGGATTGGGGTATCTTTCCCCCACTCCCCTTGAATTTTTTAAAAAGTTTACTGAGATATAATTCACATAACGCACAATTCAGCCAAGGGGGAGTACACTATTAAATGGATGTTACTATACTCACAGTGAGAGACGGAATAAGCAAATAGACAATGGCCAGAAACCTGTAAGACCTATAAAAAATCTACCCCAAATGGCCAGGACTTGATTAATAACGGACAGCTTCCCTGAATTTTGTCCTTGCTTCCAACCTAGGACCAAGCAGACAAAGCCCAAAATGCATCCCTAACCAACCACACAGGACGCTTTCTTCCACTTAGCTTACCTACAGCTTCCTCACCCCAATAGCCTTCAGTCAGGGCACACCTAAACCCTTCCCTTTTTTCTGTTAGAAAGCTTTCTCACTCCTTTGACTACTTTTGAGTCTCTGCCAGACAGAAGTGACAGTGGCTGACCCCTTGGCTGCATCAAGCTCTGAATGAATAGACTTTGTTTTCATTCAGTTGGTCTTCGTTAACTTCCCCAACAGATGTGAGCATCCATCACCACAATCGATTTTAGAATTATCATTATCCCCAAAAGAAACCCCGTGCCCTTGGCTATCACCCCCAGACCTCAATCTCTTCCCGGGACCTCAGCAACCACTGATCTACTCTCTGTATCTGCAAGTCTCCCAATTCTGGACTTTCTTACCATTGGAATCATATAGTATGTGGTCTTTCGTGTCTGGTTTCTTCCACGTATAATGGTTTCAAGGTTCATCCACATGGTAGCGTGTATCAGTACCTCACTCGTTTTTGTGGCTGAATACGATTTCATTGTGTGGATAAGCCACGTTTTGTTTACCCATTTGTCCTTAAATAGACATTTGGCTAGTTTATACCTCTTGGCTGTACGGATACTGCTGTTGTAAAGATCAGGGTATCTTAATTTTTATTTAGGATCCAGGTTGAATGAAGTGAGGCTAGAGTGGTCACTGATGAAGAAGCAGTAGTCGCTCAGGTTAGCAGGGAGAGAGGAGTGTCTGATTACTTGTGGTGCTAGAGCATCCTTGTCTTTGTTTTATGTTCAGACATGAATACAGAGAGGTCTTGTTTTTGTCTTCCTTTGTCATGGTAACAGTGACCCGGTCTGTTTATTGTTGGATTGTTTCTGTTCATCATGGAAGACTACAGCCTAGCTCCTGTCAGCTTCCAGGGAGGTTTTCTACTTTCTTTCTTGTTCTCAGAGGAAAGTGGTCTCACAAGCGTGATGTAAGGAATAGTTAAGGGGAATGTAGATGATATACTAGAAAGGAGGTCAGTGAAAAATGAACACAGAACCTGCATTGTGACAAAGAAATGACACAGAGCCTATTTGACTCTGAAGTATGTAGCTAGAACCAATAAGATGGAAGCTGCAGGTGGCCGACCTCAGTTCAGTACCTGGCAGTTCTTAAATTATTTTTTTTTTCTTCTGCGGTACGCGGGCCTCTCACTGTTGTGGCCTCTCCCGTTGCGGAGCACAGGCTCCGGACGCGCAGGCTCAGCGGCCATGGCTCACGGGCGCAGCCGCTCCGCGGCATGTGGGATCCTCCCGGACCGGGGCACGAACCCGTGTCCCCTGCATCGGCAGGCGGACTCTCCACTGCGCCACCAGGGAAGCCCTGTTTTTTAAAACTACTCCGTATTTCCTCCTGTAGCTTATAACAGATTTCTACTGAACACCTTAAGGTATTTAAAGAAACTCTTTATGTGGGAACTCATGATAACCATACATTCTGCTGCTCTGAAAGGCAGATGGGGTGTATAAGGAGAAGGGCAGTATTTATTCCGTAAGTATTTCCCTTCAACAAGTTAAATGTTACGATGGAGTTGAAGAAACAAAAGACCAGACTAGGATGGTTTTGGAATTCTTTCCTTTAAAACAATTATCATTATCTCTTAGTCTCAGGTCACTAGATTTAATCCCCCAAGAAGATGTTTGCCAAATACATCAGCACAGATGCTTTTTTGAAAACCTTATATTTGGAGACAGCATAATAAATATTTATGAATGTAGGTCATTTGACAGACGTTGAGTTTGGTCTTTTGCCCTCTTTGTTTACTGGTATTCACTGTTCCGTTTCTCTGACATTTTACTTGATTAAGCCAAACCAGAAAACTATAAACAGTGTTTTTAACACTGGGCAAATTTCATCTTCACTGCCTTCCACAGGTTTTTTTGTCTTGCTGTGACCTTGAGTAGAAGGAATTATTTCCATGTATCAAGTAGGATGGGACAAAGGCATTTAATGGTTACAGTCTCAGGGAAAAAAGTGCAAAATCTGTGTCATATGATTGGAAAACAGATGCCTCAAAATAGTTTCCTACCTTATGATTTCCTGCTAATTAAAAGAAACACTAATGTGTTGTAGTTCAGTTATAAAAGTTCACTTTTGTACAGGTTTAATTGTGATGAATAGAAACATTTTTATCATGAAACTTAATATTGAATTTAAATATCATTAATCTCAGAGGGTGCTGAAGCGTGCCCTTCTCTGCAGGCGTGATGCTTCCTATAAGTATGGAATTCTCGTTAAATGATTTTCTTCCCTCCGCTCCGCATTTATTCCATCCCAAGGACAGTTGCTATTGAAGCTGCGAGGTCCTGAGGCAGAACAAAGGAACATTTTGTTCCTGCCCTGACAGTGGCATTTCCTTTGAATGAACTGTTGTGCAGGGCACTCCACTTTGAAGACCCCAGTTTGCAGAAGGTGTTAACATCCCCTGGAGTATTTCGGAGAGTGAAGTCACACTAGGCTAGTTGAACGTCCGAAGGAGAAAATGCAGAAAATTCAGGGAAGCCATTTCCTTCCATCTCTGGGCATTGTTCTTCAGTCTTGTCAACTGGAGTGGAATAAATCAATCCTGAATATTAGCCAGCGAAGTGAAGTATCTGCCTCGAAGTATTAAAGCAGTGGTGAGTGCAATAGGACAGTTTCCTGAGAACTTCCACGGGTCACTTTCCACGGGTGTACGAATATTACTCCGGTGTGTCTTATAAACATGATCTACCTGAAAACACAAACATTTCACTGTGATCATTCACTTGCCACTGCACTTTCTGAGTCCAAGTTCGCTTGGCTTTCTCTCAGCCTTGCCTTTCACCACATTAGCAAACTGAAGACCCGGAAGCCAAGTCTCCTGGCATCTGGAGAACAGCGACGGATCACGGCATGCTTGTGACACTCACCCGGGGAAGCGTCCATGGTGTGTCTTATTTTCCAAGGCAACGTTAACTTGCCAGTTGGTCTATACTCTCCTTCGGGGAGGGAGGATTTGTTTGGTTCATGTCTGTAGATTCAGAGGACTGCATTTCTTACAGCTACATTTGTCACTCAGGATTTGAATTAAGGCTTTAATTCTGTTTGTCTTCAGTTATTAGAGGCTAAAACCTCAGACCCTGCAGACC
>NW_020174568.1:841470-849840 GCF_003031525.2 Neophocaena asiaeorientalis asiaeorientalis | reverse complement strand
CTCCCACTGTTGGCTTGAATGTTGATGAAGAGGTCATCACATCTCATTGATTTCGTTCTCCCCGGCTTCCTCCGCATGAGAAAATGGCACAGATGGGAGTCTTCAACTCATTAGAGGCGGCACTTTAAGTGACCTCATCAATCTAGTCTATTTTTATGTTAGAGACACTATAAGAATTTCTACCCCAGAGAGCTTACTTTTATAGTTTTGCTGTTGTGTGTGCACCCAGTTGAGAAGTTTCTGAGCTAGCGAGGCAGAACTGGGAAGTAGACGCGTCTTTGTGGGATGAATAGGAAGGTTTGAGGCACCACGAAGGATCGGAAAGCAGATTTATAACCTGCCTACAGTTATTTAAAAATACACACACAGCTCAGACAGATCGATATTCTTGAAATGCAACCTGGTCAGTGTTTTCTCTGCTAAAAAAGGAGGCTAGATGGATGGAGAACCCATTACTTCCAAATGTAATCACCTCAAGGCAATTAAAGCAATTTTGTGTTTTCTACTTTAGTGCTCCCCTGAACCGACAGCATCTGGACAATTTTAATTACTGTTTCAGTTCGGTAAAATGCACAAAACTGGCGGGTTTGGGGACTAAGAGTGAATCTTTTCCCTGCCATTTTGCTGATTCCTCAACTGGGGGGTTTTTGCTGGGGGTGTGACTGCACATTTGAGGCTGCACGTGCTCCCAGGGGATGTGCTCATGAGGACCCCGAGGGAAGGTCACCATGAAGAAGCCGGAACGATGGACGGTCAGGTGTTTGACGTACTCAGTGTTGTCCTTGGATTCTCTCTCTGACGTGACTCTAATCCCCTGCTCGTGTTCACTCGGAGTTCACTGTAGGAAAGTAGTCCTGGGACGCAGCTAGACCTCGGCAGAGACTCAGTGCCTGACACTGGACATCAAGTGACAAGGTCACCGGGTGATGCTACTCACCTGTCATAAGGTTGGGTGAGCACAGCAGCAATCCATCACGTGTTGGAAATGGCATGTGATCGATCATGTGTAAGCAGGTCGAGGGGCGCCAGTGCATTACAGGAATAGTCATGCAGTAGGAGCTCAGACCCCGGGTCATGGCTTCCGCTCCACCTGTGTCTCCGTCGGCGCACACCTGTGGTCCCTTGGAAGATTCCCTGTGACCAGCTGATAGAGGATTAACAATTGCATGCTTAGTTCATGAATAAATTAGTTTGATAAATTGATGCGAGCAAAACTGGATTGTTGGTACATTCCATCCCACATACTAGAGCAGCCCTGAGAGACCGTGGATGGGCTACCTCCTTGCAATGGGCAGAACGCGGAGCGATAAACCCGGTCAGAAACTTGACACGGAGAGAGATACGTCTGACGTAAGGAATTAACAAGGCCTTCCGGGTACAGCTAATGACGTGGCTTGTTGCTCTGGGGACCGGAAGAGACAGTATTGGAGGGGTGCAGGCCGAGGAAACAGGGGAGAGGCAGGTGGATGAGTCCATGGGAGTGGTTCAAAGTCTGCACCTGTCAGTCAACACCTGCTGGAGAGCATCCACCTCAGAGGGGCGCTAAGCAACTGAGGAGACGGATGCTTTGTCCAAAGGATGAACTCCAACCTCTGGAATTGAACACCTCCCTACTGGCCCAGTGGAGCTGTGTGTGCAGCTCTGCCTCCAGGGCAGACGTGGCGGCCGCATGGGCTCTGTCTTCCCCAGGTCACTCTAGCTGTTGCCACCGTTGAATTTAAGAGCTGTCAGCAGAGATTAAAACTGAGACCTCGAGATGGTACCGTGCTCCATCCTTGAAGGAAATCAGTGAGCTACTTGGTGACAGGTTGATTTCTGTTTTGGAGGAAGTGGTTGTTTGTCCATGCTGGGACTGGGTTTGCCTCCCTTCCCACAGTGCCTCAGCTTACACTATTTGAGGGTTCGTAGGCGTTATGAGTTACTGGCATGAGGTCCCACAGAACCACAGGTGCGTGGTTACGGGACCGTTTGTTGGTACAGATTGTGCCATTTATTGCATTACCTGGGGCTGCTGGCCTGATAGAGTTGTTAGGATCGCCTCCTTAGGGCTGAGGTGTCACTTTGGAGATGATGCTACTTTGCTTTGGGCTCTGTCCTTTAGACATAGTCTACACTTCGAACCAGTAACCGTTATGCAGGCTCGTGTCCCTCGTGGGTAGAGAACCTGTATTCAGGAACAGAGGAATGGAAGTATGCCTCTTACCCCTCACTCGAAATTGACGGTGGGGAATTTATGTTTCCTGTAGCTGTTACTTTAATCTGTGTGGTGTTTAGAAACCCTTGTTCCAGGTTTGAGTGGGGATGCTTCTACCAGGGACTATAGTAAGGTTTCCACTGAACCCAAAGCTGTGGCTCATCATTTTGGGCTTCTTACGCCAGTGGACCAGCAGGCAATGAAAGAAGTCATACTGTCAGGGGAGGTGAGCCTTTCCCGTCATGATCGCGTAAGCTTGCTGCTACTTAGTGTGGGTGGACTATGAAGGAACATGGGTGATTCTGTGCGGCACTTCTTGGTGCTTCCATTCCCAGGAAAACCCCCAAATGGGCACTTGCCCCAATCCTCGCCTGACAAAGACATGGCAAGATGGATGGTGAAAGAGGGAAATGAGGAATATAAATTATCGTCCAGGGAGCAGTTGTAGTAGCAGGGACGAGAATTCAGGGCAATTACCCCTTTGTGGTAAGTCATGCAAAGCTTTCTTTGTTATCAGAAACTGTAACTGCCCAGTATATTGAAGGGTCAGGGACAGGACACAATGACCTTAACGTGGAACATGGGTGGACCTGGGCAGTATGGAGGTGTACGGTGTGGATAGGTTTGGTGCCCCGCCAGAATCCCTTCAGCGTGTCCATTCCCATGGAAGCTTTCCTCCTGCCAGCACATCAAATTTCCTGACAAATATTCTTTGGTGAGGGGAACATATTTGACCTATACACAAGGCAGGTCAGAATTAAAGGAGTTAATAGTCTCAGATGCATCCTTTCATCAGCAACAAAAAGGGGTAGGTGTAAGAATGCTCTGGGCGTCTCCGTTTTCAAAAGGCCATCCCTTGGAGTATTCTATCCTGTGTTCCAGAAGCTTTCCACGGGACTTAACCTCTAGATGCAGTACCTGCTCAGTGATGACTCCTGTATTTCTTTCCCCGTTTCCTTTCATATCGCCCTATTAGTGCTTTTGGGGATCATGTTTCAAACAATGACTTACACTCAAATTCTTGCCTCCTCGTGTGTTGCTAAGGGAACCCACCCCGAGGCCATCACTATGCCTCTTCCTGCCCAGCTTTCCACTGTCAGGCGCAGTGCTCCCTGCACTGACTGAGGAGTGTACCTGTTAATAGGGGCTGGTGGTGGTCCAGCCACGTCACCGAATTCCACCTTATTCTCTGAATTTCTGTGTTGCCAAGCTCACCTGTCTTCAGCCCAAGTTCCATACCCTCCTACCTCACCAGGCTTCATCCCAGGCTCTCGAACTGCTTCCTACCCTCCTCCAGCTCCACAGTTGCCCTGATGAGCGGTCTCCTCTTCTCCGAGACTGGAGTTCTTCTGTCTGTCTGTCTGCGCTGCTGTCACAAAGTACATAGCCTGAGTGGCTTATCGACAAGAGAAGTCTATTTCTCACAGTTCTGGAGGCTGAGAGTCTGAGATCAGGGTGCCAGTGTGGTTGGGCTCTGGTGAGGACTCTCTTCTGAGTTACGGACTGCTGACCTCTCACTGTCTCCTCATGCGGTAGAAAGATGCTGATCTCTGGCCTCTTCTAAGGGCACTAATTCCATTCACCAGGGCTCCACTGTCACGACTTTACCCGAAGGCTCTACCTCCAAACACCATCCCACTGACAACTAGATGTCAACGTAAGAATTCTGGGGGGATACAGACATTCAGTTCATAACACCTTCTCTGAAGCACCATCTATGGGAAGCTCTGATGCCCTGTGCTACTAATGCCAATTTCCTCTCTCTGATGAATTGTACTCACTCCTCTGACACCTGTGAGTGTGTCTTCAGGGTGGTACTCGCTCTTCCACCTGCCTGTGCCTGTCTCTCCTGCCCAAACACCTGGCCGTTGTCTTCTACCCTCCCCTGGATGTCCAGGGCTCCCTCACTTTGTCTGAAGTCGTTGCAAAAGTCAGCAGGTTCCCTACAGAGGGACGCTCTCCTTCTCTTACCTAGATACCCTGCAACTGGACAGATCTCCTGTCTCTGTCCCATCCTAGTATTTAGTGACCAGCCCAGATTCTCTCTACTACTTGCCCATGTTTTACAAAGATAAATGGTAATTCTCCCATCGCTTTAAAGACCAGCATAAGAGCAACCCAAGAGAGTCACTCCTCGTGAAGGCTTATAGTTTCTTTGCATCTAGAGGCAATTTCACTCTCTTTTGAGTTGTTTACTATGCCTTGCATTGTTTTTGTGAAGTTTTTCCTTTATGCCTCAATTTGTAGTTATTTTTGTGTGAATCTTATTTCTTTTATTTTCTATAAATATTTACATTTAGTCCCATGATCCGTGTTGAGCAAATTTTCATGTTTGCCTTGAGTTAAGGGTTAATGTTATTTTTCACCCCACAAAGGTATCCAGTAGCTCCTCCCCAGAGTTTGCTGAAAAGACTTTCCACGTTGAATTTCAGTGGCATCTTCGTAGAAAATCATTTAACCCTAATGAATTGTCAGTCACTTCAAGGTGGAAGTTGTGTTAAAATTATATTTGTGTTCTTTCCAGCATCTAGCCCAATATCTTAAATGTAGAGTGGGCTCAAGAAAATAGAGTGTGTGCCAGAAACATCTGTCAAAATCATGTACATCTGTGATTTCCCTTGGTGTTGCAATCAGAACAGCCCATCTGATCATTCTCTCTCTCAGTGCTGCACTTCACTCAGATGGTCTGTGATCTGTCTCTGGACACCTTGACCACACCCAGAGCCACCGTGTCTCATCCAGGAAGGTCTCCTTGACTGGAAGCATCCTCAGCCCTTCACAGGGAAAAGCTGGCAGAGATGAGTGGCCATAGTCGTCTGGTTTTTGGAAAGCTGCTGTGTCCTGGACTCCACCTTCGTTACTGTGTTTGAGAATATGATCCCCTGCATCCATATACATTTTCATACTGAAGCAAATCCATTTTCTGTCATGCTTCTGACTTGAGTCTTTCCAAAACACTATTATTCATTATTTTTTTCAGAATGAGTAATGACAACTTTAAGGTACCACTGTTGGTGTCTTTCTAACCATGATGAAATGGCTGTAACTAAACTCACTGCTCTCTGAATACTCCCGAGACTGCTTTCTCTCTCTAAATCTGAACCATTTTACTCTAGAAAGCTGCTATAAGTAACAGTGGAGCAAAGTGATGGAGGAAATACTTAAAACTTATTTCATTTGCCTTTTCTCAGTTTGTGAGCTATGTAATGAGATTATAAAAGTCATTTCATCAGTGGTACTGAATTAGACATAGTGAATTATCAGGTATTTATAAGTCCAGCAAATGTGGTGAACTGGAGTTAATTAACTGAACAATGGAATTCTCAGCAGTGTCTGTAGTTTTCAGAGTGGAGGTTTTTAAGACTTTCATTCGTTGTTTTTCTAGACACCATTACAATGGAATTTGAAAATAGAATTGTTTGCTGCTAATAGAATATGCTACAATTAGTTTCTCTTTATTAACTTTGTATTCTGTGTCCTGCTAAATTTACTACTAGTTTCTTTAAGTGTTTTATTGATTTCTGAAGATTTTCTATGTAAACAAGCATGTAATCTACAGAGAGATGCAGCATTATATCTTATTTCCCAATCTTGATGATTTTTTTTCTTGTCTTATTGTACTGGCTTGGAGTTTAGTGCAATGCTGAATAAAAATGCAGACAGTGGCCATTCCTAACTTGTTCCCAATCATAAGGGGCAAATGTTCAATATTTCAGCATTACATATGATGAGACTAAAGACTTTTTTTCTTTTGGTATATGCTCTTTAGCAGATTAAGTTCCCTTCTATTCCTGTTTTTCTGAGGGGAGGAAAATTCATGTTTACATGTGAATGGATGATTGGCTTTGGTCACACTTTCTCTGTATGTAGATTATTGTGTATTTTTCTCCTTTATTCCTGTTAATATGCTGAATTTATTAACATTTGAATACTCAATCTTAAATTCCAAGTATAAACCCTACTTCATCACATTTTATCCATTATAAATATTTATGGATTTATTTTGCTATGTTTGTTAAGAATTTTTATGATATGTTCATGAAGAGTATTAATCTCTAGTTTTGTCCCTTTCGGCTGTAACATTTGTTTGCACAACATTGTTGATCATTTTTTTCCTATTCTTTTAATGTCTCTAGTAACTGTAGTGATCACCGCTCTTTCATTTCTAATATTGGCAATTTGTGTTTTCTCCCTGTCTTATTTTCTTCATCACTCTAGCTAGGTTGTCAATTTTGTCAGTCTTTTCAGAGAATCAGATTTTGGCTCTGTTAATTTTCTTTGCTGTCTGATTTTTCTTTTTACTTGATTTTAGCTCTTACTCTTATTACTTTCTTCCAGAGTTACCTGAGGCCCTGCGGTTTTTTAGCATCATTTTCTTCCCTCTCTCTTATGTAGACGGGATAGTTTTATTGATCTATGATCACGTTTATTGATTTTCCTTCTGTTCTTCTACTAAGCACGTTCAGTGAACTTTTTTCAGCTACTGTAGTCTTATGTTCTAAAACTCCCTCTGACTCTTTTAAAAATGGTTTTATTTCTCTTTTGAAAACATATACAATATATACGTGCTATAAAATATCTGTGTGCTATACACGAATATATACGTGTATGTGTATGTGTGTGTACATATCTATGTGTAGTTTTTACCTCATCAAGCATAGATATAATAGCTGCTTTAAAGTCTTTGTCTCATACACAGATGTAGAGAACGGACGTATGGATACCCGGGTGGAGGGGTAGAGGGGCTGGGATAAACTGGGAGATTGGGATTGGCATGTATACACTATGTATAAAACAAATAAATAGGGCTTCCCTGGTGGCGCAGTGGTTGAGAGTCCGCCTGCTGATGCAGGGGACACGGGTTCGTGCCCCGGTCCGGGAAGATCCCACATGCCACGGAGTGGCTGGGCCCGTACGCCATGGCCGCTGAGCCTGCGCGTCTGGAGCCTGTGCTCTGCAACAGGAGAGGCCACAGCAGTGAGAGGCCCGTGTACCGCAAAAAAACAAAAACAAAAACAAATAGCGAGAACCTACTGTATAGTACAGGGAACCCTACTCGATGCTCTGTGGTGACCTAAATGGGAAGGCAATCCAAAAAAGAGGGGATATGTGGATACATAGAGCTGATTCACTTTGCTATATAGCAGAAACTAACACAACATTGTAAAGCAACAGTACTCCAATAAAAATTAATTTAAAAAGGTTAAAAATTCAAAAAACATAAAGCCTTTGTCTCATAATTACAACATCTGATTGATCTAGAGTTGGTATTAATTAGCTGGCTTTTCTTATAAAGTTGGTTTATAATTTTCCATTATAAAATTATATTCACATACCAAGTCCTTCCAGAGGGTATTCTTGATGGTGTAAATATTATGCTATGGAAATTCTGTATTTTCTCACTGTTCTGAAGAATTTTGCCGTTCTGTTACACAAGGGAACTAACTCAGATGCAAACTGCACCTTGCACAGCTGTTCTGGGCTGCCCCTCAGCTCTCAGTTCAGTCTTCCTGCCTTAGCTGCAAATCACTTCCAGTTTTCCTACACACGCACGGTTAGGAATCTTGGAGGTTTGGGCTGAGTTTAAAACACATTTGGGCTTGACTTTCCCCCGATTCTCTCTGTTCTGAGGTTGCCACGTAAGACAGTGGCTTCTGTATTGGGATTTCAGACATCGTTATGCTGCCGCCACGGTGACAGTGTTGGCTTAAGGGCACAGCTGCAAAAAAGTCAGGGGCTCCAAATTTAGACAGCCTCCAAACCTGCCTTTTTGAAGAATCGAAGTCCAGAGTCCTCAGGTAGTTGCTTTTCTGTATTCTGCTCAGAGGATGAGCTGTTACTTGCAGAAGGACCAGTGAGACAGGCACATATTCCATGGGATGAGGTTTCTACCAACTCGGATCCTCTTTGTTAGTGTCTGCTCCCAACAGGAGCTTCTCTGCCCTCGGTACCTTTCGTCGTGCCCTGGCCTGGAGCACTGTTCTGTCTCTGCCGCTGCCTGCCTGCCAACCAACCACCTTGCTGCAGGGATTCAGAGCCATTTGCATTTTCTAGAAAGAATGTACTCAGCCCTAATGAGAAGTATAGAATGTAAGAAAACAATTTGAAGATTCTACAGGTGAACTTGGGGGGTGTAAATATCATCAATTGCTTATTAAACATAACATCCCTCCCCT
>NW_020174568.1:832129-841408 GCF_003031525.2 Neophocaena asiaeorientalis asiaeorientalis | reverse complement strand
CCCACCTTTCTCATTCCTTTCTTTCCCACTCAGAGCTCTGTCTTCTAGCTTCTGAATGTTACTTTTGCCTCTCAACACTTGCCTATTTCTAATGGAAAATATTCAGTATATACAAAAGTAGAGAGAACACTGCAAGGAGATCCATGTAAGCATCTTCCAGTGTCGACAGTTATTATTCATGGCCAGTCTTGTTTAATTTATAACCGCAATTACTTCCCTGCTTAGTTTGAGCAAAGTCAAGACATCATATCATTTTATTAGTAAAAATTTCAGTATGTTTCTTTAAATAATTTTTATAAAAAAATGACTGCAATACCATTCACAACACAGAAAACAAACAGTAGTTCCTTTTTATCATCAAATACCCATGACTTGCTATTTAAAAGTCCCATTAATACTGAAAGTTCATCTTAAGATTTAAATAAGGTCTATACATTGCAATAAATTGATATGTTTACTATTCTGTTTTGCTCTTTGAAGTAGTTTCACGCCAGTGTTTACCTCTATGTTCATATCTCCATCTCCAAGACAGAAAACCACTGTCTTCTTCCTTCGCATGTACAGTCTATGGGTTTCATACTAAAAATTGATTTTAGTATTATTAAACTGTATTTAATAGTATTATTCAACTGATATTAACGCAAAACCTCATTTCTTCTCTTTCCCTGCCTCTTCTCCACCCTCCTCACAAATTCTTCCAAGCCCCCCTTCGGCAGTGGCTGTCTATCCTGGCAGTGCCCCATCAATAGAACCTTACTCAGTGTCTAATTCCAGTCCTGTTGAAATGTACAACTTCTGTGTACTGCTCCTTTCTGGTCCTGTATTCTAATTTCCAAGGCAATCTGTCAGAGGCCAAAGTTATGACTCTAAAAACAGTGTTTAAAGATAGTATCTTAACCCAGTACTTCTTACACTGGAATCTGGCCACTTAATGCAGGGTAAGTCATGGGATAAATATAGTCCTTCTTCATGAAGTGCTAAGATTACATCGTGATGAGTAATTTTTAAATGATTACATTTTTATAGGTTTATTGCATATTTATGGCTATGTGCTAGAGCACCAGCTTCAATTCATATGAAATCTTAAGGCTGATCATGAAACCGAGAAGGAATTTGTGCTAGTACTGGGCATCCTTTTCTGCCCCTAGTTGTGCTGTTGTGGAGAATTTTGTCTTATTTATTTTTATTTCGTTCCAGCTTTGCTGAGATGCAGTTGGCATATAACAAAGTGCACAACGTGTGATTCAGTACACACACATATCGTGAGATGATTGGCAACCATGTATTGGTTCACACATCCATCACCTCACGGAATCACAATCTTTTTGTGGTGAGCACATTTAAGATCTACTGTCTTAGCAACTTTCAAGTATGGGATACATACAGTATTGTTAATTATGGTCACCATACTGTACATTACATACCAGAACTTATTCATCTTATAATGAAGTTTGTACCCTTTGACCAGCATCTTCGCATTTCCCTCACTTTCCTGCCCCTGGAAACACCATTCTCGTCTCTGTTCCTATGCATTTGGCTTTTTAAAAAATATTCCACATATAAGTGAGCTCATACTGTGTTTATCTTTCTCTATTTCACTTAAGAGAAGTTTGTCTTAAACTTAAAGGGTGACTGAGTATAAGAATTTCTCTCTCAGTGGTGGGCTAGCCTGAAGAACTTTTGGCACACAGGGCTTTGTGGTGACTTTCAAATCACAGGGGATATATACTCTGTTTCTTTTGCATGTTATTAAACTCGAACTACTGGTCAACCACATCCAACACAGCTGACAAACATGTATGTATTCATGTGACCGTAAATTCAAACCTTTAAAATCCTAACAGTATTTAACTAAAGAATGCAAACTATCTGATGGTGTATTCCCTGTGGCCGTTTTATAATTTCATGTACACATCGAATTTGCTGATATTCATTAAAAATTAATGCGATTCTGACTAGATAAAAGGCACGTTATTCTTGGCTCCTTGACATTTAAGGACCTTTGTTTAAATTCAGGAAGTACTTTTCCTTCCTTTGAAGTCTCATCGTCTGTGAATAGCTTTCTCCATTCTGTTTTCCAGTCATACATGACTATATATCATTCATTTTTAGTCCTGTATGCCTCTTCTAATGTCTCTGTCTTGAATTCCTACACATTTTCCAGCATGTGGAAAATTTCAAGTCTGGAGCAAAAGTCACTTTCTCTGTATGGCTTTCCTTAGTTTCCCCCCAAGGAATGAACTGTTTGTGTTCTGTGCAGAAGCTGTTCATCCTGTTGGCCTAGCACATGTGCTCTGGAATCATGCACATGAATCTCTGTGTTATCCCTCACTAGCTGTTTGATACTGATCCAATTACAAAACCTTTCTAAGTCTTTGTTTCCTCATATGTGACATGGAGATACTGATTCTAATATCTAATATTCTAATATCTAATGTTTTATAGGGTTGTCGTGAGGCTTAACTGAGATAACGTATGTAGATTGCTTGTTCCGGCTCTTGACACAGTAGATATATTTGGTGTGTGCTGGCTATCGTTGTTATGATGACGTTGGAATGTGGTTAGTGATGCGTTTCTTCGGTATCCTCCCCAGATTATGAATTCTTTGGGAAGGGGACCATTTCTATTCCATTGACCATAATCGTCTACAACATGCAGTACTGCACAAGGTTGGATAGTAGTTATTTAGTCAGTTTTTGCCAAATAAATTATTTAATAAACAGCTCCATTGCCAGTTATCACTGTTTTATTCAACTTAGACCATTGTTTTATTAAAGTAATTTTCTCAGCAACCATTGGCGACATCACAGAAATTATTTGGGTTTAATATACATATTTTATTCATGAATACCGTTCTGACAGTTTAGGATTGCTATGAAACTGGAAAATAATTACATGGATTTGATTTTTTAAGTGCTTAAAAAGACTTAAATAAGAAAAAAAACAGTCCCAGGTGATTATAATTTCAACAAGAAAATGGACAGTGAGATTCAGTGTTCATGTCCTTATCCCAAATGTGTAGCATTTTGGGAGCTGAGGGTAGCTGAACATCATCAGTTCATGTCAATTTTTTCTGCTATTTCTGGAATTCATCTCCTCGTTGTCACAACACCAAACCCCTAGTTCAAATGGTTGTCCGCCTGGGCCTCTGTGCAAGTCTTTCCACTGCGTACATACGTGTGCTAGAGTGAATTTTTCAATATGAAAATCTTATCACCTCACCTTTACGTTTAAAATAATCTGTTAATATATTTCCATTAAAAAATAAAATAAAAACATTTTGGATTGTAAAGTTAACCCAAGCTATTAAAAACATGTACAAAATTAAAAAGGATAAAAATTTATAACAAAAAGGTCCATTGCTAAAGCTGTAGTATATACATTTTTAGATGTCTTTCTATGTGTACACTAACATATGCATATCTTTCCAAATTAGGTGATTAGTTAACATACTCCTTGGGAAAGTCAACCTAGTTTTTAAACTTAATAATTTAGTATGGATATTTTCTATGTCAGTAACTGATGGGATTGATATTACAGTGTGATGGCCGTGTGCGTCATTCTGTCAGATCATAGGGTCATCTGCATTTCTTGTCACTTTGAACAGTACTTGAGTAGCGTGTGTGAATGTGCAGAGTGATGAATGAACACTGTCGAGGAATTGTTGGTAATGTGTAGGTAATTTTACTATGTTTTATGGAAGATAGGATTAATATTGCTAAAACTAGAAAACGAATGGGATTCATCCCAAGGATACGTGGATGGTTCAATACCTGCAGAACAGTCAACGTCATACTCCTCATTAATAAATTGAAGAATAAAAATCATATGATCATCAATAGATGACGAAAACGATTTTGACAAAACTCAACATCTATTTATGATAAAAACTCTCAACAAAGTGGGTATAGAGGGATCCTGCCTCAACATAATAAGAGCCATATATGAAAATGGCCACATCTGAAAAGCACACATCTAACATCATCCACGACAGTGAAAAGTTGAAAGCATTTTGTCTAAAATAAGGATCAAGACAAGGATGCTCACCACCTCCCTCTCACCACAGACTGTTCTTCCTGGGAAGCTGTTTTTATTCCCAAGCTAAAATCCGCACTCTAGCCTCCTATAACAGTCTCCTCTTTGATAGAGCATTTCAGAGTTGAAACTTTACATTGATTTGTTATTTTAGTAGTACCTATCTCCTCCACAAGACTCTGTGACAGCCGAAACCCCGTTTATTTTGCTCATAATTTTGTCTCTAGAAGCTGGTACAGTGCTTGGTATGTAATAAGTTCTCAATAGATATTTGCGGAGCAAATAAATAAATGAAGGTAACAGTTGTCATCCTTCAATCCTCAGATTACACCAACTACTCCAATTTTGTTTAAATCTGGTCAGTAAACCGGAACAGTCTACAATAAAAGAGGAAGTCTAGACAAGGAAGTTGGCCTGTATTATTGAAGTCATTCTTAGAATTAATATAAAACACATTATCTGTTCTGCTTGGGAGAAGAGCGGGTAATGAGTTCTTGGTATTATTCACTGAGTTATTAGGTATGTTACAGTTACTCTTATGGGAAATTTAAATGCCTATAATATGCTGAGCATTAGACAAAGCATATAGAAGACAATTTGATAGTACATTAAGCACTCGGTTTTCTCTCCGCATCTTCTCTTATCAAAGCCCTTATGAACTCTTACCAGCGCTAAAACAAAGGGGTTGCTTATTTGGACTACTTCAAAACTGAAAAATTCATGAATTTTATCTTTGTGCCACGGAATCAAAAGATACTAGAACTAGGAAGAGCTTTACGGATAATCTAATACTCCTTCTTTAATTTACAAATGAGAAGGTTGAAGCTTAGACTGATAAATGATTAACTGAAGTCACGGAGCTGGGAACTTAAGCCCAAATTTCTAAAACCCATAAGAGACCTTATTCAATTATAACATGTTGCTACCATGGCATCTCTCAGTGACTTCAACGTGTACTTATAAGAAGCTTATTTTCATTATGTTACAAGTAATGCTGCTGCTTCTGGTTTGCACCATGCTTCAGTGATGGATAGCAGATGTATCTTCCCACTGCAGGCAGCTATGAAACCACTTGCGTTTAGGGATCGGATGAGATAGAGCATGGCGCTGTGGTCCCGGGGGAAGGGACTCTCATGAGATGAGCTTCACGCGCGCCCTGGTTTTCTTGCTGGGGGTACATTCCAACTGTGCCATAGGGTAATGGAGCCCAGGTCCAGTGGCAATGCTGGGTAGAAGACACACAGAATAAAGTTCAGGGCCTCTCAGGCTGCTGGAATGTAAGGAACAAGGTGTAAGAGAAGAAGGCGCACAGAGGAGGAGCCCTGTATAGGAGTTCCCTGGAGTGTTTGGCCAAATACTAAGTTCTACAGACACAGGATGAAACTCCTTGAAGGCCGGCAAAGAGCAGCTACTAGGGGCTGTCGGGGTCACACAGTGTTGAGAGATGCTGGTGATCTGAGAAGCCATCGTGGGTACCGCAGGCATCCGACTGAGACCCCAGCAAGGTCAGAGCACAGGGTGCGCTAACGCTGGAGTATGGGGCTTAATCCTGCCTAACAAAGCCTAAACAGAAGCCCAAACAGAATAAAGCTAATTGGCCAGTAAATGAATAAAATGAAGCTCAGTATTCTTCTAAGGAAGTTAACAGAAATCAGACTCCGCAACATGACATCTACAATTTTCAGAAATCCATAAAAATGAAAACCCGAGGGATGCTGGACTTGTAAGATAAGGGCTCGAATACAGCAGCGATAATTACGTTCAAGGACTTAAGGGGAAAGGGCACAAAAAGGATGACAAGATGGGGGACTCCATACAGAAATTGATTCTTTAGAAAAAGAACCAAATGGACATCCTGCATCTGCCAGACACAGTATCTGAATTGGAAATTTTATCTGATAGGCTCAGCAGCAGGTTAAGAGAAGAAGGTTTAGTGGGTTTTAAGATAGGGTGATGGGAACGGAAATGCAGAGAGAAAAATGACTGAAAAGGATAACAGAGCCTCTGGGCATGTGGTCTAACGCCCATGTGATTGAACTGCCGGAAAAGGAAGAGAGGGACGTTGGGCTAGAACTGCATGTTTGAGGAAATAATGGCTGAAAGTGTTCAGATTTCATGAAAAATATCAACGTACGGATTTAAGAAGCAGGACAAACGCAAAGCAAACGGCATCGTTTTGGATTGATGCGAACCAAAGAGAAAGAGAAGATCTTAAAAGCAGTCAGAGGAAAGGAAGAACAATGATAAAAAACCAGTGCTGAGCATCCGTCAGAAATGAAGCAAGGCAGAAGGAAGCAGAAAGATGCCTTTAAAAAGCTGGAAGAGAAGAGGAATTATGAACCTAGAATTCACCATCGTTCAAAAGTAAAGGCAAGAATAAGAACATTTCAGGTAAACAAAAGCTGAGATCATTTGTCTTTGGGAGCCTCCACTACGAGAAATCTAAAAAGACGTTCGCGGGTGAGGAAGATGCCCCGGCGGCTGGAGGACCAGTTTCAGGCTCCCGGCTCCCAGTTCTGCGTGATATTACATTATTATTCTGGGTGTGTGGGCTCTTTGTACCCCACTGGCTTTGCAGCGTTAGTGCCCTGGTCCCTGCTGTGTGAGAGGCAACGATGAGATATTTATGAGGTGAGTTATCCTCGCTAGACCCAGCAGTGAGGGACCTAATTTGTATTTGACCAGTGGATGTTTAAAATATGCAACTCAGTTAAGTGCAAGTGCTATTACATGGGGAAACTTCTGGAGCAGAGGTCCCAGAGGAAGATCCCTGTGAGCAGAGGCGTCCGGGCTTCTCCAGCCACATTTGTTGGTAGATGTTCCATCTGCTCGTAAAGCAGTCCTAACCCCGCTAGTCTAAACGTGGGGTCTTTACATTCAAGGCTAACACCCTTGCATTTCTACTCTTCCGTGTGGGTGCGGGGAGACGGAGGCCAGAGGTGCACCACCAGGACCTCAGAGCCCCGGGGTCCTCACGTGCTTGGCCCCGCTTACATGCCCCTTCATCACAAGGGCGCAGTAGTTCAACCCCAGAGGCATTTTGTGGGAAGCACAAGCAGTGCCTCTTGGGGTGGCCCTGACACTCACGATTCATCATGAAACTTCCATCTGGGGGAGGATGCGCCTGGCTGCCCAAACACTATAAACTAAATGAGCTGTAAACCGCAGTGCGGTCCTACAGAAAAATGACGGTGGCTGCACTTCAGGTGGAAAAGAAAGTACAGCTGCATGAAATGAAATATCAGGAAGACAAAGCAGTCCCACTGGAGTCACATAGAGAAAACGTTAGACCCGGAGTCTGAGGACCTGAGCCTGACTCCTTGGCTGACTTGTGACAGGTTGCTTCCTTTTTCATCCTCACTTCCTTCATCTGCAAAGCAAGATGTTGGCCTAGACAACGTTTAAGCACTCCTTCAGCCTGTGCGGGAATGATTCAGTGGAAGAGATCATTTGACTTGTAAATAATAATTAAAGCTCAGCTCTATTTGACAACAGACAGAACAGTCACGTTAGGCGATGGTGGGAGGCCTGGGATGTTAGGGAAGTTTCACATGTTTACTCATAAGTTGGATTTAACACCTTAAAAGTGAGGGAATAAATTTCCAATTATGTTCATATCCAGGCAGTGTTTAGATTTTCTTTCTAACAAACATAAAGGATGTAGTCTTTTTCTCTACCCCTGAAAAAAATTCAGAAGGAGGGAGGAGGGTATTTTGCAAACCTTGAAACTCTGACTTCGGTTTTGGCATTGTGGGAAGTTCTCCAGCCTGGGATGAGAATTGTTCAATGTGCGTAAGTCTCAGGTCACGTTCCAGGACATGTGGCCGTGTCTCAGGAGGCTAACTGTACCCAGGCTCAGAGCTGCGCTGGGAGGAACCTGAGGTTCGTCCTCTCCTATGGGAAGACCCACGATTAGACGCCTGGGGCTGGGCAGGCTTCCCAGCTTTGCACAGCTGCTGTGCAACTTCGGGGCAGTTGCTTGCGTGCTCTGGAGCTTCTCCGACCCTGCGGCCCTGGGCGCCCTTCGGCTTTTATGCGTGTGCAGCTATGGGGTCACCGGACTCACTGACTAACGGGTGGCACATACTGGTGGACAAGCGTTCCCCTTTCTTGACTCCAGGGAAGGCAACCCGACACACGTTTCAAACAGTCCCGCGTGACGGAGCAGCCCATGGCAGGAGCCGGCTCCTTTGTGTGTCCCAGCGTTACCAGCTTTATCCCTTTCATATTTCAATCCCCTGTTCTTTATTCCCGCTCTCTGTGAATCACCTTCCTGAATAATTTACATTTACAAAAGCCTTCCTCTTGGCATCTGCCTGTGTGGGAAATCAGCTAAGACAAACCTCAGTGTTATTAAAGATCTAAAATGTCAGTGAGCCAGGCACATTTGTCCAAGTATTCTCGCTCTCCGTCTAGAATTTTTGTTTTTACTTTGGCCTGGATAATGACAAGAAGTGAAACCCGTAGTCACCTGAGACAGTGGCATTCTGTGGTGGTCCTGGGGTTGGGGCAGGCCTTGGTGATGCAGGGAGGTGGGTCACCTCAAATGGAAGATAGAAACAGCTCGTGAGACGCAGAGACAGGATTGAGGCAGGGCGTGGAGTTAACCCACATTTACTTTTGCAGTTTTCTCCACTGGGGCGAACAGTATGATTGGTCACTGGAAGATCTGAAAAGGTTCCAGAAACAGTATTTTCAAATTGCAGAAAAGAACGCCCTTCCCCCTTCAGTTCTCCTGTATCATCTTTATTCCCATGTTCATGTACTTGCTAATTTAGTAGTTTCTTTTGTTATCTGAATGGATAAAATATCTCCCATTCACATTCCTTTGCTTGATTTTCCATCTTTTAATGCAGTTAAGTGACGGTCACTGTCTTAGTCATAAACTAACTGGAGTTGGAATGGAGACCTTTCTGAGGTCCTGCTACGCCTTCTTTTCAGGCTGTGAAGCTTGAGTGTCCCTATAGGTAGGAAGCAAACAGATTCCACTGTGGAAAACAAAGGCTGAATACTGTTCATACTCAACCAAAATTAACAGATCTTTCTGTTTTGTCACAGTCTCCTAGATTTTTAAGTAAAAGATAAAATATTGTAATTAAAGGAGTAAAAACATAATAGAATGATACAAACGTTATTAACTTATATAAATTTTGAGACTAAAAGACAAATTATAAATGATGTATTATATGGAGATATATGTGTGCAGATATATATATATATATATATATATATATATATATATAT
>NW_020174568.1:797526-832038 GCF_003031525.2 Neophocaena asiaeorientalis asiaeorientalis | reverse complement strand
CAAGATAGAGCAAAGGGAAAGATTCTGTTATTTTTCCCAAATAAATTTTCCCAAAATAAATGATAATTTTCTGCAATTGTCTCAGCTATATCTTATGTGTTATGGAACACTGGAATCCCTTTTCAGTGAATTCAGTAATTTAAAGAAAATCTTCATTTTGGTGGAGATTTTGTGGTCCTAGATAAAAGCTATTCAGTTATCTCAGCGAAAAATTTATATAAATACTATACATATTTGTGCGTGTGTGTGTGTACATTGTGTAATAGGAACTATGGGTCAGATCCAGCCTGCTGCCTGTTTTTGTACAAGCCACAAAATAAGAATGGATTTTACAGAAGCACATTTGCAATCAATATGAATTAACTTTGGACTCCAATTAAATTAGCTGTCTCCCCACCCCCCAAAACGTTCTTTTCATTGGTAGACAAAAAAACTGCTCTATTTATATATATTTGTGGAAATTTGTTTTCTCTCTTGTTACAAAATAAACTCTACATACTCTACATACTTAATTTTTTTTTTTTTTTTTTTTTTTTTTTCGGTACGCGGGCCTCTCACTGCTGTGGCCTCTCCTGTTGCGGAGCACAGGCTCCGGGCGCACAGGCTCAGCGGCCATGGCTCACGGGCCCAGCCGCTCCGCGGCATGTGGGATCTTCCCGGACCGGGGCACGAACCCGTGTCCCCTGCATCGGCAGGCGGACTCTCAACCACTGCACCACCAGGGAAGCCCTACAGCCTTAATTTTGTCTTTTGGCTTTCAAAGTCTAAAACATTTACTTCCAGCCCTTTATTGAAACAGTTTGCCAATCCCTAGTGTAATACATCTTTTAAGATGAAGCATTTTCTGTATATTTGTGAAAAAAAAATCACTGTACTGTTTGCAGTATTTGTAGTCAATATCTTTTGCACAATCAAAATACATTGAGTAGAAAGCTTATTTCCTCACCTTTGGATGTTATCTCCACCAAGATCTGGCCCGTGTAGCACCAACCTCACTTACAATTCCAGGGAAATAAGCGCTTTGCTTCCATACAAATAAAACTTTCAAAGAAGCCACTGAATTCTATGCTGGATTTACTGAAATGAGTGTGTATATTTTTGTCCCTTTATAGCTGCAACCTACTGTTTTTGAGGATCCCAGTGGGTCATGTGTACCAAGAATTGACAATATTAACTAATACTTGAAAGAATAAATAGTAATTTCATCTACGAAAGTGAAAATAGTTTCACCAATGACTTGCATCTTGTGAAATTCGGTGGTGGTTTTGGGGATCCCTTAACACCGATCTCTCATCTTTCCTGATAGCCATTTGTTCCTTGGATTCCATGATGACCTGTCCTCCTGTATTTCTCTGACTTCTCTGGCGTTCCATTCTCTCAGCCTTCTTTCTTGGATTATCTGCTTTTACTAAATTTCCAGATGTTGGAGGCTCAGTCATTAGACCCCTTTCTCACTACACATTCTCCTTAGTTTATTTCAGTAACTTCCAGAGACTTCAACTTCAGTTTGATAACTGCCAGATAAATGTCTCCTCTCTAGGTTTTTCCCTCTCACATCCAGATACTTATTAGCTTTCCGAAGCTCCAGCTGCTTAGTAGATGCCGCTCTCAGGAAGACACACCGGTCCCTCCGAACCTGACTCCTGACTTCATGTTCCAAACCCACGTCCTCTTTCTGATTCTGACTCAGTGGGACGCGCCATTGATCACAGACATGGGGACCACCCCGCACAGAGAGTCAAGGCCCAGGCCTACAGCCCTCTTCTGTCAACTGCTCTCAGCTTCACTTTATTTTCAGCCGAGTCTACACCACGACCGTATTATCCTCCTAGCTTACATCCTAGGCTCACATCTTAAGCTTATTTAATCCTTTCCTCCACAAGCAGCTACGCGATTTTAAAAAATCACCTAAAACAAATCTGACCATGCCGTTTCCATTACTCTGAAGTATGGGGAACCAGCGGGCCTGGTGTGTCCGAGAGGAAGGGGATTCCTACAGGTGAGTCCTTCAGTTTTAAAATCGGGACAGTCTTGGGGGAATTGTCCCCGTTTGCTTGGGACAGAGGTGTTTTCTGGGATGCAGAACTCTCAGTGCTGAAACCAGGAAAATCTAAGGCAAACTGGGGTGAGCTGGTCGCTCGAGTTTTAGGACAAATTTGCTGAAGTCCCTGAATGCCCTGCTAGGCTCCTCTTTCCTTCGTTCTCCATGCTCCAGCCACATGGCGTCCTTTCTGCTCCACTTGCTGCCCCAGGGCCTTTGTACGCGCTCCTTCTGCTGCTCTGCGTTCTCTTTGAAACTGTCTCTTCCCACCCATCAGATTTTAGTTAAATATCATTTCCTCAGAGAAATTCCCCAACTCCCCAGACCAGAGCAGGTCTCCCTGTATATTCTTTCTTATTATTCCGCACTCCTTTTAGCACTTACAGGAATATTAATTATGTTATTTAATGTCTGTCTCTTCCTGGGATGTGAGCCCAGGAGGGCAGCACCCCCTGAGGGTTCTCAAGGGCCTTCCAATGCATAGGACGGTGCCTGCCACAGAGCGAGTGTGAGTGAACAGTTGTTCTTTTATCATCCTCTTTATAATATCGATTTCCACGGTCAAAATATTTGCACAGCAAAATATTCAGGTGGCCCTATTTTCTGTAACTTATGTATTTAATGAAATCACGTTGCAAGTGCCTTCCCTTTGTTTGCAGTAAGATCATCTTTCAACAGATGGAACTGGCTGGATGATACAGTCCGATCTCCCGAGGGTTACGTTCAAGGGAAATTGGAGGCACAAATCGTCTGCACCCTCAGGACCCGGTGCCCCTCAGGCAGCCTCCCTCTTTGCCCTGACGCCATGGAGATGGGAGGGGGAGCAGAGGCACCTGCAAGCCAGGAAGCGGGGACTCCATGGGTGATTCCAGGAGACGGCTCCCTCCTCCTCTAGGTGTCCCTTTCCAACCCTCCTGCTGCTGGCGGTGGCCTCTCAAATACTCCTTTGTTGTCCAGGACAACTCAGTATCCTCCCCTGGTCTGTGTAATTCCAACTACAAAGCAAAACCCCACCGTGGGCCAAGGAGTCAGACTCCGTTCCCCAACCACAGCCTCGGAAGGGTTCTTGTCATTTCCGTCCCGCATCTCTGGAAACTCACCTTTTCCACGGACGATACATAAGCCCACAAGGAGTCTTAAGGCAATAATTACATAATTAGGGAAGACAACAAGCATCTCCTAAGGAAGATGGTAGAGAATTTGGGTGGTTATTTTCATCATTTATACCATTTGTTTTAGATTTGCACATATAAGCAATAGCATGTATTTTTCTTTCTGCCTGACTTACTTCACTTAGTACGATCAACTCTAGGTCCATGCATGTTGCTGTAAATGGCATTATTTCATTCCTTTTTGTGGCTGTGTAGTATTCCATCGTATACGTGTACCACATCTTCTTTATCCATTCATCTGTCCCTGGACATACAGGTTGCTTCCATGTCCTGGCTATTGTGAATAGTGCTTCTATGAACATTGGGGTGCATGTATCTTTTTGCATTGTGGTTTTCTCCAGATTTTATTTACAAAACAGAAATAGAGTCACAGATGCAGAAAACAAACTTATGGTTACCAAGGGGGGGAGCGATAAATTAGGAGATTGGAATTAACATATACACGGTACTATATATATATAATAGATAACTAATAAGGACCTAC
Organism: Neophocaena asiaeorientalis asiaeorientalis; assembly: GCF_003031525.2. Taxonomy (NCBI): domain Eukaryota; kingdom Metazoa; phylum Chordata; class Mammalia; order Artiodactyla; family Phocoenidae; genus Neophocaena; species Neophocaena asiaeorientalis. The sequence continues at coordinate 828,341 of NW_020174568.1, read as the reverse complement.
TGTATAGCACAGGGAACTCCGCTCAATATTCTATAATAACCTACATGGGAAGAGAATCTAAAAAAGAGTGGATATATGTATAAGCATAACTGATTCACTTTGCTGTACACCTGAAGCTAACACAAAATTGTAAATCAACTATACTCCAATAAAAAAAATTTTTTTAATGCCAATGGAAAAAAAATGCAAGGGAAATTGTGCTGGAGTTTTGGCACTAAGATGTCAGTAGCAATTTCTCCGCTGAATGAGAGACAGGGTGATTTACCACCTGTCGCTGGGCGGAACCTCACCTCCCTGCACAGGTGGGCGGGCGCCGCGGAGGGTCGGTGCCAGCGGGTCAGTCTCCCTTTCTGTCCTCCTCTCTGTTGGCAGTTGTGCTTCAGGGGCTTCAGCTGGAGAGGGGGGGCTGCGTGGAGGGTGGGTGGGGGTTCCTAAGGCCCGGCTGAGCTAATGGGGCAAAGAGGGAGAGGAGCTGCTGAAGACGTAAGGAAACTGCACACATGGACAGGGTGCAGCTCCGCAGAGCGTCTCCAAGGAGCGCGGTGCTCGGTGCGCGGTGCGCTGTGGGCGGGAGTCCACGGCGGAGCAGAGCCTGCTCTTTCCGGCGCTGTGACTGACAGAAAACAGCCCATATTGGGAGAATCCTAGGACCTGGTGGCGTGGGAGCTGCAAGGGAGCTGAGAATCGTCTGCTCCCCTTCCTCCCCGCCCCCATGATGGAGCTCAGGCCTCCAGGGGTTTATGCCACTCGCTGACGGTCTCTGTGTTATTTGCAGATAATGAAAACCCCTGGTTTCTACTTGATTGGGACCCGATCTTGAATGCACTCATTCAGGAATATCCCCTAATGTATGTGAATGTGTAGTCTGGAAAAGCAACATGGTTGATGGTGTCCATTTTTAAACACAAAAATCAGGGCTAAGTGAATTTTAAAATGGAAGGTTGATTAAAAATACACTTAGTGGAAATACTTGTGTTTATCCTTCTGCCGTTAATGGCTTGGAACCGCAAAGTGGTTCTAATCATTTATCTCTTTAATCAACAGCAGGTTTTCATCAGTGCAGTGAGAGGGGCGATCTCCCTCCTGAGTGCACAGCAGTGATGCTCCTTGGGTCTCCTAGCTGCACAGCCAGCCTGGGTCACCGGGCCTCGTACTCTGAGAGTATCCTCTACACCCCTGTTGACATCCCATGCTTGTGATCAGAATTCAGCTTTGTAAAGTCAAATTTGAAGTCTGGGGCATCCCTTTAAAACTGTGAGGGAGCAGGTTGATCCCACCTCACAGGCCTCTGATCTTTCCCACTCTGTTGAAACCGGTCCGCGGCCGGGCAGCTGTGTGGGAGCAGGCGAGGAGCGGGGCGCTGGGTGTGCCCCATTCAGGGCGGGAGGGTGGTTTATGCGAAGCGAATGTTCTCGCAGAGCAGGACCATTTCTTCCTTCGAGGATCCCAATGGCCTGTAACATTCTGCTGGCCGTGGACTACTGGATCCCAGGCTACACCTCAGCGTGCTTCAGGGTTTACGTGGATTCCCTCGTTCGTCTTGGTAACGACGCTGCTGTGTCCTCACATGTGTAAATGCGGAGGGTTTAAGTGTCTGAGCCAAGGCCTTCATACAGGGATGGTGATCTGCGTTACCATCATGGACCAATCAAAAAGGGAAGCAGTTGGGGTCTTACTTTGTATTTACGGGGTAGGAGCTAGCAGGTAAAATTGTTTGGTTATTGGCAGGAACTGAGGAAGACCATCTATGCTGGTTCATACCTTCTTTTGTTCTCAGAGACAGGAGTGTCTCTGGGGATGGCAGCTTCACCAGTGACTCTGTACCAGCATCTGTCCCAGCTCAGCTGGGGAACCTGGGGTCAGGGTTCTAGGTTCTTCAGTGTAATGTCAGGAAACTAAGACTGATTTTCCAAACAAGCAGCTGGCCTTCATATCTCTAAAGATGTCTTCAGCTTCCACTTGTGACCCCTTGCTACTCTTTCCTTTGGCTCCGGGCCTCAGACACCTGGCTCACCTGCTGGGCGCCAGGAAGAAGAACCAGGTCTTTCGGCTTCAGGGACTGTGCTGTTTCACAGTCCTACAGTCTGTGTGCTGGAGTCTAATAATAATAATTGAGGTTGAAGAAGAATGATGATGATAGTTGAGATTGAATCTAGGTTTGAAGCAAGCTGTGCCACATACCAGCTGTGTAAATAGAGGCAAGTAACTTACCTTCTCTGTTTCCATTTTTTCATACTTAAAATTCTAAATAAGGTCGTTGAGAGAATTAAATGAGAAATGTGAAAACTGGTGTGTACACATAGAAAAATGATAAATGTTACCCATGGTAGCTATTAATGCAATTGGTGATATCACTAGTCCTGGTTTATATTCAGCAGAAGAGGGATCCCGAAACCTCGCTGGACGGTAAACAGAAAGCTGATGGAAAGTGCCTAGTTCATCCTCCCTAACAGAGGTGGACAGAAGTCAATTCATCATCAGCTTTCTCCCTCAGCCCTGAGCAGTGTCACCAGCAAATGAAGTCAGTCAGAGGTGGAGTGAATGTGGGCTGGGCTGGTGGCTGTTTGGCTGGACCACCCTCTGCTGGGAGCCTGGAGGAGTCGGCCACTGGGGAAGGAGAGCGGCTCCTGGGCAGGTGACCTGAGCGTCCTAATGTGAAGATGAGGACAGGAGGGGATCATAGGGCTTATTTGGAGAGAGGGAGGGAGGGAGGGGGAGGGAGAGAGAGAAAGAGAGAGAGAGAGAGAGCCAGAGCCAGAGCCCCAGCCCAAGCCCAACGCGGCGTCTGGCACAGCCTGACCCTCCAGGTCAAGTCCGCACACTTTTGCATCCCGCCCTGTGTGGAGGCTGACCTCAGTGCATTACGTCAACCTGGCTTCCATGCTCAACGCGAACAAAAGTGGTGACCAGGGAGCACACGTACGGGGCACTCGCTGGGAAAACCCAGGGGTGGGATCAGTAGGACCGGTGTGGGTCCCTTGTTTCGCTTTCATTCTAGAGCAGTGCGCGGAGGTCTAGTGGGCTTGGCTGCGGTTAGGGAGGCCGCAGCGGTGGCATCAGAGCTGCGTGATTAGGGAAGCGCGGATCCCTCCAGCTGTGATTAGGGCTGAGCGAGGTGTGTGGGGAGGGCTAGCTTTGGGGGCCACGCCTGGAGGTTATTCAGGGTCCGTGGCCTTACGAACAGGGTTGTAGCTGGTTTCCATGGAGCTCTGGAGGAGGTCGGCTCTTTTTCTTGAAGATCAGCCTGCAGGGATCAATCTGCCTCTTCCTTGTCAACTTCTGGTTGCATCTGGGCACTGGGGGGGCACCAGCAAGAGACTGGAGAGGGGACAGGTAGAGGGGAGGGGGTGCCCCTTCCACCGCCGCCCCCATCCTGACTGCGGCCAGGCCACGCCCCTTCCCTGCAGCCCCATCTTACAGCATCCTGCAGCAGAGCCTGTTCCCGGGCAGCCCCTCACCCTCACCCCTGTGAGGGGGCTCCACCTCCCTCTCCTTAGGCCACACTTGTGTGAGCTGTCCTGACATTGACCTTTCTTCCGTCAGCCCCTTGAGGGGACCATCTGTTTCCTGCTGCAACCCTGCCTGGTGCAACATGTAAAGATATGTAATTTGTTTAAGATCTGAATGTGGCTCGTTTTAGTCATTTAGATCTATGTGGGCGTCTCTAAAACATCACATTTTCTCAATATGTTCAAACTTATGATCTAAAGAGGAGAATATAAGAAAGAATTTGAATGGCTGTTAGAAAGATAAATGATTAAAAATACTCTCCTTTCTTCCCTTCTGTTTTAATATCCTAAGAGTGATTTCTTAAAAACCTAAGTGTTGGGCTTCCCTGGTGGCGCAGTGGTTGAGAGTCCGCCTGCCGATGCAGGGGACGCGGGTTCGTGCCCCGGTCCGGGAGGATCCCACATGCCGCGGAGCGGCTGGGCCCGTGAGCCATGGCTGCTGAGCCTGCGCGTCTGGAGGCTGTGCTCCGCAATGGGAGAGGCCACAACAGTGAGGGGCCCGCGTACCGCAAAAAAAAAACCCAAAACCTGAGTGTTATTGAATTCCATAGCTTTGCTGGGTAATCAAGACAAATGTGGAAAGAGGAAATTTCCACTATTAGAGAAAAATCTCTCAAAGGTTTCATTCCAAAAATGACTCATATTAGACTTGTCACAATTCTTTGTTTTGTATCACGCTCTAAGCAAATACAAATAAAAATAGCCAAGGAAGAAGCTTATGGATAAGCTCTGGTCTTAGGGTTTTTCCACGGGAAATTGATTTATTCTTCACAAGTCTATAAATTCAATTACCTCCTTGACTTCCTGTATTGATACAAATGCCGTGGATCCAGCGAAGGCTTAGGCAGACATGTCTGGTAAACACTGCCCATTTTTCTTTCGCAATTAGATGAGCTGAAATTGCATTACAAACTACTCTGCTCCGAGAGCCCATACATATATCAAAAGCCACTGTCTGGAAGAACGTGAGCCTGTGCAGGCAGCTGCCCTTCTGACCTGCTGCGTGATGCCCTGGCATCTGCTTGCTAAGCCCCTTTTGTCCCCGTAGTCACTGTTAGCTGAGATCTGAAGAGACTGCCCTGGGTGTCTATTTTCTATGGATTAAGAAGTGGTTTAGGGACTTCTTTGGTGGTCCAGTGGTTGAGACTTCGCTGTCCAATGCAGGGAGTGTGGGTTCGATCCCTGGTCAGGGGAGCTGGGATCCCACATGCCTTGTGGCCAAAAAACTGAAACATAAAACAGAGGCAGTATTGTACCAAATTCAAAAAAGACTTGAAAAAAATGGTCCACATCAAAAAAAATCTTAAAAAAGAAAAAAAAAAAGAAGTGGTTTATTTTTTACGCCCACTCACACTTTAAGCGTTTGGAGTGTGAATCTGAATAATAAAGCTTGCACTTGGTTCAACAGGCTTGGGGCAGCTGGGTTTGCAAGCTGCTTTTGGAGAAATCATTCGTTCACTGTCAGTACTTGCGAACTTGTGTCTCCCCTTCACGTGACTGCAAAGGAAAGTAGAAAAGACAAGGTCGGGATGTATAATCCACTCCTAAATCCACTCCTAAACATGCCGAACGTTGTACCCTGAGCTCCGCTGAGAAATAAGCGGTCCAGAAAGAAGCGAGGGCCGCGTCTCCATCTGGAGGGGTTGGTATCCCGCGGGAGAGCGAAAGCTGAGGAAGATAATAAAATGCGACTAATCAAAATTTTGCCTTTCCCAGCAGACATATGAAATAATTCTTGGTAAATTTATTATTTGAAATTTCATTACTTTTCCTCTGGTCAATTGGAGAATTTCTAGAATTCCTGGTATTGCTGGTGAGCCCCCAGGCAGCTCCCCCTCAGTCTTCCTGTGACGTGACCGTCATCTGACTCTTACCTGGTGCCAAGAGCGTGACCTTCATGGGGTTGCCAACAGGATCTCATCGCAGCTCCTGAGGGGCCCCGTCCAAGGGAGTCTTTGAGAGGAGACAGGAGATCACAGCCCCTAAGAGCGCAGCTTCTAGAGCCAGGCTGTAACCGAGCAGGACCCTCTGGGGCCTTCCCCACATCGTCTGCGTTAGCTCCTCTCTGTAGTACCCGGATAACAGTAGTTGATGCCGTTAACACTCCTGAGCTGTTTGCAGATGCGAACTGCCGCCCCCCTCAAATGGAAGAACTACTTGATGACCATGAGCACACAGCCCCCAGCCTCCTGGAGCCTCAGGACTGATACTGTGATCCCCTGTGACATCACCCTGCTGCCTCACCGTCAGCCAATCAGAGAATCGTGCACGGGCTGATCACGTACCCTGCGACCCACCCCCCCCCACCCCCAACTCCTGGCCTTTAAAAAGGCTTTGCTGAAACCCTTCGGGGAGTTCGGGGCTTTTAGGACAAGAGCCACCCCGTGTGGCCCTTCAATAAACCCTTCTCTGCTCCACACTGACGTTTCAGGGCGTTTGGCCTCTCTGTGCGCCCGGAGCTCGGACTTGCGCGAACAAGGCATCCTGGGTGTGGGGCAACGTCCATCACGTGGTAATCACGTGGGCCTTGGCAAGTTACTTGCCTTTTCTCAGATTCAGTTGCTTCACGTGGAAGATGTGAATAGTAGCAGGTCCGATGCCGTAGCACGTGGGGCGCTTCATGCGGCCCCGGCAAGTGGTCGCGGCATCTCAGCTGTGACTGTTTCTCCTAACACTTCTGAGGCTGAAGGACCCTGAAGCCTGGCCCAGGTCTAGTCAGGCCCCTGGTAAACCTGCGAGGGGCCGGAACATCAGATGCTGCCCCTGAGTTCGCTTTATTTGCAAGGAGACGTCTCAACAAAGTGTCGGGAACACTTAAGAGTATGTTTGTCCCTATATAATCAAGAAGAAAAAACACAGTGCAGTGAAACTGTTGTATTTTCCCCCAAATTGTCTGTCAGTGGAAAAAACAAGAGAGGCAGTAGTCTGGAGTGGGAAACTGGAAAGGAACATTCATGGGACCTGACATGAGGGGGCTCAGGCAGGAGCGGTGTGAGGGCTCTTGTCCTGCCCCGTAACGAGACTTCAGCACTGAAAGGTCCACATCCCAGGAAACCCTCCAGCAGCAGGCCAGCTGGGACTGTTGTTCACCCCGTGAGTCACAGCACTGCGGCCTCAGTCTCCTTTCTGGGAGCTCCTGTGGCTAGACTAGCCTTTGTTAGTGGAGAGAGCAGGTGATGTGCAGCTTCCCAGGTGGGCATGGTCAAGCCCCCCAGCCTGGCTCTTGTACTGGTGTCTGCTTTAAGCTGCATCTCACAAGCCTGCTCTCTGTTCTGACAAAAAGAAGAATTTATTCTGTTTTCATTTCTGATTCGTGCATCATTTTATGTATACTATTATACAGTCAAAACAAACCGTTATAGAATAGATGCTGGATCAGGGCCCCAAAATTTAACAGTTCGTCTTTTTGTGGAGATCTAAATATAGAACAATTACTGGTGGGATTTTACTAGAACTCTGAGATCTGGTGTAATCTAAACAAACTGACCAATGAATAAAGCCAGACTGCAAGTAATTCCAATTAATATTATGCAGTCAAATCCCAGAGTTACCCTCTAGCCGAATTCACAAAGCGTATTGCTGTGAAGCAAGGCCACACGCATGGTGTCCTGAGGTACCTCAGACCTTCAGCGTGCTAGGGAAGCTTTCCATCCCTAAGCTGCACGCTTCCAGAAAGGTCTCCAACCTGACCCTAAAGCTGCAGGCACTGCCCCGGGGGCCTCTTCTGCAGACGGATGTTAATGAAGCTGCGGCCGGCCGCTGTAGGAAGCCCTAGGGAAATCAGTGTACACAAGAAGCGCTTCATCTGTTTAGATCATAATTTTACCTACTTAATGGGCTCCAACAATCCCTGTGCTTTCATAAACAAACTGAACTACCCTCTTAATCCAATTTGCCTCGAAAAATGTTAGATCACACAAGAAATTAGAACAAAACAATAAAAAATTCCCAAAGATGTTATGCTGAGAACCCTTTTGGGAGACAGACCAGTCCTGCAAACTGGACCTCCTTTCCTTCGGGATTGCTGAGCTGTGGAGGGGACGGCTGGGCGATAGATGGTCCTCAGCCTCAGACCAGCCTCGCTGCCGATGGAGAGGCTTTGCCAAGTTTCTGGAAAAACTACTTATGCAGCTCTGGAATTACATTTCCCCATTGTAATCACATGCTCTGAATTCCGAGGCCACCTTAATTGGGAGCAAATGTGATCGGTGTGTCTGAGAGCGCTGTGGGTTTTGAGCCGGGAATGCAGCATCTGGAGACAGCTTCTGGGTGAAGCAGCTGAATCTACACCCGCCTCACCCCCCAGCCCCCCGAGCCTGGCTTCCTGGATTCGCTGATGCCGGACCACCTAATGCAGATGTTGTCTCTGGAACACTGCCCGTTGCCTGTCCTGTTCCTTACAGATTCAGGCTCACAGGTCTCATGGGGCAGATCCCCACATTTTCTGGGCCCATGCTAGTCCTGGACCAGTGATGGATGGCCCTCCCCCTCCCCGACCCTGGCCTGTGCAGCCCTTGCTAACACCGCACTCGGAATGGCCTCCGAATCTGCAACAGTGGAACCCTGCCTCCACCCTCCCAAGCTCCCCTGTGCCCTCCTGTCCTGAATCCAGCACAGCCCTGGTCATTCTCTCTCCTCCTTGTTGCCTGGGATGTGGCTGCCCCTGAGGCTGTAGAGTTAGACAACAAACAGAGAGAGAAAGGGGAACAGCAGGAGGCTGGGAGCCTAGGTCCTGATGTAGTTGAGACCAGACTCCAAGGATTTACACGGGCAACGCGTGTAAAAGGAATGAAATAGCAGGTACCCTCCGCAGCCTCTTCTCTGGTTGGCTGTGCACTGAGTCAGCAAGAAACAGCACCTCAGGCACTGACCACAGCTGGGTGGGCTCGTCCAGGTCCTGGAGGAGATACAGGCATTGGCATCGCTGAGTCAGCCTGGGGTAGGGGGTTGGGGGCTACAGGACAGCACCTGTTCTCACGTCCCAGTGGTTACGAAGGAGCCGGAGGACACAAGACAGAACCGTGAAAAGCACGTGTCATTCGGGGGAAAATCCGTGAACTGCTAAGTTGTGGCTCAGTCTGATTTTTGGTAGGATTTTTGAATATCACAAAAATGCATTAAGACAGAAAGAGCCACCACGAAGCACGGACAGTTCGGAGTGACTCGGCCGAGCCCTCGCCCTGTAGTCACAGCCCCCAGGACCTTCTTGCTTCTGATGTGAGCCTGCAGCTCCCCTTCAGGTCAGGCTTGCACAGCATGGCTCCGCCTGCCCCCCCAGATATGCGTTCATAAATCTCCTTTGACCTTGGAACACCCGTGCTGTGGTGGACGGCGGCTTCTTTCTCTGATGCTCCCCCCGGGCTCTCGCGTCTCTCATCACACCTCCTCCTCTCCTTCTCCTCTCCTTCTCCCTCTTACACTGGCATCTCCGCTGGCTTAGGTTTCTCTGTAAGGGTTTGGACAGAGCAGCCCTGTCCTGGCGCGCAGAGAAGGATCAGGACAGCAAGTAGAAGTACCCGGATCTACTTGGAGATCTTGTGTCCTCCTTACCTCATGCCCACCCCAGTGATCCTACCCCAAATATTCTGCCCAAATTGATGCCGAAAGCTCAGCTCCTCTGTGCACCAGTGCCAAATTGAATCTCAGAGACGGAGTTTTGGGTGAAGTAGAAAAGAATAGCTTATTGCTTTGCCAGGCAAAGGGGTCCACAGTGGGCTAATGCCCTCAATACTGCGTGTCCCAACCTGGAGGGGGTAATGAAGAGTTTCATAGTAATGGTTCAAAGAGGGCGTGGTCAGCTCGTGGACACTCTTCTGATTGGCTGGTGGTGAGGTCATCGGGAGTCGGCATCATCAACCTTCTGGTTCCAACCGGTCTGGGGTCTCCGTGCTTGTGAGCAGCAGACGGTAAACTTCTCCCGCCTGGAGGGGGTTTCAGTGTCTGCAAAACAGCTCAAAGATATTGTCGTGTGCATCCCTTGAGGGGGAACAAGGACCCTGCTCCAAGGCTGCACTATTGTTTCTCTTGACTGTTTGTTTCTCCCTGGTCTCTGCATCCCCTCCCTTCCCTATTTATCAACTGCTTGAATCTGCCCATTGGAACTCGGGGAAGGTTCTGGAGTCTGAATGAAGGCTATTTCCTGTAATCAAAGAAATGGGGGACACAGAAAGACTTTGTGCCCAGGAGCCCCACAGGGCCCTGCTTGGTATCAAAACCATCCTCTGTCCTAAGCACAAAGTTTCCAGCAGAGGTGGTGGGTGAGGAAGGGGTGCTTCAGAGCATCTTCACTCTTGCAAGGCCGGAAGGATGCTTCCTTTCTGATACTCTTTTATTAACCTTGCTGGAAGCCATACACATTGCCCCGAGGATTTAAGATGTCAGGACTTAAGTCTGAAAGTTTAGCGGAGGATCTGCCTCAAGTCTGCAGGTGTTTCCAGGCATCAGGAGCCTCAGACATTTGGAGGCCTTTTCACAAAGTTGTGGGGTGAGACTAGGTGTAGACTCAGCTGAACCATAGTTCTGCTTAGGGCCGACCCACAGTATGATCGGTGGAGACTTCCTGGGTGTTTCCTCTCTTGGCGCTCCAGGAGAGATATTTTGATGGCTTGAAAGGCCATAGAAAATTCCAGCCAGCAAGAATCCAGAGCTTCCCCTTTCCTCCCACTGCCTGCCCTCGAGCTTCTGTCCAGAGGGGGCCCAGCCAACCCCTCAGGCTCTCCTTCCCCACCCCACTCCCAGACTTCTAGAGCATCCCAGGGGCCCTTGCCACCTGCTGTGTCCAAGGGGCAGGAAAACACAAGGGAGCGACAGCCCCCATCACCTGGCCCAGCCACCTCCTGGGACATCCCTTCTCTTCAGTTTCAGGGCCGTCAAAGGTGGAGAAGTGGCCGAGAGGGGGACTCAGTCTCCCTGGGACCGAACACAAGCCTCCCCCGCTTATCTGCCTTTATAGGATGTTTCACGGTGGGACCCACCCTGGCTCATCTGGAAACCTGATGTCCCCTCCTGGTGCCACTCGCCCACTTTGGACTAATCTCTGGTTGGACTGAGGCCTGACTTTTGGGTTTATTTATGGAGTTTTCCTCTTGGGATCACCCTGGTTCCCTCCCACCAGCTGGGGACCGCTGGCCTGACTTTGGCCTTTCCCGCGTGTGTGAGGTATGGGGGCAGTTTGGTGGCCCCTCCTGACGTTTGGCCCGTGTGAGGAGTGATGGGAACCCTTAGTGTGTTGCCATGGCTGCGGGTGCACAGACTGTGTCTGGACGGGTCCCGCCTCCCCTCTCAGCTCCAATGACAGTTTATCGCAGGAGGCTGGTCTACCCTGTGTGGGCCTGAGAGTCTATTTAAATAGTGTCTCCGGCTTTGAAGAAGTCATTTCCCACTCGTTTGTTTAAATTCTATTTGGATTCCCAAATTTATTGAGAAAACATGTAATTTGCATCATGAAGTCTGATGTAAGGTTTTTTTTTTTGAAATTTACTTTTGTCAAATTGAGGAACTTTTCTTCTATTCCTAGTTTGCTGAGAAGTTTTATCATGAAAGGTATTGAATGTTGTCAGATACTTTTTCTGTATCTATATGATCTGAGGTCATAAGAGTTTTTTTTCAGCTCTATTTTGTTTGAGGCAAGACATAGATGGGCCCCAAGCTAGGCATTTACAACTGGCCTCCCGTTTACATTTCATGGGGCAGGAAAAAGTGGGCTTCAGACACTTACAGCTAGTCTCCTGTTTGCGTTAGGAGATAGATGGGCTCCAGGTTAGACATTTAAAATCAGCCTCCTGTTTGCTCTCTGAAATGGAAGTAACAACAGAAACAGGGTAAGTAGCCAGGCTTTGTCTCTTGAGGACACTGTAAGATAACAGTCATGGCAGGGACAGAGAGGGGCTAAACCCTGTGAAAAGATCAAGAGATCATACGTTTCCCATCCTTGGGGCAAGGGAGACATTGCACATGCACAGAAAGGCTCCTTCGGGGTCAAAAAGGAGGGGGCACCACCCCATAATAAGTGATGCTAAGGCAGTCCCATAGGCCTCTGGGCTGTAATCCATCTTGGAAAAAAGTTGCACACGCATGTTGGGGAGGGTCTTAGGGCAGGGCATGTGCGGAGAAAGAAACCAGATAATTGGCCAGAGGTGAACAGAGACCCGGAAGAACTGCCCTGTATGAATGACATAACCGCCCCTTTACTGCACTCCTCCTTATTGGGGGGACGCCCACACCCTTTCTCTCCCGTGTGCACCTCTGCCCTGCTTCTGTCTTAACTAAACAGACTGCTTCTCTGTGTGCTCTCCCACTTGTTGTTGTGCTGTGTCTCTGATAATAAACTCTGTACCTGTTTTTAGAGTTTTGCCTCCGTGAGAAATGCATTTTTCACGGGGGGCAAGAGCCAGGGGGTGTGGTGGCTGGGATTCCTGGTTTTCATCCGGGCTCCCCAGGTTCAATTCCTGGGCAGGGAATCAAGATCTCGCTTCACGCCACCTCTCACTGCTGCCTCTCCGAGATCATGTTGACATGGTACACTTGGCCATGTGTACATTATCATGATTATTTTTTGATGAATTTGATTTCCCAATATTTTGTTGAATATTCTTATGTCTGTATTTCTTTTCTGTGGTACGCTGGCCTCTCACTGTCGTGGCCTCTCCCGTTGCGGAGCACAGGCTCTGGACGCGCAGGCTCAGCGGCCATGGCTCATAGGCCCAGCCGCTCTGCGGCATGTGGGATCTTCCCGGACCGGGGCACGAACCCGTGTCCCCTTGCATCAGCAGGCGGACTCTCAACCACTGCGCCACCAGGGAAGTCCTTATGTCTGTATTTTTGTGAAGGATATTAACAGTACATTTCTCTTTTTATAATGACCTTGTCTGGTTTTCATATCACATTGGTAGTATTTTTCCCTGAAATGTTTGTTAAAACCTACCAGTGAAACACTCTTTGGCCTGACGTTCTTCACGGGAATGTTGTTTACTCATTAGATTTCTTTAACAGACAGTGCTGTTAAGGTTTTCTATTTCTTTTTCTGTCAATTTTGGTTAATTCTTTCAAAGAACTTATAAATCTTATCTAACTTTTATTTGAATAAAGTTTTCATAATATTTGCTTGCTTTCCATTTAATATATATAGAATTTTTGTGATGTCTCCTTTTTTATTCTGATGGTAATAATTTGCTTCTCTTTTTCTCAGTCAGTTTTTCTAGAGGTTTATTAACTTTATTGGTTTTTTGAAGAACTGAAACAACCAGCTTTAGATTTCATTTATTTTCTTTGTTGTTTGTCTCTGTTCTATTTTCTTTATTTCCACTCATTGTTACTATTCCCTGTCTTTTGCTTGTTTGGGGCGTAATTTCTCTTCTTTCCCTAATTTATTAAGGTGGAATCACAGATTACTGACTTAAATTTTTCCTTATATCCATTTAAAGCCGTCAACTTATATTTAAACACTATTTTTTGCTGCATCCCACAAATGTTAGTATGTTGTATATCCATTATCATTCAGTTAAAAACAGTTTCTAATTTACTTATAATTTTTTCTTTGACCCATGGATTACTTGAAAATCTGTTGCACAATTTCTAAAGGGGACTCTTCTGATACCTCTTTTTATTTTAATTCAGCCGTGGTCAGAGAACGGACTCTGTACTATTTTGATCTTTTGGGATTTACTGGTACCAGTTTAGTAACTATTGATACTTTTTAAAAGATTCCAGATGATTCTTATTTACGGTAACAGTTGAGGACCACTGGGCTAGATGATCTTTGGGGGCCTTCCTAATCTCATAATCTATGGCTCTTTGCTTTCTTTTGTTAGAGAGAAGTTCTTAAATAATGGATTTTCTGCTGACTTACGTGTTCCCTCTGCTCCACGGGAACTTGCCTTGGACACCTGGTTCCTGGGAGCCGGTGAGGCAGTGTATCGGCTGCCCCCAGGCCAGGCCCGGAGTCGTTTGTTCCAGGTTTATGGACAGGCTCCACTTATCTTGATTCATATCCTTTCTGTATGCCGTGCTCCAACAAGAGCCAGAAACCAGCTCTGCTAACAGCTTTTCCGCAGAGACGCGACTTGTGCTATTAATAAAAGAAGAGCACTTAATGAGTTTGATTCATTTAGCAGCTTTGCAGGGTGGCAGATCATCTGCAGAACATATTAATTGGGTGTATTGAGTAGTCTGGGATGAATACCGACGTTATTAAGGACCTTGTGTCAAAGTGACTTCCACTGCCAAGTCATAAAGCTAAGGCGTAGGAGGGAGCGGTTATGAGTATAGATTGAGCCCATCCTAGGCACTGCAGTGTGCGTTTCCTCCTTACTTTCATTATTTTGGAGTTAACTCTGCTGAAGCATCTATTTCAGCGGGAAAGCCATGAGCGGTCCTGGTGTGGCCCTTCTGTGACACTGCTAGTCAGAGCCAGAGGATGTGGGGAGGGAGATCTCACTGGAGTTTCTAATTCTAGTGAGATGAATCCTTAGGTCCTGTTCCATGGGAGGCTCTGTGATTCCTAAAATGACTTGCAAGTTATTTTCAAGGTGCCGATTTGCTTGTGCAAAATCTCAGTGGCCGGACTCTTTGTCCTTTCCTTACTTTCCTGATTCACTATCTAATGAACCCATTCTATCACAAGGCCTTAGGTGCCCGCAGGTACAGCCTGCAGAAGGTGGAAAGTTGACGGGCAGCAGAGGTGCTGGTTGAAAGAAACAGTTTTCTTTTTCTTTTATTCTTCCAGGCACAGTTCAACATTTTCTTGTATTTCCTTTCCTTTGTTCTGGACATACACCCTGAACAATTGATATTACGATACACACTTTTACAGATAAGGAAACCAAGGCTCAAAGAAATCGAACTGCCCACAGTCATGCTGCAAGGTTTATCTGATGCTGAGCCCTGTATTTCCCCTTATGACTTTTAAAATCATACATATGACTCTTGGGAACTTTGGATTTCTTAGTGGCCCTGGGGGATGGCTCATCTGAAGATTCTCCCCAGCCTCCTTTTAGACTTTGTGTCACCCTGAATTTTCAAATTCTAGTTCTGGGACTGCTTCCAGAGAAAATATTGTCTAAAGTTCCATTCTCTCTAGGTACTACCTGGCCTGTCACACAATAATTTCACTTGAGTTAAGATTTTAGTGGCTGCCTTTCCCACACACAGTGACCCACAATGGCAGAGAAATTGCTCAGTGAATTCACAGAGATTGAGAGGTAATTAAGTTGGATACAGAAAAAAATAGGAATACACATAAGTCATGAGAGGAAGACATATAATTTAATAATTATATTCTTAGAGAAATACAGTTTTTTGAAATTGAGTTTCTAATAATGCTGGTTTTAATTTTATTTGGAGCTAATTTTAAATGGTTTGTTCTAGAAATATCTGTTGATTCAGGAATGGGAGAAATGAGTGGGATGGTATTTCAGATGAAGAATGGTGCCTCTATTTAGTCTTGACAAAATTAAACAAAACAAAAACACAGACAGGCAAAAACTTTTATAGGCTGAAAATGGCTTAATAGGTTATATTCCTTGATAACATTTTCAGGTTAACAGGGAGATTCAGTATCTCCAAACAAGGTAGTTAGCAATGTGAAAATCTCAGATGGCCAGGCATGACTTGCAAGGGAGATATATTTGGACAAATATAGGCTTGGGCACAAGATACTTTGAAATGCCAGCATTAGAGGCAGGCTGAGGAGGAGAGCAAATCAAGTCTGAATAGGACAGGCCTTGAGGAGTTCACGTCAAATCTAGCTCTGCCACCAAAGCCCCTGGGCACATGCCGACTCTATAGAGATGTTCCCACACATGGGCACCCATTTGAGACATTGATAGATAAATGTTTCACCTAATTTCATAGAGACAGAGAAAATTAAACAAAATGAGAACAGAGGAATATGTTTCAAATGAAAGAACAAGGAAAAAAAACCTGAAAAAACAACTAATGAAATGGAGATAAATAAATCACCAGATAAAAGTTTAAATTATTAGTAATAAAAATGCTAATTTAACTTGGGAAAAGAATAGATAAACTCAGAATTTTCACAAGGGACTAAAAAAAGAAAAAAACAACCCAGTCAGAGCTGAAAACTACAACTGAAATGAAAAACACACTAGAAGGAATTAACATCAGACTGGGTGACATAGAAGAATGCTTAAGCAATCTGGAAGATAGAATAATGGAAATCATGAATGAAAACAGCAAAAAGAAAGACAGATTCTAAAATATGAGAATAAGGGGGTCTCTTAGACAACATCAAGTATACCAGTATTTGCATCGTAGGAATCCTAGAAGGAGAAAAGAGAGAGTACAGGATTGAGAATACATTTGATGAAATTATAAATGGAAACTTCCTGAAGCTGAAGAAAGAAACAGATTTCTAGGTGCATGAAGCAAAGAGACTCCCAAACAAGGTTAGCCCAAAGAGACTCACACCAAGACATTTCATAATTAAAATGGCAAAAATTAAAGGTAAAGAGAGAATGTTAAAGACAGAAGAGAAAACAAGAGTTGCATACAAGGGAAGCCCCATAAGGTTGTCAGCGGATTTTCTGCAGAAACTCTGCAGGCAAAAGGGAGTGGCAGGATATATTTAAAGTGCTGAAAGGAAAAGCCTGCAACCTAGGATACACTGCCAGCAAGTTTATCATTCAGAATTGAAGGAGAGGTAAAGAACTTCTCAGACAAGCAAAAACTAAAAGAATTCATCAATATTACACTGACCCCACAAGAAGTGTTAAAGGGTCTTCTCTAAGTGGAAAAGAAAAGGCTATAGCAAGAAATAAGTATCTATAGGAAAGGAAAAATCCCCCTAGTAAAGGCAAATATATAGTGAAGGCTGAGGATCAACTTAAATAAGGTGGTACAAAGATTTAAAGATGAAAAATTGTAAAATCAAGTATAACTGCAGTAAGGGATATACATGAAGATGTATGATATGACATCAAAAACACAAAGCGTAGGGGAAGCGAGTAAAAAAATGTAGATCTTCTAGAATGTGTTTGACCTTAAAGGACTAGCTACTTGAAACAAATAGATATAGTTACAGGTCAACATATATGAACCTCATGTTAACATAAATCAAAAACCTACAATAGAAACACAAAAACAAGAAAGAAAGGAACACAAACATACCACTAAAAACATCATCAGGGGCTTCCCTGGTGGCGCAGTGGTTGGGAGTCCGCCTGCCGATGCAGGGGACACAGGTTCGTGCCCTGGTCCGGGAAGATCCCACGTGCCATGGAGCAGCTGGGCCCGTGCGCCATGGCCGCTGAGTCTGCGCGTCTGGAGCCTGTGCTCCGCAACGGGAGAGGCCACGGCAGTGAGAGGCCCGCGTACCGCAAAAAAAAACAACAACAACAAAAAACAAAAACAAACAAACAAAAAATCATCAAATCGCAGGGGAAGAAACTAAAAGAAGAAAAAGGAACAGGGAATAATGACAAAAACAACTGGAAAACACATAATAAAATGGCAATAAGCACATACCTACCAATAATCACTTTAAATATCAATGGACTAAATGCTTCAATCAAAAGACATAAGGTGGTTGATTAGATTAAAAAACCAAACCAAAACAAGACCCATCTACATGATGCCTACAAGAGACTTACTTCAGAGCTAAAGGCACACACAGACTGAAAATGAGGGGATGGAAAAAGATATCTTATGCAAACTGAAGTGAAAAAAATTGGGGTAGCATTATTCAAAACAGACAAAGACTTTAAAACGTCTATAACAAAAGACAAAGGGGACATGGTATAATGATAAAGGGATCAATCAATACGAGAAGAGGATATAACAGTAATTAACGTATATGTACCTAATATAGGAACACCTAAATATATAAAGCAGATATATAGGGAGAAATGAACAATAATACCATAATAGTAGGGGACTTTAACACCCCACTTCCATCAATGGATAGATCATCCAGACAGAAAATGAGTAAAGAAACTGGCCTTAAAAGGTGCATTAGATCAATTGGAATTAGTAGATATCTACAGGACACTGCACCCCAAAACAGCAGAATACACGTTCTTTTCAAGACCACGTGGAGTGTTCTCCAGGATAGATCTCATGCCAGGCCACGAAACAAGTCTCAACAAATTTAAGAGGCTAGAAATTATATCCAGCATTTTTTTTTTCTGACCACAATTGTATGAAACTAGAAATCAATTAAAGGAAGAAAAGTGGGAAAATACAAACATGTGGAGACTAAACAGCATGCTTTTAAAAAACCAGTGGGTCAATGAAGAAATCAAAGAGGAAATCAGAAAACACCTCGAGGCAAATGAAAATGGAAATACAACTTCCCAAAACCTATGGAATGCAGCAAAAGCGGTTCTAAGATGAAAGTTTATAGTGATACAGGCCTTCCTCTAGAAACAAGGAAAATCTCAAATAAACAACCTTACATACAATCTAAAGGAATTATAAACAGAAGAACAAACAAAGCCCAAAGTCAGCAGAAGGAAGGAAATAATAAAGATTACAGAGAAAATAAAATAGAGACCAAAAAAAAAAAAAAATTAGAAAAGGTCAATGAACCTGAGCTGTTTTTTTTTTAAAAGGTAAAATCGATAAGGCTTTAGTCAAGCTCATTAAGAAAAAAAAGAGAGAAGACTCAAATGAATCAAATAAGAAATTAAAGAGGAGAAATTACAGCTGATATCACAGAGATATAAAAAGTCATAAGAGAATACTATAAACATATGTCAGCAAATTAAACAACCTGGAACAAATGGATAAATTTCTAGAAACTAACAATCTTCCAAGACTGAATCTGGAAGAAATAGGTAATCTAAACAGATTACTCATTAGTAGTGAAACTGAATTAGTAATCAAAAAATTCTCAGCAAACAAAAGTCCAGGACTGGATGGCTTCACATAGGAATCATATTTGCAAGTGATACAACTGATAAGGGCTTAATATCCAAAATACATCTCAGATAACGATATCGAAAAAATCTGATTGAAAATGGGCAGAAGACCTGAATAGACATTTTTTTCCAAAGAAGAAATACGGATGACCAACACCTCACACCTGTCAGAATGGTTATTGTCAAAAAGACCACAAATACCAGATGTTGGTAAGGATGTAGAGAAAAGTGAACCCTAGTACACTGTTGGTGGGAATATAAGTTGGTGAAGTCACTGTGTAAAACAGTATGGATATTCCTCAAAAAACTAAAAAGAGAACTACCATATGATCCAGCAATTCCACTCCTGAGTATATATCCAGAAAATATGAAAACACTAATTTGAAAAGATACACACACCCCGGTGTTTATAGCAGCATTATTTACAATATCCAAGATATGGCAGCAACATAAGTGT
Source organism: Neophocaena asiaeorientalis asiaeorientalis (assembly GCF_003031525.2). Taxonomy (NCBI): domain Eukaryota; kingdom Metazoa; phylum Chordata; class Mammalia; order Artiodactyla; family Phocoenidae; genus Neophocaena; species Neophocaena asiaeorientalis. The sequence continues at coordinate 809,499 of NW_020174568.1, read as the reverse complement.
CTGTCAACAGATGACCGAACAAAGAAGAAATTATTTATAAATATATATATAGAGAGAGAGAGAGAGAGAGAGAGGGAGAGGGAGAGGGAGAGAGAGAACAATATATATTGTGTGTATATATATATAGAACGATATATATTGTATGTATACATAAAATGGAATATTAGTCATAAAAAAGAATGAAAAATTGCCATTTGCAATAACATGGATGATCTGGAGGGTATTATGCTTAGTGAAATAAGTCAGACAGAGAAAGACAATACTGTGTTATCACTTATATGTGGAGTCTAAAAAACAAAACAAACAAATAAATAAAACAAAACTGAAACAGACTCACAGACATAAAGAATAGACTAGTGGTTACCAGGCAGGGAGAGAGAAGGGGGGAGACACAAGATAGGGGTGAAGGATTAAGAGGTACAAACTACTATGTATAAAATATATAAGCAGCAAGGATATATTGTACGGCACAGGGAAATACAGCGGTTATTTTATAATGACTTTAAGTGGAGTATAAATATTGAATCACTGTGTTATCCACCTGAAACTAACATAATATTATAAATCAACTATACTTCAATATAGAAAGAAAGAAAGGAAGGAAGGAAGAAAGAAAGAAAGAGGTAGCTTCTTGGACTTCCTGTGTTGTAAAGTTATTCATTTTATTATTAAGTTCTGATTATTAAGGTATGTGATTGTTGTCCCACCTTAGATAGATGGCTGGCCCTTTTATAAACAACAGGGGTGGATGATTAATTGTTAACTCTCTGAAACACACAGTACGATTAGCAAATAGTACTCCTGGCTGCCTGCATTTATGACAGTCTCTTCTAGATAGGAGTAATCACAAGTAATATATGACCAATGTTAATTAAAGTTATGTTTGTAATTTAGGACGGGCAGCAGTGCATCCAAGCACAAGTAATTGCCTCTATTAATTCCACTGAGTGGCATCAGCTAGGGTAGGGGAACTGGTCACATATAGCCCCCTGGATCCCCTCCAGTCTGTTTGCTTCCCTGTCACTATTCGCCCTTCTGTACCGGTCTGCTCTGGCGACCACAACAAAGTACCATAGACTGGGTGGCTTAAATAATGGAAACTTATCACAGTTCTGGAGGCTGGGAGGTCCAGGATCACGGTGTGGCAAGGTAGGTTTCATTCCGTGGCCACTCTCCTTGGCGCGTAAGTGGACACCCTCTCCCTGGGTGGCCACGCGGCAGAGACAGAGAGCAGGCTCTTGGGAGTCTTTTCCTATAAAGGCACTAATCCCATCGTGAGGGCCTCATCATCATGGCCTAATCACCCTTACCCAAAGACCATCACGTCGTGGACGAGGGCTTCAGCATGTGGATTCTGGGGGCAGAAACATTCAGTCCACGGCACTAGCTGAGTGATCTGAATTATCACAGCATCAAAGGCTCACGCACTTGGACGCGGTGGGGAAAGCAGCCAGCCTGAGTCAGGGTAAAGTCCAAGTTCTAGAAACTTTAAGGAATGCGGTTTAACATGCAATAACCAGCGTTATGTCCATCAGGAAACACCAGCTGGAGTGAGGCAGGTCGCTGTGTACTCCGTGGCCTTGGAGTCACCCTGTCTTATCAAGCAGGTGAGGCGTTTTTCATGCATCTCAACTATGTTATCGATCTGTTTAGTCTCTGTAGTCGTTCCTGGATACAACCATCACCTACTTCCTAACCATGGACTGAGAATAAGTATATTTCATCACTGTCCTGTATTTCTACCTTCTGAGTGTATTCCCTCTTCTGGGACATTTAACTTGCCCTCATGCTAGAGATTATAAATATCAAATAACAAAACAAGAATGAGATAGTGGATGACAAAACATTCTGTGGTCTCTCCAGTTAGACACATAAGGGCTTCTTGGTAGTTGGTCAGAGTATAATTCAAAATTTGACTTTGGCCTAGAAGCTCTTTTTAGTTTCAGTCTGGTTACTAAGGCTTACGTGCTTTGTGACGCCTTCTCACCGAGTGAGGACTTACTGTGCATTTTTGGAACTTGTCCAGGATGCTGCTTGGCCTTGGATTTAAGGATGCCGTTGATAAAGGCAGCTTCAGCAGCTCTTAAGCGTTAGTGCCTAGGCACTAGGTCAGCTGCCGTTCATTGGGCAAATCATACTCTAACTTGGTTGTTTGAGGGCACGTTTCCAGTAGCCCATCATATATCAATGTAATATGTGCAAAAAGTACCCATCTTCTCTTCTAGGAAACGCCACAGCTTGCTATTTGGGAAACATAAGCAGATATGTATGGTTTTTTGTTTTTTCTTCTGCGGTACGCGGGCCTCTCACTGCTGTGGCCTCTCCCGTTGCGGAGCACAGGCTCCGGACGCGCAGGCCCAGCGGCCATGGCTCACGGGCCCAGCCGCTCCGCGGCATGTGGGATCCTCCCGGACCGGGGCACGAACCCGCGTCCCCTGCATCGGCAGGCGGACTCTCAACCACTACGCCACCAGGGAAGCCCGATATGTATGTTTTTGATTGCGTGACAGAAGGAATCCCGTTTCTAATGTTGTGACTCTGACAGGACAGGAGAGGGAAGCTATTGTTGAGTGAGACTTGCTATCTGCCCATTATTGTGCTGGGCTCCTTCACAAACTACGCTTCCAGTTTTTAGGGACAAGAAAATCGAGGCTTGGAGAAATGATTAAATTACCCCAAATCATAGCACAGGTTAGAGCAGACACAGATTTCAAACCCAGGTGTTTTGAATGCAAAGTGAGAGAGCTTTCCTCTGCACAGTGGTTCTCAACCTGGCCGCACGTTGGAAATACCAGGGTGGGAGGAGCCTCTAGAAAGGTGATGGGCACCAGGCCCCACCCTCAGCAATTTTGATTTATTTGGCTTGGAGTGGGGCCTGGACACTGTCATTTTAACAAAACGCCTCCCATCCAAGTGGTTCTGCTGTGCGTCTGGTGGAGATCCACCGCCCTCTCCCACCGCTACTTCACAACGAATACTATTATTTAACACCATAAGCGGGTGACATTTTCAAAAGGAAATGATGTTTAGCAATTTGAAGATGGGCTGGTGGCAAACGATCAGAACGCTTCTGTACTTGCGTCCAGACCACCAGATACATAACTGGAGCCCCAGGTAACCCCAGAACTGACCTGCTGTGTCACAGGTGACAGAGAGCAAAGGTGCAGCCACTCTGGCTTTAAACCTCCGCGGAAGCAGGTCACGTGGAAGACACATGCTCAGAATCTGCATCACGAAGGGCAAGTTCTGCGTTCGGTTTCTGGACAAAACCGGAGCGTACACATGGATTATAAGACAGGTTCATACAGTTATTCTGAAGAGAAATGAAATAACAGGCATGAGTGGACGTTGTGAACTACAGGACACTCTGCAATAATTATTAATTTCATAAATCACAAAATATCAATGAAAGTAAGTTCATTTTTCCACGACATTCACTGATTTGTCTCAATCCTGTTATTAATGTCACCTACAAATTGGCACCTGCCATCTGCCTCTACGAGGATTAAATCATGAGCCCCTGCAGCAGCTGACCTTCAACACCCCCTGCAAGGAGCTCAGGGTGGAGAGCAGGAATGAGGTCCTCTGTGCTCTGGGAAAAACTGGCAGAACAGGTCCTCAGATAGTTAACTATTCTCAGGAGACAATTTTATGAGCCCAATTCTTGTATCTCCTCCTATCTAGAAAAGCACTAAGATCCTTCATGGTGACGTCTGTTCCTTGTGACTGGCAGCAACTTTCAAGAGACAGCAGAATCCCCCCTTCACAAAATCACACATACCCTGACCTTCCCCCTGCCTCTTTGGAGCAGTTCCTCAGAGCTGACTGTCTCTCGGGCTACAGTTCTCATTTTGCCCCAAATAAAACTTAACTCACAGCTCTCATCTTGTGCGTTGTTTTCCAGTCGACATTAACTATTGTTTTTTTAGGAAAGGAACGCAGTGCTTGGGGAGCAGGATGTTTGAATCTTGGAGGGGGGAAACGAGGAGGAGGGAGATCGTGGTCCCGGGGAAGCCGGGTCAGTCGGCTTTCGCTGCGTCCTCTGAACCTTCCATCTCCAACCTAGGATGAAGACATTGCCAATGAGTGACCTGAAAAATGCGTCGTTTGCCATTAACAATTTGTTATATTTCAGACATGAAAGATAATTATTCTAATCAGCTAATGATCAAATCAACTGAGAAATGGAATATTTCCTGGCTTATCAGTAAACAAAGGACGTCACAGTCATTGGAGATCGCAGCCACCTCTGATGGTGAGCTGGTGAGCCCTGAGGGAACTCAGGAAGGGAAAGAATACCTGCCACCTAGCAGCCATCACACTGCAGCCACTCCCCAAGGTGAGCCCTGGGGAAACTCAAGATGGGAAAACCCTGAGGGAACTCAGGATGTGAAAGCACAGGACACCGGCCCCAGGTGGCTGAGGTGCACATCAAAGGAATGATTTCAGTGAGCCCAGACTCTTGCATCTTCCCATACATAGAAATGCGCTACATTCCTTAACTTGAGATACCTGGTTTCCTTTAATTAACAATAATCTTTTGATGTTCTGACTACCTGCCCTTTGTTGCAAAACTTCTCTATAACCTGGGTCCCCCCCTCTCTTCCTGGGAGCAGTTCTCTAAGGGTTCCTTGAGATGTTGCTTCCCGGGCTTGAAGTCCTAAACATTCCCGCTGAATAAAGCATAACTCTCAACTTTTTAGTCAATACAACTAAGGAACCCAAGTATAACAGATTTTTGAAGCCAAAGAAAAAAGGAAAATATTAAAAGCAAAAATCTGGAAAATGAGGCAAAATTAATGCCAATTTATTTGAATTAGCTAACTTTTTATCTGAGATATGAAGGCGGTAGTCCTAGATTTAAATATCTTTTAAATGAGATATTCAGAAGCAGAAAGAAATCCCATAAACTGGCTGAAGCAGTGAGTGTGATGTATGACATCAAGGGTGAGACAAAGCAAGGTAAGGTCAAAACTGACCTGGAAGAAAGTCATCTGATTAAATGGAGTTGGTGGCACCCATCTACTTCGGCAGTAGGTCAGAATGTTTCCATCTCCCAGTGCTAATTTTTCTCCTGGCACCCCTCTCGTACTGGCATTGTAATCCCGACAATAAAGAATTGGCGATAAAACTATGGATTCCAGGCTGAGTATGCTGATTTCATAGTATGTTTAGGAAGGGAGCAGAAGGGAAGATTTATTTTCAAATTAGTTTTATAAAATAACTCAGGTAATCTTAGACGATCCCTAATATCTTTTCCCGCAGGAACATTCTTTGAAATTCCCTGAAATGTAACTCTGTTCGTTGCCTCGTTCAGAGAAGCTGTGCATATAGTCTTCCCCTCATGCAACAGACTCAAACCCTTTTATCACCACAGGCAAACTCATGGGGAGTTTGCTTCTCAGATGACTGGGATACATTTGAAAAAACAAAACAAAAAAAGCTTCCCGTTCGGGCACTTGCAGGAGATGTTTGCACTTTAGAAAGTTTTACAATCAGAGTACACGCTGTGTGTTTGCTGCGTCAGCTGGTAACCTCCCTGCCACCTGGAGCTCCAGGTGGGGGATGGAGTACGAAGGAAACCAGCTGCGGCGTGAACTCCCAGAGGCAGCCGGCTTTCAGGGAGCTCCAGTCGCCATGGCCGAGCTTTACTGCAGTCCTCATCTTCCCTGATTTAGTTTGAAACGAGCAGAAAGGGGAAAGAAAAGAATCCTCATGAAAGTTTTCCAAAATCTGGGGACTGAGAATTATCCTAGCAAGCGTTATTGGGGGCGAAGGGGTCAGAAATCAAAATGACGAGCGTGCTTTTGGGTAGCGCAAGCCGCGGTCATCTTTCGCGCAGGTCGCCGCGGGAAACAGCTTGAAAGCTTTGTTCGTGAGCAGGGAAGGGAAACAACTGCAGGGTCGTGGACATCTTTCTAAGTCGTGTTGAGCCAACGAAATTGTTTGAGGGAGAAACAGTGCTCAACTGGAAGCTGGAAGGACCAAATTTCCAAGGCATGGCAGACTAATACTTTTTGTAAAATACAATGAAAAGAACTATTAGAAAAGAACAAACAGAAAGCCATAAAATATAAGCCTACTGATCTCATGCGTGGATGTCAGGGTAGTTCAGATTGCTAGAAAAGCTTCCTAATGCCTTCTCTCTGTTTTGTGCTTTTCTCACCACGATAACTACAGCGCTTGGCATGGGGGGTGGTCCTTGTTTTGAGGGGCACTGGCTTAGCTTCTCCACAACTTCTTCTCTTCCTTTAGGTCTCAGTTGAGATGCCCCTGCCCCAGAAGCCTTCCTCAGTGTCCCAAGACTGGCCGGGTCCCTCTCCTGTGTGCTTCCCTGGCAGGCTGTGCTTTTCCTAAACCTGCAGGGATTATGTTTTCTTTACCTTCCTATTTCCGGGGCTGTTGAACCTGGTGCACAGCTGACGCTCAGTAAATGTCATCTGGATGCATTTCTTTCAAGTCAGGAGAGAATTAAGGTGCGTGTTCTTCAGTGCCATCATTACTGAACTTGGCGTCGGATCGTTCCTGCCATTAGCTAGATTTATTGCTCTGTTGAGAAGAATGCTTCCTTGGCAAGAAAACAGAATGAATAAACAGCAGTGTATTTAGACTCTGGGCAAGTCATATTCATAGAACTTACTCATCAAGTGGGTTTTATTCCCGAGCTTCAGAAGAAAGATTGAAGGTTTAATCTGTATCCCTTTCTCAGAAGTGGATGTATATATCTTTGGAAGCTTTTCCGATCTTTAAAATGTATTGCGTTAGAAGATTTGTCTTTGACAAATCATGATTCTTTTGACTCACAGAGTTGCTCAGAGTATAAATTGATGTGTGCAACAGTTTCCCCCAAGGGATAAGGAGATGCCTCTTGCCTCACCAAAGGGATAGATAAGATTTCCCCTTCCTTCCTTCTTTCCCTTAAGGATAAAGGGGAAATGTGAAAATATGGTTTCTATTTTATGAATGGAGGTTTTGCACTTCCTTGGGGAGAAGAAAGGCTCCCTCCCACACACACTTAACAGAACAGGTCATTGTTTGGGTAATCAAAGGAAAGGAAACACAGTTCTCTTGAAAGATGATCAAATTGTTTTTCTCCCCTTGGTGGAGGGTCAGTTATTCCATAGCAATTCTGACCAAATCAACATTAAAGAAGCACCCATGGGCCCCGCCCAGAGCACACTGTCTCTCGGCTCTGCTCTGAGGGTGGAAGTGGCTGTCCTATCCTCTCCGGGATGTCCTCACCAGGGACGTGGACCCTCAACTGGCCCCATGAGCCTCTTGCAAAGCCACAGTCTTCCTTTGTTTGCAGAGGAGGGGAGAGCACTGAGGTGTCTTCATGATGCCGAGCATCTGGGGATAAAGCAGGAGTCTCCTGTACCAGTGGGAAATTAGTCCAGTCTAACCACATAGACCTGGTGAGCTGGAGACCTGCGAGTGGAAACCCTGGGGCCGTGGACGACGTGAAGCCGGGCGTCTGCCCCCGAAGTGTGCACCTTGCACAACCTGGAGGCCGGACACACAGCTTTTCTTCCCATATGCGGAGCGATTTCTAAATGTGCAGAGACTGTTACGCTTGATAATTTAAACATTTTAAGAAGAATTATTGAATACATCTCAAAAGTTTTCACCATTAAGGTTTCTTTCTCAATCAGCAGATGATGAAAATGCCACTGCTGCGATCACGTGTGAGTCTGTGAAAAATGTGGAGATTACGAAGGGCCCCTGAGTGCCTGGGATTGGAAGCTGAGATGTGCACGGCCTGGCTTCCTCTCTGCACCTACACAGGTGCGTGCAGGGCAGGGAGGGAGGGGCAGTCAGGTCACAGCAGGATCCAGGCATCCCTGGGTCTCCCCATCGAGATGCCATCCCCACACCTCCCTGATGACCATGCCAGCTGTAACACCTACCATGGAGGAGAGTCCGCATCAGAGAAAAGGAAGGGAGAGCGGCCGAGAGCGGGACGGACCTCTTCCCACCAGTGCTTGGAGTGGCCCCCAGGGAGGAGCTTCAGCCCCCACATCCATCCTGCCGGAATAAAAAGTATAAGGGGGAGAAAGAGAAGGAGAAGAAGAGGCCTCACCACTTACGTTTTCAAGGTTAAGCCCGATTCAAAACTGACCCTCGCAGGCCACGCCTCCTTTTCCTGTGGCTGGATCCTTGCTAAGAGGTCGGGGAGGGTGACAGCACGGAGGGTCGGGGCTCGTGGGGCAGAGGCCTGGCCAGTCTTGTTCAGCTCTCCTATCCCAAGAGCTGAACCCTGATCCTGACATAAGGGCGGCCCAGAGTTAATATTTGTTGCAATTTTGAGTGAATGAATGTCCTCTTTCTCCTGAAGGCTGACAGAGACCTCTGACCACAGATTGATTACTTGAGTTTTGCCTAAATGGCTTTCCTTCACCCTGACTTGACGCCTTCCATTCGCAGCACAAGTAAGGTTACTCATTCATGTTAAACACAAGAAAATTACAGAGCTGCAGGTCAGCATCTCTGGAGAGATTCTAAACGATTCTAAAGATTCTAAACGTGATGGGAGTCTCTCTGCCCTGTATACATAGCAGATCCGTTGATACGGTTCCCAGGCTCCTAGCAGGCATCAAATCCGATGTCACGCACACACACTTTTCCGTACAAGGGGTGTTTGCACAACAGTACCTGAAGGCAGGAAAAAGCAAATTCATTGTGTGACATGAGAGGTCCACTTCATATTCATCATTGCGTGTGTGTGCGTGCATGTGTGCGTCCGTGTGTGTGTGTGTGTGCAGGTCGTCCACCTCACGAAGGTCTTGGTGAACAGAGTCATCTTGGGCCCCAGTCATGGGTACTGTGTTCCTGCCCCATTTACAGGGGTCACTTCCCCTCTTTTCACTTATTTTTCCTTCTTTGCTTCTCATGTTCATGTTCCCTCTTTTCCTTTCATTTTAATTGTTCTTTCTCCTTTTTTCTATTCTGTTTCCCTTTCTTTTTACTTCCAGGTCTGGTCTGGAATTCCCTGTTTGCCCCCCTCTTCTGTAAACCCACACGGAGCTCGGCCGTGAGGGGGAGTCTCCACTGTACTTTGGTTTGAGCCTGTTTAAGACACCCACTTCCCGTGAAGGGACAGGGATGTCCTCCCTGACGTTATGTCGAGATGGAGCTATTTGTTTATCATCGGTTCTTCCCACTGGCATTAGAAACTACGCGGGGGCACTTTCTTGAGCTGTGCCTGCTATGTGTAGAAACTGAAGAGTATTTGTGGAATAAATGAATAGACACCGAACGTCTGTGTAGGTAGACAGGGTACGTTTCACAACTTGATGTAAACAGATGTCTGCACTTGCGCCAACTGAAATGAGGACCCCAGGGGCTTTGCAAAGACGGGCTGAAGCAAAAGCCTTACATTCCTTTCCACTCTACCCTCAGGGACTTGCTGGGATTTCTCCAAATCCACAATGTGTTGTTGTGCCAGGCCCTGACTGTTTATCTCCGTGATGAATACTTAATGCAAATGGCAAGCCATCCCGCGGGCAGCTGGCATCCATACCCACTGAGAAGGCCAGCAGTGGAGTGTGAAACACTGACGTCAGAGGCCATTAACGCAAATGAGAGCAAACACTGTTCATCAAGGTCTGATGTGTGTCTCCAGGTGGGCCGACCACTGTGCCACCTGTTTCCAGACACATGCTGCTAGCCAGCCGGTAAAAGCCTGCGAATATCTGTGTTTCTCCATTAGATTAGTCTCAATCAGTAAAGCTAATGTGTGCAGGAATTTTGAACATTTTATTTTAATGGAAAGCGTCCTGCTGGGTGAGAAGTATGGTTTCTATCTGGAGCCCCTTTTTTTAGCACAAGCTCTTGGCTCCCTGTCTTGAAAGGTTAATCACAGGTTTATTGCAATCAAAACACTGATGTCTACTTTTTTTTTTTTTTTTTTGCATTTCTTACAAATCGTTAAAAACCTTGATATTCATTTCCTCAGTGATGAAGCTCCATCAGGAAGGTAATGTGACCTAATTTGTGAGTTTGAATTTTATCTTGTCTTCTGTTGAAGCAACAGAAGGGAAGTTGCTTCCTCATGAATGTTTCCTATGGTGTGAATAGTTTCCATACAAATAAAACAGGAAATACAACCAGGCAGCAGCGGTGATGGCCTCATACTCCCTGCTCTCTCATTCCTGTACGGTTGGCTCTGTTTTATTATTGTGCCTGCGGCCTGGTTTCCGGGGGGAGGCCCTGTGTAATGGAATGCCGGTCGAATTCCAGCTCCCTGTGATTTAGCGGGCAGCTTTGTTCTCGAGAGGACTAGACACAGGTAATGAGAAACTACATTTTATTTACCGGCTGATGTTTCTGTGTTGATTTTTACGGGGGTTTAGGTTTTCAGCCATCACTAAACTTCACAGAACTGGCTACTCATAACTTCACATCTTCCCAAGGGTCATCACAGTGAGAGGCTGACAGGCGGAATGTGACAGGTAGAAACACACGTCAAGTATAGGGCCATCAAAAGAGAATATCTCAGTATTCAAGTTCAAGATAAAATTAAAAAATCAAGATAAAATCAAATGTCATAAATCAAAGATAACCTTTTATTCTCATCCATCATATTATGAAAATAATAATGATTCCTGGTTGTGTTTATCAAAAAAAGATGTAAAAAGTGAAAAAAAGTAGTCCGACGCTGGAGCTCAGGAGGGCGTGCAAGAGAAAAGCGATGGGGTGAGCCCCTGGGCTCAGGGTTCCTGGACGTGTTAGACCCCAATCCACTGCCCTTTGTCGATGGACTCACATTTCAGTTGTGGATTTGACTCCCTGACCTGTAAGCATCTCTATTCTTCGACGTACTACAGGGGGCGCAGTGGGCAGCAAAGGACATGTGACAGTGGGTCTCAACTGTGGTTCTCTGGTTCTTACCAGGGTCCTCAGACTCATATGTTGAGACTATAATGGCCAGTGTGGTGGTGCTGGGAGATGTGGCCTTCGAGAGGTGAGTAGGTCACGAGGGAGGAGCTCTCCTGATGGGATCAGCGCCCTTGCAAGGAGGAGAGAGCTGGTTTTCTGCCTCTCTGGTCTCTGCCATGCGAGGACACAGAGAGAAGCGGGCAGTGTGCAAGCCGGGGAGAGAGCCCTCCCCTGAAGCCCAGTCCACTAGCACCTGGGTCTTGAACTTCCAGCCTCCTGATCTGTCCTACAGCATTTGTTATGGCAGCCCTAGCTGACTATGGGGTCCCACATCCCAGAAGCACCTGGCCTGGTAGAATCTTGTGTGGCCCACAGCGGGTTCAGTTATGGGAGAGTTGGGGGTGAGTTTGCACACTTACCCGTGTGGTAAATGCTCTGTACGAGTGGAAAACACACGGTGTTATCCACCATGGACCCAGAGGTGGGAATGGCCCCTCTCGCTGTCCTAGCTGTTAGCCCACTGGAAGAATGTTCGATTCCTTCCCACACCTTGTACGTGTGTGTGTGTGTGTGTGTGTGTGTGTGTGTAGGATCTGACCCCTAGGGAGGAACCCGTCCACCCAGGAATATGACCGTCCTTTCCTTGAGCTGGAAGCTGAGACCATCTCCTGGCCGTTTCGGCTTCTTCGGCTATTGAACCAACAGAGAGAGAAGGGGGTGTGGCTCTGATGACTCCGGGGTCGATGTCAGTTACTGAAGGAAAGTTACGTTTCTGTTATACAGTTAACACGAGGAGGACCACGCCTGGGTCAGCGCTTTACTGGGGAGTCTCATTACTGCCTCGTCGAAAAGTGCTGGTCTGTGAAAACCTGCGGCCTACCCAAAAATCAGACCTGCAAGGATTCAAATACCAAAAGAATAAAGCTTTGAGGCAGCCCGCTGGGCAAACAGTCCCACACAGCTACAGTGCAGGAAAAGACAGGGTGTGAGAATATGGAGCTCTACACCAACTTACGCTTCATGAGCAGCTATAGAATTGGGGCTCCCAGAGCTTTGCTTCCTGTTCATTAAATTTATTCCCCCCCCCCCCCCCCG
>NW_020174568.1:793303-797308 GCF_003031525.2 Neophocaena asiaeorientalis asiaeorientalis | reverse complement strand
CTATTAGTGACTTTTAGATTTCAAATGTAAGTATGACAGAATCAACATTACCTCGAGAAACCCCTGTCAGCGTTGCTAACTACCCCAGGGACTTTGCTGTACCTCAGGGTTTCCCTGCACCCTACCCACAACCTTTAAATATTCGCTTACCTATGCTCTCCTAAAATTACCCAGTTTGAGTGTGTTGCATCTTTCCTGCTTGGATTTTAATTAATATACCCTTTAAATAACTAATTCAAGATTCTTTAAAATTTTTTTTCTGATGCATGTTTCATCATAATTATATTCAGTACTTATGTAATGCTTTTTTACGACACAAAATATTTTATGCACATTACCTCATGTGTAACAGTCACACCAACATTTTGAGAAAGGTATTAATGTTACTGCTTCTTAGGTTTAAAAAATGAGGGTAGAACTCTCAAAATATTCACACCCGCAGGCTTGAAGAAGCAGAGCTGGGGTTGAATACTTTTCCTCCGGATCCTTTCCATTATGCAATCACTGTTTCACAGCCGACAGTGCAAATGCTTTTCAAAAACGTATGCACAGGAAACTTTACTTCCTCTTGGTGTACAGTTACATGAGCTTTAATACATGCATAGAACCATGTGACTTGCACCGCAATAAGAATAAGAAAATTTCCATCATTTCCCCAAATTCTCTTATATTTCTTCATCGTCAATCTGTCCACCATTGTTCATTTCTTAAAAACATTATCTTTCTCCATGAAATTGCCTGTTCAAGTTTGTCAGAAAACAATTGATCATCTTACCACGAATCTATCTTTGGACTCTATTCTGTGTCGATGTTTTTGCTAATGCCACACTCTGGTACTAGAATGGGAGAGGGGTGGGGGGAGCGGGAGGGTTGTGAGGGAATTGGGCGGGGCGTGTGACAGAAGCATGAGGTGTGGACCTCAGAGGCCTGCCTGGAAGAGGGAGCCTGCGCAAAGCACGTGAGCCAGGTGGGAGTGCGGGAGCACAGGGGTGGAAGAAACTGGGAGAGAGCGCAACTGAATGTGAGCGAGCGAGCTAGTGAGTACAGAGCTCCAGCTGCCTGCCTGGGGGACGTTTCCAGTCCAGGCGCATCCCACTCCCAGATGTTGATTGCTGGTGGTGTAAGTCCTCCAACTTTATTCTTCTTTGAAAAGGGTTTTTTTTGGCTGTTCTATTATTTCCTTTTCTTTTCCATATCAGTTTAGAGTCAGCTTATGTATATTTAAAAAGGCGCTGCTTGGATTCTGATTGCATCTGAGCTAACCTATGTATAACTTTGGGGAGAATCGATACATCATCTCTATTATCATAATTTTTCTAACCCATGAACACACCATATCTCCCCAATTATTTAGGTCTTCTTTGATTTCTGTTATCAGTATTTCATAGATTTTAGCGTGTAAATCTTGTACATATATTGTTTTATTTATTCCTAAGTATTTCCTTTTGGCGTTACTGTAAATGGTACTGTTTTACTAATTTCAGTTTACTGTTGCTCAGTTCATAATTGTTCGAGTGTATAGAAATATGGTCAAGTATTGTATGTTGGCTTTTTTTGTATGTTGGCTTTGTATCCTGCAGCCATGCTAAATTCATTTATTCTTGGAGATTTTTGTAGATTCCTTGAGAATTTCTACATAAACAGTTATGTTTCTGTGAATATGAACAGTTGTATTTCTTTTTTTCTCATTCTGTATATGTCCTTCTTTTCTTTCCCCTCCCTTCCTTCCTTCCTTTCTTTCTTTCTCTTTTCTTTCTTTCCTCTCTCTTTCTTTCTTCTCTCTCCCTCCCACCCTCCCTCCCTCCCTTCCTTCCTTCCTTCCTTCACCAGAAATAACTATGTTGAATAGAAGTGACAAAGTGCACAGTCTTGCCTCTTTCCTGAACTCAGGGGAAAAGCATTAAGTATGTTTTAGGCTGTAGGATTTTTGTAGATTTTCTTTATCAGATTAAAGCAGTTTCCTTCTATTCCTGATCTGCTGAGGAATTTTTATTGTGAAAGAGTATTTAATTTTCTCAAAAAATGTTTTCTGCATCTATTGAGATGATCATATGCTTTTTCTTTTCAGTCTGTTAATATGGCAGGTAACATAGATTTATTTCCTTAGTGAATTGACCCTTTTAACATTATGGAGTGTCTCTTGTTTTCCCTAGCACTCTTCCTAGCTCTGAAGTCTATGTTTTTTTGCTTTAATATTGCTATTCTAGTTTTTTTTAATTAGTATTTTCATTGCATTTTTTGTTTGTTTTTCTTTTATTTCAACATACCTATATCAATGACATTCCAAGTGGATTTCTGATAGTGTTTCTGGCATATGGTTGCATGTTTCCTTGGTTTTTTAAATTCAGTATGATTGATATTTTTAGAACATTTACACTTAATGTAATTATGAGCATGGTTGGATATAGTTCTACAATTTCATTATTTATCTTGTTTGATCCCTTTGTTTTTCTTCTATCTTCTTTGTCATGGTATCTTTTCTATTATTTGAATATTACTTAGTATTCCATTTGAATTTATCTATTGGCCATTTGTATCTTTTTGAACAATATGTTTAGTGGCTGAGCGAGGGATTACAATATGCAACTTAACTTTTTTTTTTTTTTTTTTTTTTTTTGCGGTACGCGGGCCTCTCACTGCTGTGGCCTCTCCCGTTGCGGAGCACAGGCTCCGGACACGCAGGCTCAGCGGCCATGGCTCACGGGCCCAGCTGCTCCGCGGCATGTGGGATCTTCCCGCACGGGGGCACGAACCCGTGTCCCCTGCATTGGCAGGCGGACTCTCAGCCACTGTGCCACCAGGGGAGCCCGCAACTTAACTTTTAACAGTCTACTTAGAACTACTATTTGCTGCTGCAAGTGCAAAGCAGAAAACTTGCACCCATATACGTCCATTCCTCCTCCCTTATAATTTACACATTTATTGTATCCACACACATCGAAAATTCTACCGGACAGTCGTATAACTTCTGCTTTCAACTGACATACATATTTTACAGAACTTAAGTGAAAAATCATCTCCTTTTGTTATATTTACCCAGATATATGCCATTTCTTTTGCTCTTGCTTTGTTCCTAAAGTATTAGATTCCTCTGATATCATTTCCATTTTGCCTAAAGAGCTTCTTTTACCATTAGTTTCGGTGCATGGGACTGACAACAGTTCCTTTTAGTTTTACTTTATTGAGAATACCTTTATTTCGCATACATTCATGATGAATATCTTCATAGAGTTCTGGGTTGACATTTGTGTTTGTCCTAGTCTGTTGATAGGGATGCTATTGGCTAGCAATGCCTGGTGTACTCACCAGGGCAGTCACTCTCCAAGCGAGCCTCTACAGGCATTTTCCCCATCAGGGCCGATATTGTGCCTGGACCAGCCCTTGGTGTTCTTATTATGAAGGCACAACACAGTTCAGCAAAAATCATGAGGGAACGTTGAGGATTAAATGGTATTACTCACAGGTCCTGAAGGGTACTTATTCTCAAGACTTGGAGCTTTTGGACAGTTTTATCTGACGAGTGAGTGACATAATCAGATCCGAATTTCTGAACGCTGTCTCTGCTAAGAGCCCAGGGTATAGATCTGAGAAAGTTGAGGCTGGAGAGAATGTCCCAGCTGCATGGATGTGAAGTGGAAGTAAGTCAGTGGCGGGGATGGAGAGGCAGGGACAGGGGAGGAACCCAGGGCAGAAAGACCGAAGGGGCTTGGTGACTGCACGGTGAGTGGTGACCCAAGGCTCTGACTGGGGGCTTGGGTGGGTGTGGCTGCCATACATTAGGATAGACTATCCCGGGAGAAGTAACGCCACGAGCTCTGCTTTGAACAGGAAGTATCTGAGATGTCTGTGGAAGTTTTCAGTAGGAATAGAACTGAGAAATCTGGATTAAAAATCAGGATTTGAGGAATATTGTGGTGTAGGTGGTTGTTAAAACCAAAAAGGTGGATGCAGTGACCTAGTGAGGATATTTACAAGGAAAAAGGGCAAAGGCAGAATCCAGTATTT
>NW_020174568.1:784541-793215 GCF_003031525.2 Neophocaena asiaeorientalis asiaeorientalis | reverse complement strand
GGGGGAGGGGCTGCGGGAACTGGGGCGGGCGCGGGTGGGCGGCAAAATGCAGCCCCTGAGGAGGCGAAGTCCCCAGGAAGGCAAAGCCTGAATTTCAGTATGATCAGATTTGGCTGAAAGGAGGCTGCTGGTGACCCCGGCGAGAGGCGTTCGCATGGCGCGTTGGGGCAAAAATGAGATTCTGACCGATCCAGGGCAGAGAGTTAGAGAAACAGAGCCAGGGCTGTGCGAGCCTTTGGGGCTTCAGAGCGCAGGCGGAGGCGAGGAGAGAGCCGGACTCCCCTCCCCCTGACCCCCAGCTGAGCAGGTACTCAGCGACCTCGCCCCTCCCTCCGTCCCCGTCCACCCTGTGGGGCAGCGTCACAGTTGCTCTTTCTGAAACATCATCCTTAGGGTTGGCGGTGCGGTCCTGGGGCTTTTCTGTAACCTCTCTGGCCCTCAGATTCTCATCTCTAACAGGGAGGTCGGGAGTATTTAATAAGTTAAAGATGTGTGGAGGGTGTAGCCCCGAATCTGGCTTAGAGTGATGGCTTAATAAATAGTAGTTACGTTTTTAATTGGTGTTTTTGTTATTTTTTACAAGGAATAAATACTAGCTACTATTGGCTATTGTGGTCAGTGGATTATTAACTTGCTGCATGAAGTAAAACCCTAAACCTCCGAGCTTGCCAGTGGAAAGAGACTCCCTGGAGGAAGGGGCAGTTAAGTGAAGCCCACTTTTCTTGTCCCCTGAGCTCACCGCCAGCACCACTTGGCCCCCGGCAGGAGCAGATTGAGGGATATCGCTTGTACCTTTAACACTTGCGCCAGGAGTGGATGCAGAAGTTCCTGATCCCTTTAGCAGAGACAGTATAACCTATGAAAACCTTTTCACCAGAGGAGTAACAGAGGGGAAATTATGAGAATTCCCCCTTACGGGAAATTCTCCTTCCCCTAGGACTTCATGCTTCCTCAGCCAGGATCCTTCTATCAGTTTCTAGGCATCTTAAAGTCCTTTTATTTTCCATCGTAATCCACTGAAACCTTTGCACCTTCCGAAAATGCTTCCTCTGTTTAACTTTCGGTCCCTGGTTCTCCTTTAAGACTTTCTTTGTGGTTTTCTAGATTGGAACTTCGCTATGAACCCGCAGAGCCCGGCTTCTTTGAACATCTTGTTCTCCCTCTTCTAGACCTTTTCTTTGAAGCCAGAACCTTCCCCTCATCATCCCTCTTCTTGTTGGATAATCAATAACGGACAGGACTTTCTGCAGCTCCCTCACTCCCTGAGGACTTAGCCCAGGGACTCCCAGCCTTCCTCTGATGCTCTGCCTCAGGCCTCCCGCTTCCAGAGCCACGTTGCGCGTGTAACAGCGCAGAACTTTGGCACGACTTTTTAGCCTGGGCATTTACATTGAAACAGTGTGCAGCCCAGTTGTTTTTCCAAACGCCAGCCTTTCCTGCCATCTGTCTGGGAACCATTCTTCTACTTGGAGACTGCAAACACCGTGCAAACTTAAATGAACTAAAATCACATCTCCAAAATGAACTTCCGTCTTATATCTGGAGACGTACGTAATCTTTTCTCATAAGCAAAATAGGCTTATTTTTACAGGTAGCTCCCAGAGAAACCCATCCCTACAGCCTGATGCTAACACTTAGGTGTCATAGTATCGCT
This sequence comes from Neophocaena asiaeorientalis asiaeorientalis, assembly GCF_003031525.2. Taxonomy (NCBI): domain Eukaryota; kingdom Metazoa; phylum Chordata; class Mammalia; order Artiodactyla; family Phocoenidae; genus Neophocaena; species Neophocaena asiaeorientalis. Next base: position 791,561 of record NW_020174568.1, on the reverse strand, counting down.
TCCTGTTTTTTATACTAGTTTCATAATCTGTAGAGTAGAAAATGGAAACAACAACAGCAACTCAACCAAATACCTGTCCTCTCAGTCTGCCTATTACATTTGGGATCAGCAGGTATTAAAGGTAATTAATATAGGCTGAAAGGTGATCGTCTGCACCTGCAAATTTTGAAAGCGACTTGAAGCCGTTTGCACAGCATAGGTATTCATGCTCACCGAAAGCTTTCCTCTGGAGAGTGTGTGTCTGTAGACTGTCTTTAAAAAACACACCCTGCAGAAGAAACCCCCTTTTGAAGACAGTCCTTTTTTTGCTGCTCTGGAAGAGCAGAGTTCAAAATGTATCCCAGTGAAGCAGGGGGCTCCTTCCCCGAGCAGCTTGGCTTCTCTGCTCTGGGCTCCCTGGAGCTAAGATGCTGCTCTGGGCTAATGCAGCCCTAGTTTCTCTCCGTCCTGCTCCACTGCCCTCCTGTGGGCAGCGCTCATCCAGGGGTTTTGGCCTCCATCCTGGGAAGTCACAGAGGAGGACAGATAAGTCCATGTGACGGCGCTGCCATTTAAGTGTCTGTCCCCAGGCAGGTGATGAACTTATTAAGGGTTGGCTCTTTCAAAGGCCCCCCAGGGACAGCTCTCTGTCTCTCTGGCTTCTGTGCTCGGAATGTAACAGTCAAGCAGCCCCTGATCAGCCAAGCTTCTGGTTGTGCTCAGTGTGTCCTCTGTTTCTGCCTACACAGCAGGTCTGCTGGGTGAAGTCTTAGGGACGGAGGCGGCTGCTCCGACATCTATTCAGGCAGGTCCTTCTTCCTGGGACTGGCTGACGTCAGGGTGAGCAGAAGAAAAGCAAATTCAAGAGACTGTAAAGCAATGCAGTTCGGTGAAATGCTTAGAAGTAGAGACATTGACCTTACCCACTCGAGTTAGAGTTTGGGGCTCTTTGGGGATTTTTGGTTAATATCCCGTCTCCTTCAGTGTCACTGCTTAGCGCTGTGGTAGATTTCTAGCAGTCACAGTGGGTATATTGTTGTGAGAACCTCACGAAGCCATAAGCATATGAGTTTCAGCAGAAATATTGCTTCACATTTTTTGAAATGAGTCAAGTGTCAAAAAATACATCCAGGGCTTCCCTGGTGGCGCAGTGGTTGAGAGTCCGCCTGCCGATGCAGGCCCCGGTCCGGGAGGATCCCACGTGCCGCGGAGTGGCTGGGCCCGTGAGCCATGGCCACTGAGCCTGCGCGTCCGGAGCCTGTGCTCCGCAACGGGAGAGGCCACGGCAGTGAGAGGCCCGCGTATCACACACACACACAAAAAATACATCTAGTATCATCATAACGGCACAACTGGCCACAGAAGCAGCTAAATCCCGAATATTCTCTCCTTTTAGATTAATGTTTCAGTTTCTCAGTAAATTACCCTGTGGAAGGAAACATATTGTTGCCGTCCACGTTTTCGTTTACTGTCAAAAAGATGATAGTCTAAGACTTACCAATAACTATAGGTTTTATCTTGATAGCTTTATCCTTATAGCTTTATCTTTTTGCATTACTTAGAAAATACAACAGGTTAATTGTACATATTGAAGTATTCATATATTTATAGTTATATATTTCTATGGTTTCTAGATGAGATTACAGTAGTAAAGGCTTTTGTGTATGATTCTTATAGCAAATTACATTTAACAAAAGAGTGGCATTTTAATATAGTAGAAAATTGATAGAGGACTAAAAATTAAGACTAGTCACAACCAAAGTGGCTGACGGAATTAAAAAGAAACTTGCAACTTCTATTTGTCAAATGGTAATTGACCATGTAATCTTTTTTTTCTCATGATAATTATTTTAGTTTTTGCTTTTATTTTCTTTTGAATTGAAATATGGTTGATTTACAATGTTGTGTTAGTTTCAGGTATACAACAAAGTGATTCAGTTATATATCTTTACCTATATCTATATCTAATTTTTCAGGTCATTTTCCATTACAGGTTATTACAAGGTATCGAATATAGTTCCCTGTGCTCTCCTGTAGGTCCTTGTTGGTTATCTGTTTTACATATAGTGGTGTGTATCTGTTAATCCTAAAATCCTAACTACCCTGCCTTTTTCCTTTGGGACCCTAAGTTTGTTTTCTAAGTCTGTGAGTCTATTTCTGTTTTGTAAATAAGTTCATTTGTATCCTTTTTTTTTAGATTCCACATCTAAGTGATATCATGTGATATTTGTCTTTCTCTGTCTGACTTAATTCACTAAGTATAACAATCTCTAGGTCCATCCATGTTGCTGCAAATGGCATTATTTCATTCTTTTTATGGCTGAGTAATATTCCATTGTATAATGTACCACCTCTTCTTCATCCTTTCATCTGTTGATGGACATTTAGGTTGCTTCCATGTCTTGACTATTGTAAATAGTGCTGCTATGAACGTTGGGGTGCATGTATCTTTTCTAATTAGGGTTTTGTTTTCAGTCCTAAACTGTGGGAAAGGAAGCTTAACTTTGCAGTTTGTTACAGAGATCAAGTTTAAGGGAAATGCAGATTTTGCCCAACAAGATGAATGTTTGTTGAACAGTAGGGAATTTCTAATGTTTGAGTAGGCAGACTCGGGAGTTGGTGAGGATCCTTCACTGGTATCTTTCAATGCACTCTGAAGGACCACTTGGAAGGAGGGGGTAGGCAAGCATTACTGAGGGGTCCAGACGTTTTACATGAGTCCTTCAGGACTCCAGTGGATCTCTTTTCCTGGGGGAAACTTGGAAGAGGAAAGCAGATGGTACCAACCACAGCCCCACCACCGCACGTGGTTTCAGGGTCACAGCTAATGCTCATCGTTCCCCTTCTTTGCCAGCCATTCTAAGTTCCCTTCACCCAAATCAAGATACACAGCAGATCCATCACCACAAGGTACTCTTCCATTTCCATAATCCTTCAGTTCACAGAAAACACTGAATTTGAGATATTGGAAAGCAAATAATTTGAGTAGTTCTAGGATGAGTTATGAAGTACGTCTGGACTGACGTGGAGGGGAGTTGTAGACTCATGTAGTTGTTAAATTCCATGCCAGAGAGATGCCCTAAAGAAAGTGACTTGGGGCCAAGACAGGTCAATTAGCTCACTGAAGATCAAACAGGAGCAAAACCAGGAGTGAAGGGCTGCGTCTCCTAACTCCTTGGTTCAGGAGGTGGTAAAGGCTAGAAGGTACAAGCCCTAATTCGTTTTCAACGAGTGTTGAAAACTTGCTTTTACTTCAGACATCATTGTTTAAAAGTCTCTAATTTTTTTCGTAAATTAGGAGATAGAGTAAACTAAAGTGAATTTTAAAAGTTTTTTTTAGCCATCTTTCTAAATAACTGTGATCTCAGAACTGTTTTGTAGATACTAGGTGTAAAAAGAATAGAAGACTGAATCAAATGTGCGTGAAGCAGGCGCACACATAGATGTTTTTATTTTATACTATGTTTTAAAATCTCTAGTTCTTTCTGAAAAATGAAATGTGGGAAATACTTACCAAATGTAGCATCATTTAATAGAAATTTTACTCTAAAAAGTAAAGTATATGAAAACAAAGTTGTTGTAAAATGAAAGCCTATGTAGGTCAGATTTGTTCCGAAGGCTAAATTTCAGCTTACTGCTGGTTAGCGGAAAATAGAGGCTGCAGCGTCCATCGTATCTCTTCAAGCTCCGAGAACACAAACAAAGGTGGTGGGACTGTGATTGCCTTGCATGGATTCAACCCAGATTGTTCCCTGCACTTAAGTCATAGCTTATATTTTATGCCCTTGGCCATCTAGGCCTGGGACATTTTAACCTATATAGAGTATATGGTTTGCAATACTTTCTTGACCTTGATGTCTTTAAATTTCATGTTAATTTTTAGTGGTTTCCATCGGCACTCTTTCCCACTCACACCCAGGCATATACATTTATGGACTTCGAAGTTCAGCTTTGGGTGGTATTTGAAGAACAAAATTTGCTTTCTCAATCTATAATTTTTGTTACCTTGTAAAGCATTGTTTGAATCTTGATGCTTTTTAATGGAATGATCAGAAAGAGAGAGAGCAACTAAATTAAAGAATTTTAAAGTGACTTTTCCAAACCTGCACACGTCCCGTAGACGTTCTACTCCCTATTCTCGGTACAAAGTACTCCTGGGAGGTGGTATTGCCTGAAAGTCCCAGTATGAACAGAGGTCAGCTTTCCATAGACTTCGCCACTCCTAGTTCAGCCATATTCATACGCGACCACAATTTGGTGCATTCAGAGCAGCGCTAAAATTCTGTTAAATTAGGTCCTTGAGAAGCCCAGTCGAGCAAATATGATCTCTAGCTCAATATACTTTAAAACACGACTCTCCTTTCTTCATCCCTAACTTAGAATCCATGCTTAAAACTAGTTGAATATGACAAGATTCAAAGTCAGAATGGTTTCCCAAGTAGCTAGATATGCTTTGTCACAATTTTCTCAGTTGGAGAGCTCTGTTTATAGTTCTATATCTTTGCATTTTTAAGGTGTGTTCTACCATGTAGTCTCTTATGTATCCTGTAATTTCAGCCTAATGACAGGTAACTGTGAACCTCATTTGGGAAACTGAGGCCCCAGAGCTTCAGAGACTCGGCCTGATCGCACAGCTGTTGAGACCCTCAGTCTAAGGCAGAGCTGCTATCAAAGCCATGTGTGTCCTACTCTGTGGTCTCCCTCCTGTCTGCTGACCCCAAGTTATGCTGTGGTCCCTACCCGGGTTTCCAAATTAGGATGTCATCAAAATTTAGAGATTTAAGAGACCTTAAAGATGATCTGAACCAGAAGCCTTAAAAGGGCAAAACAGAGCCCGAGAGATTTCAGTAATTCTCCCAGCTACATCCATTTCAGGCCAGAAGCCTGTGCTGTGGCTCACTTCAGCTGCATTCACGGCACCATTAGGGGGTATTTCCAATTACTCCTTTCATTAAAACCCACTACTCTATCATTAGGCCTTGAGTCCTAACTAGTTTTTAACTACTTCTAGATCAAAAATTACTAAACCAACAGAGTATTTTGGCTTCAAAATACATAATGCAGTACTTCTTTTAAATAGGCAACCATAGTTTTCCAACTAAAAATCAACATAAAATTTCCATGCACTCTTTGACTTTAGGGAATATGAGTAACGTGAGATGACTGTTTTCACTATTTTGGAGTTTTTCTTTAGACGATTGTATTCCAAAGGTAGGAATAATCATTCTTCATCACCCTGTAGCTCCCTGGATTGCTCTCACAATGTCTGTCTTAGGAGAATGCTGATGGTCAGATCAAACTCTCTCAATACAATGGTCAAAATGAAGACGGCAGATACAGCCTCCAGTATCATATTCTAAATTCTCTTTTCTAGCTCTTACTAATTTCCCCTATAGTATAGATTTGTAATAAAGCAAATATACATGCTCTCCAGAAATGTGTCCATACGGCAGACCAAACTGATGTTACCTCAGTTGGTTAACAGTTTCCCACCGAAACTATTTTTCTTTTCTTCATTCTTTCGGTGACTCGAGGCCCCTACTCCCTGTGTATACATCTGTAGGCACAAATGCTTATGACTAAGGTGTAAGGGGCAAAGGTTCTTCAGAGTTTATATAATTATACTTCTGTAGACTCCTGAGGGAGTTAGATAAGAGACATGAAGTATATACTTGGAGCACAAAAAGAACCAGTTCATCCATCGCCTAACGATTGGCTGCATATCCTAAATCAACAATTATCAGTTACTATGGTTTTTAAAAGGCAGATCTTCTTGATATTAACGGTATAGATATAATGTCTGTTGATTTCTTTGATTTAAAGAGAGACCTGGGTACGGTGATAGAACTCCTTTTCCAAGCAAAATAATTCACATTTTTTGGAGCTGTGATATCCTATATTGCCCCAAGATTTACGGGAGGTGCAGCATTTCCATTTAGCATTTTCGTATGTTCTGGTAATGAGATGGTTTACTTCAGTTCCGGTGCATTACTGTCTTGCAGCACCATTTATATTCCTTATGAGAGAGGGCCCCAAAAAGCCAAGCCTAGACAGTAATATCCTGAACTGCGCCAGCACAATTTAATCCAGTACCGTTACGTTTCAGACATTTACAGACAGTTGCAAGTCTACTTATTTTAAGCACAATTTATATAATACTTTGACAGACAAAAATATATGTTTAGAACTATTATATGTATCTGTCCAGTAGCAAACTTACAATAAATTATACATTATACCAGCGTAAACTTTCTTAAAGACTAAAAAGAAAAAGTCGCATTTATGTTTAAAATACAGGTGCTACTTCATTATCTCCAAATAAAACAAGCTAACAGCCATTACATTAGATTCACTTATTTCAAGCTTACAGTCATTTGATAGTCACATCGAATTCACTACTTACAAGAGTAGCAGTGAAGTTGGATGTTAACACGGAGTGTTTGAAAGTTTGTTCCTAACACTTCGGTCCGGCTACAAGCTGGATATTTTGAAAAGCATGTGTGAAAAGAAACACTAAAATGACACAAGAAACATGTCACACTTATTGTAAAAGTATGAAAATAAAATATGTGTTTTAGGGGCTTCCCTGGTGGCGCAGTGGTTGAGAGTCCGCCTGCCGATGCGGGGGACACGGGTTCGTGCCCCGGTCCGGGAAGATCCCACATGCCGCGGAGCGGCTGGGCCCGTGAGCCATGGCTGCTGAGCCTGCGCGTCCGGAGCCTGTGCTCCGCAACGGGAGAGGCCACGGCCCGCGTACCGAAAAAAACAAACAAACAAACAAAATGTGTTTTCTTCTAACGCTTTATCCACAGGTATTGCCTCCAAAGGTTAATGCACCCAGTGTCTGAGATGTTGCTGTTTTATTTTCATTGAGAACGGGTTTTTGAAAATTAGGCCCACTGAGGAAAGACAAAATTTGACTACAAAGCCGTGCGCATTACCCACGATGTCGAGACGGAGCAAATGATGAGCGTAAAGCGTTGTCTACCATGTTTCACAATTTTGTTCCTTCCTTAGAAATTTGGGGGGGGGGGGGTGGGG
>NW_020174568.1:765116-784462 GCF_003031525.2 Neophocaena asiaeorientalis asiaeorientalis | reverse complement strand
AATAAAGACCCTACGACTGTTGTTTCATTCCTTTTGATCCTCAACTTTTTTTTTGTCCTTTTAAAAGAATCATCTTGCTAATATTTAGCCATTTACTGGTGTATTTTACCCTAACCTAGTTTTTTTTTTTTGTATATCTAGTTTGAGAGTAGGAAAGAAAGACTAAGTTAAATAAACACAGAACATTACTTATTAGCTTAAATTATTTAAGTTTTCTAGTTTTTAATATCTTGTACAAGGTAAATGCTTTTCCCCCTTTATCTTTCTACTATTACAAAATGAATGGAATGGAAGAAATTTTCACTATTAGTATTAATTCTTTTTCACTGGATTTAAATATGGTCATTTGGACAACTGTTGCCCAACAAAACTGTAAAATATAATATCGGTAGAGACCATACTTTCTTGTTTCACTCTGCTATAACGTGGGTGATGTGTTTCTATGGAAGCATGTGCCTAAAGGGGTTGAAACAAAACTTTATGGTGACGGAGTGGGTGAAAATAATATTCAGGTAGAGTGCTGGAAAGAGGCACACATGAAGCATCACACTTGCCAGGAGCTGCAGTCCCCATCAATTAACTACCTTCACCTGTCAAAAATTGCCACCTTTGTAATTTTTAAAAACTGTGTTTCCTGCCCCTGTTTCTTCTCTCAACCCATGTCCGAGAAACTTGGGACTCCCACACTTACTGGTTCCAAAATTGTGCTCCTGTCCAAGCACTCCATTCTGAGCAAAGAGATGGGTACAAAAAAATTCCCTTTTCATTTAGGTTACAGACAATGTTTTATAAAGATTCTGAATGCAATGTCACATTTACCATCAAGCTTGGCTAAAGCATTAAAAATATGGGAATGACAACATATAAAATTATTTAATTTCACATTTTAAAAATTACCCTGTAAATTTAATTCATGTTTAATAACGAAGGAGAGTATTATTTGATGCTTTTGGACAATTGCAATAAAAAAAGGAATTCTAGCAAACAGTTGCAATAAAAATTTTGGACAATTGCAATAAAAAAAGGAATTCTAGCAAACATGACTTTTATACTTAATGTCGAACACTGAATTTTCACTTTGTCTGTGAATCACAAAAAAAGAAATATTTTTTGGAAAAAGTGCTTTAGTTTGAATAATTCAGGCTGCCTTTCTTTAACTGGATCAAATGCTTGGATAATTTTTCCGCTGATCAGCTCACTCTGCTCTTGTAGACGCAGCTCCAGTTATTTCTATAATGTGACTGATGGGAAATCATTTAAAATTCGAAAATGGATACAAACCATTACATATAAATATACACATATTTTTTTAACTCCAGAAAAGGAGTAAAATAATATTTAATGACCAACCTCATGAAAGTTATGTAGACACCAAATGTTAAAATTAAGTCCTTCTTCCCTTTAGGACTTAATTTTACTTTCTCCTTTCTTCCTCATTTTAAAATTCACGATATACAATTTGTAGTGGTGATCTGTCCAGTACCTAAGACTGGTTTTTGCAAAAAAGAGCCACAGGGTAGCTCTCTTGACGCTAAATCATCCTCATTAACTAACATTCAAAATCGAGTGGTTTCGTTTTTCTAATCTTACTACCATCAGGAGGTGTGGTTTGCCTCTCACTAAGCAGCTTAAGGTGTGTAGCTATCTCACCTTACAAACGGCTCAATTTCACTTCCAATACTAATACATAGCAAGTCAACAGATTACTTCTTTTCTCATGAAGCAAAATTTTCTAAACTTCAGATGAAGGTAAAAGTTCACTGTTATTCCTGTCACTTTCTACTTAGTGGCCTTCTTGATTTATTGCTGTAAGGTTGCCGAATAATCACGCCTTTCTCTCTATAGGCACTTTCCCCAATGCATATGGTAGTCGTATGGTAGTTTTAGACACACCCAAAGGAACCAGGATCCTCTGTCGGGACGGAATCTACTTTCCTATCATCTCGCATGTCAAGAAATGCCACTACACAATATTTTTTTGTGTGTCTGCTTTGCCTGCACTCAGAATAATACATACCACTACTAAAAGAAAGACAAATCGCATATTCAGCGAACGTTATAATTAAGAACATGAAGAAGGAATTACTCATCACGTCAGGGAATCAGCTGATAATTCACTGCACCATTCACTGGAGTGATGGGGATTTATTCTCACAACTTCAGGGTGAGAGTTAAACTAGACTCACAGGGCATTCACAAACAAGGTCGTGATCAAGGCTCCCCAGTCTCCTTGGCTTTCTCACATCGACTTCCTTTTTCCATAAGAAAGGTGAACACTCTTTTTGGCTCTCCATCCTTTGAGTGGGGTTTTATTCATGTTTGAATACTTAACAAAACTACTGAGAGTCGAAATCAAATGAGGGTGAGATGTGTCCACGAGGGAGAGAGAGATGCTGCTTCAGGGGTGCTTCCTTCTGGCTTGTCTTGGATGTGCAATTACACTAGTATATGGAGTTTTGTCCTCCTGAACGATATCTTTAAAATATATTTTATATGCCGCAAACCACCCTTCCGGGACTAGCCTGCTATAGAGCTCTGTCTAGGAAAGCAGTGAGGATGTGTTTATTGTAAATTATCTTCAGTCCCAGACCCCTCTGGGCTGGAATCCATGTGGAGGAGGGCCTCCTGATTGGTGAAAGTCGAGCTGAGAGCTATGCTCTGCCGAGGCTTCACAGGTGCAAGTTCGTCTAGCTTAATATTTTCATTTCTGACCAGAATTGTCCTATCCATGTTTTCTTCACTGTGCCTTGCAACGACAGCATCAAATACATCTAATTTTGGTGGCAAGGTTCCACTTTCAAATAGGTATTTGGCTAAATAAGAGATGCAAATGTTGGATAAGAACGAGGTCACCATGGCAAGGGTCTTAAATGGGAATCTCTGATTATATATGCCACTTTTATCAATGTAATAACCAGGGTAAAAGATCAAGGGCTGCAGGTTCAGGTAGGGCTCCCCGCCGGTTACTCTCAGGAAAAGGCCAGAAACGTAACCTGCCACGGCGCCATACGTGTTGGTCCCCTTGATGAATAGCACGCAGAGCAGCTGCGGGAAGATGATGATGTACACGAGGTCGGAGCTGAGGTACCAGAGCCCGTACACCGTCTTCGTCAGCAAGGCCATGGTCATTGCGGAAGCTCCGAACACGAACACCGTGATGCGCATGACCCAGACGAGCTCCTTGTCGGAAGCCTGCAAGAAACCGACATCGAGTCAGTTTTTCTCAGGACGTGCTGGCTCCTCTAGGAGGAGAATGAGATGCCTTCCTGTGTTTTAAAGCTGCTCTAAAGAATCCCCCTGGTTCAAAAGGCTCAGTCTATGGGTAAAACCAGCCGAAACCACAGCATGTGAAGCGAGCAGTCTAGGCAGCCTCCCCGGGCGACCTTGCGAGAGGCTTCGCAGTAAGCAGAGCCCACTGGCTGAATGTCAGAGGGAGACGTGAGATGCGCGCCGGGTCCTCGTAGGGGAAGGATAACACAAGGGAGGATTTCTTTACTTTCCACGTTAAGGAAAAGTTTTTCACGTGGCAGTGAGAGGTTGTGGCCTATCTGTCTTCCTCTCTTCCTGGAGGGTAACCGCCTTAAAAAACAAGTGGGACCATTTTGTTAACTATGACCTAGAAAACCTAGAGAAAGGCGAGCCTCAGTCAAGGAAGAAGGTGGAGGGGGGCTCTGGGCCCCTCCGTGAGTACGATTGTGCTGCTATGCGCCCTGGCATTCGATAAGGAGAATCAAACTGAGACGCTGTTTTCTCACAGAGGAGGACTTGGGGTTCGAGTGAAGAGCACACAGGTGTGAGACCAGCACCCATGAAATAATTACTCGTTATCTTCTGCTCTGCCAGGGTTCCTGAATTTCTCATCGTATTTAGTTAAACTCAGAGTTGTTCTAAGTTATTTTCGGTTTCATTGCTCGTTCGTTAGAAAGAGAAGACGTTTAAATTATTGCAAGATGACTGTACCTCTTGGGAAATGGTTATACTGCTTAGTGCCCTTCAGTATTAGCGTGAATGACAACATGCATTAAAAACCTCATATACAGCATAAGTAAAGCGCTGAATCAAAGTAGGGTCAGATTTTCATGCAGACTATTAATAAGTATAGAGAAACACCTACATAGTAACTGCAAGGATGAGAATAAGAGCAATAGCGTTATGTTGAAAACACTGTTCTTACTACCGCAAAAAAAAGCAAAAACTGTTCTTACATTTTGTCTGAAGGAAAGCTGGTAGATGTTGCGAGCAAACATCGAACTTGCTGACAAGATGGAAGAATCTGCTGATGACATGACAGCAGCAGAAACGGCTCCAAGACCAAAGTAAGAAATGTACACGGGGCAGAGATACTTCAGGACAATCGGCAAGATCATGTCTGACTGTTGGTTGTCCTTGGGGTCGAGAGGCCCGTATCCGGTCTGGCTCCAGTCTGTGGATAGAAACAACAAACACAACAACCAAAGAGCCAGCCAGCCAGCCAGCCATCTGGGGTCATCCTATTTACTAGGTAGCTTTCAAAATAAAATCAGAACCTATAAACTCGTCTAATCAGTGGGAAATCGAATTAGTCTAACAGGGCATGTTAGTTTAATTAGGTGGGAAGTCCATGTACTGGTCCAGTGAAATTGCCTCATATATTCCAGCTTCTAATGGGTTACAGGCTAGTCTTAGGCACAAATCTGAACAGAATATGGTGGTGTGAAATATATATATATAAATTACATATTTAATATATATTTCTCATCTTCAATGTTACAGTGGTGTCTGAAATATAAGACCATTGGTTGACATATTACAAGGGTAGATCTATGAACAGATGAGGAACCATTGACTGTGTGGGGGAGGGAGGGCAGCTGAGGGGTAACTGGTGACTTGGATGAAGCCTGAGTGAGTCAGTCAGTGAAGCTGCGGGAGATTTACCTGTTGATGCGCCAATGGCTCCAATGAGTATGGCTGGCAGAGCCATCACCATGCACCCAAAAGCTGCCAGGAAGGACAGCACTTGAGCGTAGGTGGCTGAGGATGAAGACAGGACCCTCTGGAAGTAGGCTTGCCACGGGATTCCACCCAGCATCTGCGTGGGAACCACGGGGACTCAAAATGAATTGGAGGCAAATAGCATCTATTAGGTTTTTTTTTTTTAACAATCACATTCAGAATGGTCACATGTATGGCTCTGAAGGGTAGAAAATGGTCCTACATGCCACCTGTCTACACTGCTGTCACTAAGTCACCGTCATAGGTTCAGTTGTGCAGAATTTCTCAAGTTCTTTTCTCTCATAATTATTTATGCACAATATTTTCTTTTGCTTAATTTACCTACTTTAAGCTGCATTATACACAACTACCCAGAAACCTTCAATTTGTTCTTACCTGGAAGTTTTAATAGCCACAAAATTATATTAAAAAATTAAGATTCTGAAAACATGAAGTTTCATTTGATTCAAAACACCCAGTGAATATTTCTGGATTCCAGTCACGTGCCAGGCAATGTAATGGCTGTCAGAGCCCAGAGATGAGTGAAAAATTCCTGCTCTTGACACCACTGTCCACTGGGAGGGTCAATGCGTTATGGTGTTTTCTAGACGGGGGTGTGCAGAGGCTCAAGACAATATAGAGCATCAAGAAGATACTAGAATTTCTCTTTATATTCATTTCTACCTCATACCTAAATATTGTTGTTTTATTAAATGATTTCCACAATGTGCTAGTACAGTACATATAAGCAGTTTATAATTCCTATCCCTACCTTGGGGGTGTGCTTAACATCCTTATTGAGGATATACAATAAAAAAGCTTGGAGACTCTGAACTTGCGTGTAATTTGTCGATGCTCTAAAGAGGTACATATGGGAACAATAATGAGAAACAGTCATCTGGGGGTAATGGAGGGGAAAGGTGGGAGGAAGACAGGCATGGTAACCATGGTAACCATACAGAAAGAGCATTTGAGTCCCCTTAAGTATCAAGAGGGTGTCACTAGGTGGAGATGGAGAGGGAGGAGAGTTCTTGGGAAAGAACCCAATATGAAAAAGAAAAAGAAAAAAACAAAGAGGCAGCCATTAGACCACCGTGTGTTTGGTACGGGTAGAGGTCAGGGTGTGTGTGGGTGGTGAGAGAGGAGGCTGGAGCATCCTCTCACTGGCGTAGGGTCAGTGTTCAGTAAATATTTATCATGTGAGTGAGCGAATTGAGGAGGGAACTTCCCACATCACAATGTGTTGAAGTTGCTTCTTTGATTGTCTGTCTCTCTCACCGGCCCCGAGTTCTGGGATATCTGTCTTGTTTATTATTGTCACATCTGTGCCAATCACATATTGGCTCCAGAACAATTTCCTTCTTATAAAAGCCAAACAAGCTCAAATGCAGAACAAACAAACAACAAAACAAAACAAAGGCAAAAGAAGAAATTCTAAAATTCATCATCCCATGCCTCAAATCTATATGCTTCCAAAACTTTTCCTTTTGTTTTGCAACCTGTAAATCAGTATATCATTGACATCTTCCATGTCGATGAATATTTCGTCAATAATTTCAATGAATATGTGAATTGATATATCATAATTTACATACCTGTGTCTATGGACATTTAGGTCATCCAGGTTTGTAAGTCAGGTAAAATCTGGCCTCCACTGACAAACAGGAGCTCTGATGGAAAGGTAGAAATGGGCTTGGAGGGGTGGGATGTGGGTGGGCTGCCAGCGGGGAGACCAGTGAGGGGCTGTCACAATAGGGCCAGGTGATCCAGGAGCTTGATCTAGTGCTAATATAGGGACGGGGGAAGTTTAGGGTGGGACGGGCAGATGCCTCTAGATTACCATCAGCAGGACTTGACAAGTCATTTCCATGGCAACTGGAAGATCAGAGACCATTGGTGAAACGTTTCAAGGCTCGCATCTACAGTTTATTTATTCGGTCAGTCATTCCGCATCTATTATTTCATTTCAATTTATCTCACAATTTGAAGGATGAACATGACTTAGTCATACAATTTTTTTGAGTTTGGAGAAACTGTAGCAATCATTGGATATAATGCCTTATCTTGAAGATGAGTAAATCCGAGGACTAAAGTGTGGTGTAGGAGAAAGGACTTTGGGGTCTTGGTTCTCTGTTTCAATCTGTCACTCAGACAATGGTGTGACTGGTAATCAAAAAATTGCCTAGTTTTTCTAAGTCTCATCATCTCTCCCATATAACCATAAAATACACCAGCCATGAAGGTAAAATTATACATACATATAATATTTAATCGCCTTCTCCATTCGATTCATAATTGTAAACCATGCCCGAAAAATTTCAGCCAAATGCATTTCTTAACAATCGTTGGGGAAAAAGCCCTCCTCCCCGCCACTGGAAACATCAGTTTACATGTTTTCCTGTCTTCTTACCAGTAAGTTCTTCATGGGGGCAGACACACCTACTTTCAGTGTTAAAATTTAACAAAATGCCAGAGACACAAAATGAAATCACAAAATATTGTGAATCTTCTAAAAAGGGAACAAACGTGAACAATTTCCCCTTAATTTGATAACAATTAATCTATTGCTTACTTTGAAATCAAATACATTGTTTTTTTTTAAAAATACATAACCCCTCTAGCAAAATCACAGAGTCACCAAATCTCTGAGGGAGAGGTTCTCTGGTACTCCCTCCCCCTCAGTCTGTGATCTGCCTTGATTTCTTCCATGCCCACCCCTCAAGGCTACCACCTTCACCCACAGGTTCTGCACATTCCCAGCTGCCTGACCTCCCAGCCTTCTTTCTGGGCATCTGTCCTGGGTGACACCTCCCTTCCCTACGTATCTCATGCACTTAAGGCCTTATGACACCACAAATTTAATTAGAGACTGAATGAGTTACTTATTTCAGAAGAAGTTGGATTTTAATGCCTTAGTCCAGGATACAAAATGGAATTTTTAGATGGTGTGGCTCTCAGGTTGGGGGAGGTATCCGGCAGTAGGGCGTGGTGTTCAGCACAGTGTGGACACACCACACATAGCCCCAGGGAAGTGATCGCTTTGATACTTGTCAGTGCCCCCATCCTTCTTCCAGCAGGAAGCAGTCAACCCAGAAACGGACAGGAGCGCTCATTTCAGTGTTACATATAAACACTAAAGTCTTGGAAGCGCGTTTGACTTTAGGACAAGTGAGAGTGCATTCCTCGGGTAAGAGCATCACTTACCAACAACAGAAAGCTATCGAGCCACGTGTAGACTTCAAACGGCTCAATGGTCCCCAGCCAGGGCTTCTGGTACTTGGTGTGCACGGCCGTGAACCCGATGTCAGCAACCGCAGAATGTGACAGAGCGAAGGGGACGCTGATCCACTGCAACCAGAGCGCGGGAGAGCGTTAGGCCGTGTGACTGTCTGGGACGTGCAAGATTTAGTTTATTAGTTTTTTCTCGTAGATGGCACAGCTCAGTGTTCCTCGTGTTCAGGGAAGAACCATGTTCTCTGTGGGACACCGAGAAACACTGACTTAGGAGAGTTAGAGGAGCACATAACCTCTGTGCTAGCGATGCCATTTCACGTTAGAGCAGCCACCAGAGACCTTTGGGAAGAAAACGCTGAATTTGAGAACTTGACATATGTTTATACATAAACATTTTGTGTTTCCTTAGAATTGGAAGAAGATATCCATTCCTTAAAGTGACCGAGAAGATTTGATTGAAAAGAATTTCTATGTTCCATGAGCAGTTTCATGGATTAACCAAAACTAATATAAGGAAGGGTTAAGAGACAAATACAGATTAGTGTCAAGATTTAAATTTTAACTCTGAGGGAAGTTATTCAAGGGAGATCCCACATGTGTTTCCATCAAGTGGAGGCATGAAGGAGAGGAAGCCCTAGACCTTGCTAAGACTTAACTGAGGGCACTTTTCTGTCAAAATCTCACAACGTGACTAGAGGTTTGTCATCCAGTTGATCCACAGAGAAATGAAAAATTGCCAAAAGTATACGACTTACTGTGTATTACGCATGATGGGAAAATAGCATTTCTGTTCATTTTTGCTGAGTTAGTATAAAATACCACATTATCTTTCACAAAAGGAGAAAGGAAGGAAAGAAGGAAGAAAAGAGAGAGAAGGAGAGGAAGAAGGGAAGGAAGGAAGAAGGAAAGTCTGTGAACGGCCCCACTTACCAGTCCCACGAAAATGCAGAAGAGCTGAACGACATCTGTGTAGGCCACGGAGTAGAGCCCGCCCACCAGGGTGTACAGCGTGGCGATAAGGGCGGAGACGATGACGGACACGCGCACATCGGCGCTAATGATCACGCTGATAGTGGCTCCTGGAGGGATTGGATGAGAACAGCCCAGGTGAAGTCTCACATTCAAATTCTTCCATCTCAGTAAACGGAATATGCACACGCATACCTGCATTTACATACATACATATACATACACACACACACACACACATATATACATACATATATGCATACGTTTAAAAACCTTTCTTTCTGAAATTAGTGCTTTGCTCACTTATTTGTGTGGGGACACCTGAAATTCACGATTTGATTCCAGATCCATGACACATACTACACTGAACACTACTAGAAGATCCCGCAGCAATGCCACCAACTACCTGAAACTCTGACTCTTTTGAACATATGCAGTATATTTACTCACATCCATGAGAAAAATAAGGCTTTATGACAAGCATAACCACCCATCTCCACAGTTCACAATCAGCATTCATTTGCTCTTTTGCGTTAACTCTGACCTCAGCCAGCTTTTACTAGATGACACATGGTAAAAGGTACCAAGGTTTGAAACAAACTTGTAGGAGAAAATAATAAAATTGGTGACCTGTTCCTTCCAACTTTTTCAACTTTGGGAAAGACGACTTATCTTATTTGTTTGCCAGAGAATTCCAGTCTTGTCTCTAGGACGTCAGTGCACTGAAGAGCTGTAGATTTTAGCATCACGTTTTAAAGTAATTTTCATCATCAAAATTGTAACCCTGCCTTAGAAGTCAATCTATGCTTTTCTGACTTTCTGACTTTGTTTACTATGTTTGTTGGTGTCTGCATTTCCAATAGAATGTTATGGTGTGGACAGCTGGACCACTGCAGTTCTTGGACCACCAGTTCAGAATTCACTTGCTGCCCTACACACCCTTTCCCTGTTCTTTTCAAAAGTGGTATCATTTATATTTCGTATTATTAAACGCAGCAATGATATTCCTGCCACGTTAACATACATGCAACAAATCTGTGATTTCTTTGAATCATTACTTGCAATCTTGCATTCTACTATCGCTTCTCAATGGCATGCTAATAGCATAGGCAGCCCACCCGAGATGAAAAATCCATTATCTAAAGAGCAGTATATTTTGATCTAAGATAACAATGCAAAATATTTTTCAAGAAATTTTTTCTTAGTGCTTTGGCTTCGGTATCAAAATTGAATTACTTTCTTGCATAAAAACCAGTTGAGGAAAGGAAATGCCCAGTAAGGAATTGGGAGAGGAAGACAAGGGAAAGCGGTCAGTTATTTGCAAGTGACTTTGGGTAACTGACTGAATTACTGTTGTATATGGACATTTAACAAGTTATTGTTTTTTTCTCCTGAGATGATTTACTACATGTTGAAACTTCAGTCACAATTCTTTGTCATTCATCTTTGGTCTAGTTCTCTACTTTAAGAACAACATTTTAGAGTCATACCCCATGAATTATGAAAAGTCCAATCATTACCCAACCTCTTTTGAATGCTGTTTAATTTCCCACCCTTTTGTGAAACTTCTATTAATCCTACACGTAGGGAGGCTGTATATTATAGAAGAAAGATCACTAGACGGGGAACCGAAAGATTTCGGGTCCTAGTAAATGCTGCCATTTGGCTGTAAGTCAGTGGTTTTAAAGAAGTCACCTACTTTCGTCCCACTATTAAGGTTGGGATGAATCTTTTCTCTAAATATTTTCTGAATCACCCCATCATTTGTCGTTAGTAAAATCAAAGTTATACTTCCAGCTCTGTTGTGAAATGTTAATTAACTCATGCAGCCGTAAAACTAAATATACTGCAAATAAAGTTATAAAAATTATCTGAATTGAGCCATTAAAAGTGTAAATGTACATTTCTTTAAGAAGCTGTAAGGGTGTTGTCTGTTTATACCAAGAAGGTAGTTTAAGATACTCCTAAGCTTTAGTGGTGAGCTACGCTCACTTATACATATTCACAGTAAGGTGGTGAAAGATCTCGTCCCAAGTTATTTCTAATAAACACTAACTTTGAGTTCCGTCCAACTATTATTTTTGAAGAAAATAGAGGCGTTAATTTAAAATCCACACACATTCTCTTTACCAGAGCACATATTTCAAGAATAGCAGTAATATTTCATAAATGTTGTTTGACATGTGTGTGTGGACAGACATTAATATATCTTACGTATGTGTTGACAGGCACACACAGATGTAGACACATGTATTTACAAAAATAACTGATTGCAGCAAGGTTCAGTTTAGCTATTAAATTTCCAGAATACTTTAGAAATAATAGATTATTCATTCTGTTCTCCCGTCAGGGCTCTGTTATATAAGTTGATCTTTATTCCGTGAGAGTGAACACTTTGTATTCTGTCTAGAATAGTCTAGAGAGACAGGAATGAAAAGTGGTGTGAACTAATATCTGATATTACAGAGACCAGATCTGATGATAATACGGAGACCAGAAGACTAGCTTGTAGTCTAATATACAACAGAGAAGGGAATTCATCTTATCTGACTTTTGTTTTGTCCACTTAAAGTCTGACTGTAGACATAAGCCCATTGTTTCCATATGTAAGAGGAGATGGAGAGTAACACAGCGTGTTCTGGGTATCACACATACACACGGCTCACTGAGGAAGGACAAGGAACGTCCAGCTCTGCTGGTCTTCAGGAAGGAACTCAACACTCAGTAGGACGGTGTAGATTTCTCCTTGATGAACAGGGAGGGTACTGAACCTGAAGATCTCCCACTGAAATCTCTCATTTTCTAGGTCCTATCAGTGGGCTGAGAATCCAAGGACCAAAGACAGGCTGTGCTCAGCACTGATGGATCTTGATAGTAAGTTAGACCCCAAAGAGTCTAAGTCCATTTTCCAAATCCCTGAATATGTCTACAACCCAGCAGTCTAAGATGTAATGGGATTACACTGAGAAAGGAAGGATTGTTGTTTTCCTTTTTCTCTTTTGAAGAACATGTAGCTATAGGTGATTCATTCATTCGTTCATTTGTGATAGGACTGTAAGTGTTAATAAGACACCGGTCCTGCCTTCAAGAAATTGACAGTTCCTTTTGTGAGATTGGAAATTGGGAAATAGATAAATAGGCACGTAATCATACAAAGTGGTAAATTCAATGGAAACAGAATTCCTGGTGCCTCAGGAAGCCCATGGGAAAGGCATCCAGCAGGTTCAAGATGACTGCCCTGAGGAAGTGACATCTCTAGCAGATCTGAAGAAACTACCTGGTTGGCTAGAAAGGAAAGAGGGGCGTGAGTCCTAAGCAGAGGGCAGTGTGCTTGCAAAGGGTCAGAACTGCCATTCTGGAGGAAGGGAGAAGGAAAAGCCCAAGTTGTAAGAAGCCTTCCTAGCCTGGTTCAAAGACCTGGTTTTAAGCAGGAAAGGGATGTGATCAGATTGGGTCTTATGGGAGAAAAGCAGGGGGGTGGTGGCATTAATCCAGGTGCTGGAGGTTGGGGGTGGCCTGGCCTGTGGCTGAAGAAAGTAAAGCTGTGTACCTGATGCTCATTCAACCAGAGATGCGCACAGACGACGTTCTTTGGTCCTTACCTAAGGCGGAGAAAATGGCCGCAGCCCAGAACATTTCCCCCATCAGTGCAGGAATGAACAGGAGCCCTCCCATGCGCTTTCCATAGATCTGCTGAAAGGGGTCTAACATGGTCACATATCCCTTGGAACGCATGGGTTTGGCAAAGAACAGACCACCTAAAGGAAATTAAAGCAAGCGTTAATGAGAAAGTGAAAAATCCCTAATACAATAGTCTTTGCCAACCTTTTACTATATATAATTTCTGAAGGGAAATGAATTTTTTACAACACTGATACATGCTGAGGAACCTGTCTGCAAAATCCAGTGAGTACAGGACCAAGAAATATTCAGCAACAAAGTGGAAATTTCTTAACACAATTGTCGTGTGCATCCACGGCCATACATGGCATGGAAGAGGCGTGTGGATTGAGACACATGGACCAGCAGTGCACTCGTAAAATGTCTTCATGTATCTGTGTCACCCAGCAGGGCATTCAGATATTTGATTAAGCACAGGATCCAACAAAAGTGTTCTAAGTGAAGAAATTTAGGAGCTCTCTGTTATATAATATTCTTGACGTTTTATTAGTTTGATTTACAAAATGAAATGCAGGTACAATTCAAGTTGATTCATTTTTAACGATATGTCTACACTATTTTGGAAAGAAAAAACATCATTATGTTAAGAAATTCACTGTTTTGATAGCAAAACAATCAAGGGAATTTTTTAAAACATATTCCATAATCAAGAGATCCAATCACCTAAACGTTAATGTTACCGCTTTCTGATAACAGCTACTTAGGGATTTCCGGTAGCATTTCCCACAGCAGTGGTTCACACCGTTTGACTTATTTCACTTGTTATTTATACTCCTGATCTATATGCTTTACTGACTGAGTCACTCGGGTGTAAACTCTGCTTACCTAGAATCAGGCTAAGGGAGTATCCAATTGGTGCTTGAGCCCACGCTAGACCGTAATCCGGAACGTACACGGCTTCGGCCGTCCCATTGATGTAACCTCCTCCGACCCAGGTGGCTGAAACAGAGTGAGAAGTGAGGGGAAGACGTGTCATACCTGTCATCCCTGAGACCCACTCAGCCCCGCACGGCGGCCCTGAACACCAAGTGGCTGGTGACACAGCCGCCGGAGACATGGCTTGTCTGAAGTGTTGGAAGAATGCAAAGGGCACGTCGGATTTCAAAGACTTAGCATGGAAAAATAAATGTAAGCTTCCTCATTTTTGTTTTTGTAATGGTTACACGGCAAAAGAAAAACATTTTCCATGTACTGCGTTAAGCAATTCTATTATTTACATTAATTCACCTATTTTTTAAATGTTTTTTTAAACTGGTATGTAGAAGATTTCAGATTAGATTTGCGGCTTACATCATATTTCCATGGAACAGTGTTGCCCCAGATATTTTCTAAATCCATTGTCATCAACATTTTAAAATGATATTATTATATCATAAAGTCTGAGACCACATACAATATATAATACTATATGACTACTCCTCAATAATACTGTGATCTTCCCCCCAGCCTCCATAACATGGGGTCAAGTGTCTTCATTTCAAGGGCCTTTTGTTTTAATTGTATTGATCTTTCTCTTGATCATGACTGTTGTCCTCGAGGAGTGGGAGGGGTGTGTGTGTGTGCGTGTGCGTTTCACCAGTAGAGTCACCCTGTAAGCATGCTGGGTGCATAGGATTTGGGCAAATCTATTCTGAATTATAACGAAGTTGTACTCACTCCCTTACGCTGTTAAGGGAGTGGGGAGGGAGGTGGGTGCCAGGTGCCCTAACGTGAGCTTAAATTACCTTTTCCCTCTCTGTCATCCCAAGAACCCGACCTACACTTAGGGCTAGATCAGCCTTCAGGAGAATTTACAGCATTGGCTGCATGCCCATCTGCGATTCTTTGTTCTGCTCCGGGTCTTTCAGTGAGATGCTTGATATTTCATAAAGAATAATAAGAAATATGTCTTCTTCAGATGTTATTTAATAACATTTCTGTAGCGTAATAAGTGAAGAGGGCCATGGAACCGAAGAAAAGACGTTTTGATTAAACAAGTTTGGGCCAAGAATGCTCTGTAAACGCTATCATTTTCTCTGAGAAGACACTAGACTAGTTGATTCTTGCTGAAAAGCCAAAGTTACTGGAACACTCAGATCTTTGCAGTTTATATCCTTTTAAGAGTATAGTCAAAACATTTAAAATAATCCCTAGGTAGAATTTGTGTCAAATTATGAGGAACAGAGGCTGGCATGAAGCTTATCAAATATGAGACTGAACTCTGGGCTGTACCATGCAGTGGGGAATAAAATTTGACTCTGGAAAGTCCCCTGAAATTTCGCGGTTAGAATGTAAGTAAAATAAATAACATGTATATTCTTGCCAAAATTTATCTGGCGTTTAATCCAAATCCAAAGCAAAGCAGAGAGAACGTTCAAGGGTTAATCTTATTTTTAAAAGTCAACGTGAAAAGACCTTCCTGCCAAGGAAATTTAAGGACATTTAAGTGGAGAGTTTATATACAAAATCCTCAAGCGGACAAATGCGTATTTACCAACCACCCCGTCTTCACGGTAGCTTTTCCGTGGTGTTGATATATAACAAATGCTATGATGTGCTTTTCTCATCCTAAACCCTGCCGAAATTTTAAAGACTCCCCCCACCCCTCACTGGGCGAGTAACCAGGGCCTGGAGCAGCGGATTCTCACAGGCACAGCCCCTGAGACGTCACCTTCCACCTGGCACCTGGGACCCTTGACTCCGCACCAGCAATGTTTTGCTGCATTAAGTAAACGTCTGACGGTCTTACAAGCACAACACTTACTAGCGATCATTTTTCATTGTGTAGGTCTCCTCTCCCTTTCCAGAAAGAAAACTGGTACCTGAATGATTGCAAATATTATAATATAGAAGTGCAGACTTGGTTACTTATTATGACTAAAGCCCCTCCATTTTTATCCATCTGGTCCTTTGCATGTTTGTATATTTCATGTCAGATTCATGAGTGAGAACAAGAATTCTTTTAAGTTATATGCATTTTTATTTTCAATCTTTATTCTTTGTACAATCAATGAATCTGACAAGGTTTAGATAATATGGTTCAGATTTTAATTGAACTATGATATTGATCAGGGCTCTTTTCAGTTCTGAGGGGAAAAAAAAGTCTTTAAAAGCTGAGCTCGAACAGCTTTATAAGAAATAATTCAAAATTTTTCTATACATTTTAATAGCCTGTTAGATTAAAAATCACTCTAAATGATAAAAGATAAATCCTGAAATATTATCTTTACGGACATAATACATGTACTATTAAATCAGAGTAATAGAACATGATCATAATTTACAATGAACAAAATACTTTGGCATACAACAGCTCATTTATTCTTTTCAACAGTTTGAGTGAAATCAAAAACTTCGTCCTTCTATTTTGCTTTTCTTCTTATTTTCTTTGTCAGAGGAGAAATCTGAAGGAAATATAATTACAATGCTTTAGTGCGGTTCAGATGCGGTATCATATGTGGATCTTTAGAGGAAAGAAGAAATGTCTGTGCTCTAATGAAAACTGACAATGAAGGTGTGAAGGTGTGTCTTCGTCAGCAGTTGGATACTAAGAGAAAAAACAAGAACAGCTGCGTGAACGTTTCAGCAAACATCTGCAGGTGGTAGGAAAGTGGGTGATTTTTATTCTTCATGTTTCTGTATTTTTCTAACTTTGTATGTTGTGCATCACAGAAAATATTTTGCAAAACATTTCTTTTCTGCATGTGTGTGTGTGTAGAAAAAGTTAGAAACAGAGGGTACAAGAGAGCTGTTTTTACCCTGGGCACCTTGACAAAGAAGTGGGGAGAGATCTGTGGAGGGCTGGGTGTGGTCACTGCAGGGGCCCCCCGGCATGGCTGCCAGACCTGGGTGTAGCCCTGGCTCTGGCCCTTACTAAGCACGGGAGGCTGGGTCCTGACGTAACCAGAGCCCTTCCATAGTGACGTCATGAAGATTGAACGGAACCATGTACAGCTGGTGAAGAGTTAAACAAACAAGATGTGAATATCTGAAAGGTAGAATCGATCGTCCATCAGTTATTCTACAACATTATAGGTTTCAGATGGCCAAACAGGGATGCGGTCTTCCCAGACTGGCTTGGAAAACTTTGTGATAAACAGGGTGAATCAATTTTAACCAGCACTTCAGGAATGAAATTTGACATCATCTCCGTATGATTTGCAGTGGGGTACTTTTCCACTGAGCACTCCCCTCATGTTAATCCACTGAGAGTTCCTGTTCGTATGGATTATGTCGCTAACACTTAAGAACTTACTGAGTCTAAAATGAGATGTGTGCTGTCAGTGAATACATATCAGGTGATGTTACAGATATAATTTTAAATTGTTGTTTTCCAATATTATTTTCAACAACCGAGAAGAACACAAAAGAAAAACAAGCCACCACTTAATCAGAACCGCCTCTGGGCAAAGGAGGAAAGACGGCTCCCAGCACAGAGAGGCTTGAATGGGCAAGAGCTGCAGCTGGTAACTGAGGGATTCCTACTAGGACACACCCTGGCTTTTCTTCATTTCGTATCAATGTTCCTGGGAATGTTTTTCTCAGAGCCGTGGATTCATAACATGTGATCGTCTTCCTGTGAGTAAATTATTTCATTACGTGGGAGACTAAGGTTTCCAAACAGGACATCCATCAATTTGGAATTGGGCTGCCCCCATGTTGATTTATTCAGTTTTAACTAGTTAGTTAAAATCACTAGTTAGTGTTCATTGGCTAGTTAGTATTCATTAAGACAAGTCAAAGTCACAGCTTTACGCCTGTCTCCATGAACAGGAGGGGATGCTGCTAGTACCACATTAATGCACAGAGACGCAACTTGTAAGGCTAAGGCACTTCTGCACGTTCCTCCACCCCTTTGTTTTTACTGCCTCCACCTGCTCAACAGCCCAGATAGCCCAGATTTGTTTCACTGATATTCTGTCCAGTAATTGATTATAAAATCATTAGTTCCAGCGCTACTGAGTTGAAACCGTTTTAATTTTGTTCTAAATAAATGTAAAACATTATTTTTTAAATATATAAGTAGTGAACACGGAGAATCCCCCAAGGACAAAGAACAAGATTTGCTTTGTCCCTGGAGCAGCTAGGGTGGGATGGCTGCAGGGGTAGGCGCGTCGGCACCCACCTGTCATGGTGAATCCGCCCACCAGCAGCCCGATGTCGCGGCCGCCCACAATGATGGCCTCGCTGCGCTCCCCCGAGCTGCCGCTGTTCTTGGTTCTCCACGCAGCCCATATTCCAACCAGCAATATGAGAAGGTAGAACACCACGATGGCTATCAGCCCTTCCACCTGGAAAGTGCTGGCTCCTGACATCCTGTACCACTTAAAGAAGAACATTGAAACCGCACGTTCACCTGTGGTTGCCAACAAGTGTCCTTTCCATCTATTTCTATTCAACAACTGAACCTTGTTTTGGGTTTGCAAGAAACAGAAAAAATTGGAGATGCTGTTTAAGGAATAATCATTTTGTGTTAAATAAATTCATGCAATGTAAAGTTAACCTTGTCTTGTGTTTTAACTCAGTAACAG
The DNA here is from genome assembly GCF_003031525.2 of Neophocaena asiaeorientalis asiaeorientalis. Lineage (NCBI taxonomy): Eukaryota > Metazoa > Chordata > Mammalia > Artiodactyla > Phocoenidae > Neophocaena > Neophocaena asiaeorientalis. The sequence goes on along the minus strand of NW_020174568.1, from coordinate 766,097 downwards.
TCGAGAAAACACTTACAAACAGTGTGTCTGTATTTGCTTTTTGGAACTATGTACTTATTCAATCTAGAATTGCTCAGTAGTGTAAGTGTATCATAAAAGATTACTCTGAGAATTGACCCATATTCATTCATTCATTATCCTACCCCTCCTTTCAAACAACTTCAGGGAGTTGTTCCAGAAGTAATGTGACATGCAAATATCTGGGGGGAAAAATAACAGCTTTAGGGAAATCCATTTCAGAACCACACGGCCTCCAATTTTCAACAAGTGAAGTGCCCGAGGTTTAAGTTACTGCAGCCACTGAAGGAAGAGTTGCGTTGTTTAAAGGGTCTCCCTCCCGATCAACTGTCCCCATCCACTGTCCTCCGTTCCTCCGATCTGTCCTCCACCCCCTTAATGGCACATACAAGAAAACGATTTAAAATACAGAAATGCCTAAAACATAATGGAACGTCAGAGGCACTGAAAACAAGACGCTTGGAAGAGACATGCCAAGTTCTAACGCCTTTACTTTCTGGAATTCTCTTGTTCTCTCTTATCTTCCCCGCGTGACCGCGTCTGTTCATGCTCCCCAATTCACACAAACAAGTTTCTGGGGGAAAACTCAGATATCTGCGCACGCAGGTGAGTGACAGACCTAGGGCGAAAGAACCAGCCCCCCTGGGGTTCTGGGTAGGCGATGGGAGCCCCGGCGGCGGGTGGGGAGGTGGGGTGGGTTTTGCCTTTGCAGCCAGAGCCGGGAGGGACGGCTGCCCCTCCCGCGTCCCCGGTGCCCCTCCCGCGCCCTCGGTGTCCCTCCTGCGCCCCGCTGCCCCTCCCGCGCCCCTGGTGTCTCTCCCGCGCCCCAGTGTCCCTCCTGCGCCCCCGGTGTCCCCGCGTCTCCGGCGCCCCTACTACGCCCCGACTTCACAGCCGCTCGCGCTCGCACCCGCACCCGAGGACCCGGACCGCGGGACCCGCCCCGCCGGGCGTGCCCGCGGG
>NW_020174568.1:759009-765015 GCF_003031525.2 Neophocaena asiaeorientalis asiaeorientalis | reverse complement strand
GCTCGCACCCGCACCCGAGGACCCGGACCGCGGGCCCCGCCCCGCCGGGCGTGCCCGCGGGAGGCCCAGAGCCGCGTCGGAGGGCTGGCCCCGACGCGCTCCTACCTGGAGAGGTCGCCGCGCAGGGAAGCGCTCCGCGGGTCCGGGCTCCTCTCGGGAACCGTGGAGGCCGAGGCTGCGCGGGACACGGGAGGGGTGGTCAGGGGCGCAGGGCGGCAGGGCCAGGAGGGTCAGGCTCCGGAGACTCCGCACCCCGGGTCTCCCGGAACGCGGCGCGCGCGGAGCTGACAGGTGTGGGCGCGGCGAAGTGGCGATCGATCCGGTATTGGCCACAGACCCCTTTATAAGGGCGGCAGGCGGGCGATCGTCAGAGCCGGGGAGGCGGACGTCAGAGGAAAGTGCCCCGCGAGCCGGCGGGCGTGGGGCGCAGGGCGCAGGGGACGCGCCGGAGCCACCAGGCCGGGCTGGGCTCTGGGCTCCCGGCCAGCGGCCCGGCGGGGTCCCGGCCTGACGACACGGGCGCGGCGCTGCCACTCCCGCCCCCCTCCTCCTGGAAGCAGGGCGTGATTCCCCAGGGTCATGTCCAATGCCTACTTCCCACGACTCTGGTTGGAAGCAGGGAGTGGGGAGACGGGGAGGGTCTCAGGAAGTTGTTTTCAGGTGCAGCCGCTGGACGTGCAGCAGAGAGGAGGGGTCGGTCGAGGGGTTTTGTTTGCCCAGACCTGCGGGAACGGTTTCTTGAGGGGCCTCTCACTGGTGCTCAGGGGCTGCCTCCCTCCCGGGTCTCTGCTGGAGGCTCATTCTGGCTTCCCTGCAAGGTGTTCTCTGAAGGAGATATTTTGGGAAGGTTTCGAGAGTCATTTTTAAATTCATACCCTTTCCTCTTAAAAATGGGATCAAAATGAAAGACTGTAGGAGTCGTCCAAAGCAGCAATGGAGGTAGCAGGTAAGCCAGACAAGGCTGAGCCGACAAGGTTGCTTGCCCACCGAAGTACGCTATTCCAGAGCTGCAAAATTTTGCTATATACGTTTTAAATATCTATCTACACCTAGACACCTATATCTAACACCTACCTCATGTATCCACGGGTATAGTTGCATATCTGTAGCTATATTTACATCTAGCTATATTTATGTATCTATATAGATAGATACAGATATCTGTGTGTATTTCTGTAAGAGTGTGAGTGTAGGGGATGGAGAGAGAGAGAGAGCGAGAGAGAGCACGTGAGCATGCCATAGAGCTACAGCCCCTCTGGCCGCTCTCTCACTCGGTCCCACGTTCCACCAGCTGTGTCAGTGAATTAAACAGTGATATATGAAAATCTAGTAAAAGATCAAATAAATAAGAGTGTTCCTTAACTACTGTCCACCTCTCTCTGCGCAAGATTTCAGATCATCCCCCGTTTTCTTACACTGGATTTGGAAATGAACTTTCACACTTATCTCGTTTTCTTTGTTCTCTGTATATACAATGACAGCATCCAACCACCTTGGCTGAGATAAAGCCTACGGAGGTCAAACAACTCAGACAGAGGAGAAGGACCTGTGTGTGGTTACCTTGTCTGGTTTGTATGATTAGCTCATGGCTTTTCTGGAAAACAGTTGCATAGCCTGTCAATATAACTCCATTTTTACAGTTTTACATCTACATCAATTTAAGCAATTTTGAGAAACGGACTGAGGGAAGACAGAGGTGGAATTTCATATAATTAAGTGCTTTTCGCAGAGATTCATTCATTCACTCATTCATTCGTTTTGTTTTTGGCAGTTATAACTCAGTTTCTGCTTCTGGACATTGGCCACAGGTTAACTTCCGTCTTTCCTACCAGAATATACTTCAGGTGATGATGGCAGAAAGCGTGTGACCGTAGCAGGCCCGGCATGGGCAATGGCAGTGTGTGAAGTAATGTCCACTGCTAAGGTCAGGAGGTAGACTCAGATCCAGGGAGGGACGAAATAGGAGGCTGTCCTCAGAGGAATATCACCAGGGCTTTAAGGTATAAGCGTCGGGATGCAGCCAGGATGTGGGCTCTCCGTGGGGCCCACCTAATCCACTGTAAGAAGCTGGACTTGCCAGAGTCCAGATTCAGTGCCAGATCTGGGAGGTACAATGACCTTGAAGGTGGCCAAACAAATTCTGACCTGGCAGAGGAGCTGTCCTTTATGACAAAGGGCACCAGTTGAAAACAACAGCAGCTGACGTACTGTACTGAGTCTACTTCTGGGGAGACATTTGCTCATTTGCCGCGTCCTTTGAGCTCCTCCGCCCGACCCCAGGATGACGCTGCTTGTGAATTTCTGCTCCAGGACGTGCCCTCCCTGACAGCCATTCCTCTTTTGTCTTCAATATGCATCATCTCTCTGTCCATGCTCCAGAGAATACGTGATCACGCATGCAGTTAGAGAAATTCATGTCAGTGGAAGATCAGTTGCAGCTTTGGTGGATAGAAAAGCAGGGATTGCCTTTCCAAATCATTCATTTGCTTAATAGACATTTCCTAAGTGTCTTTTATGTTCCAAGCACTGTCCTGAGTACAGAGAAACATGCAGACTGTTATATAGCCTCTGCTCTTATGCAATTTTTCATTAGTGAAAGGAAAGAAGGAAACAAGCAAAAGCTGTCCTCCAGTATTTTCTTATAAACACTGGGAAAGATGTATCATCTATACACACGGATTTCAGGGAAAACACAAACAAAAGGCCTTAAACAGAACAGGGTGTTCTCCCTGGACGAGGGGAGCATTCATTCCACAAACACACGGTGAGCACCCACTATGCACCAGGAATTCTGCTCGGTGGTAGCTATATAGTCAAGTGACTTGAAGGAAAAGAGCCCTGTCCTCAGTGGGCTTACAGGCTGCGGCCTTGCTACTCAAAGTGTGGTCCTCAAAGCAATGTCACCAGCATCACCTTTTCTTTCTTTCTTTTTTTTTTTTGCGGTACGCGGGCCTCTCACTGTCATGGCCTGTGCCGTCGCGGAGCACAGGCTCTGGACGCGCAGGCTCAGCGGCCATGGCTCACGGGCGCAGCCGCTCCGCGGCATGTGGGATCCTTCCGGACCGGGGCACGAACCCGCGTCCCCCGCATCGGCAGGCGGACTCTCAACAACTGCGCCACCAGGGAAGCCCCGAGCAATAAAATATTTTTAATAAGGTGTCTATATTGTTTTTTAGATGCTTAGTTGGTTTTTTGCACACCTAATAGATTACAGTATGGAGTGAGCATAACTTTTATGCCCTGGGAAACCCAAAAAATTGTGTGACTGCCTTTACTGCAATATTTGCTTTATTGAGGTGGTCTGGACCCAAACCTGCAGTATCTCTGAGATGTGCCGGTACTGGATTTTGACGTTGATAACTAACACGTTTCTTATTGTAAATATAATTAAAAGCGTAATAGAGATTCACTGTCCGTATCCTAGGTATCGTCAGTAAGGATTTCGGAAATGGCTGGCAGTACGGGCCAGTTTTAAGCATTGCAGTCAGTAAGAGGTTGTAATTGTCAACAACACGGAGAGAAAGTGAGCTCTCATGTAGGAGAACACCAAACAAAAAATCTACAGTTACCATGATTCCAATACGGGAAATATCAACGTCATATATTTTTTTGATGAATTTTTATTTTAGAATATTTTTAAATGACAGGAAACTTGTGAATAGATAAAAGAGTTCCCACGTATCCCACATTGCTTCCCCTATTGTCGACATTTTACATTAGTGTGGTAAGGTTGTCGCTCTGAACTAAAATACATTTTTGCTAACTCAAACCCATGGTTTATTCAGATACCCTTAGTCTCTACCTTCTCTGTCCAGGATACCGTATGACGTCGAGTCCCCATGTTTCCTTAGATTCCTCTAGGCTGTGACAGTGTCTCAGACGTTTTCCTGTTTTTGATGACCTCAACCATCTGAAAGGGCACTGATCAGGTAACTTAGACAATGTGCTTCAGTTGCGTTTGTTTGATGTTTTTCTCATGATCAGATTGTGATTGCAGGTTTGGGGGAGGAAGATCACAGTGGTAAAATACCGTTCTTCTTGTATCGGATCAAGAATGCATGCTGTCAACCCACTGCTGGTGTGGACCTTAATTACTCGGTTGCGGTCGTGTTGTCACGTTATCTCCACTGAAAAGCTTCTCTCCCCTCCCCTCCTCTCCCCACTTCCACACTATATTCTTTGGAAAATTTGCTATAGGAACCTACGTTTAAGGGGTGAGGAGTTATATTCTACCTCTTTTGGGGGGGGAATAGCTACATACATTACTTGGAATTCTGCATGGGAGATTTGTCTATTTTACCATATATATATATTTATATTTATATTAGTATATCTCAACCGAATTATTTTGTTGCTTAAATTGTTCCAGCTTTAGAATTAGCTTTACAGTTGTCTACTGTGCGCCTTTGATGTCCCCCATTGTGTGTGTGTGTGTGTGTCTGTTAGCATTTCTTTACCTTCTACAGCTACAAGATGTTCCCAACTCATTTTGTATATCTCCCACCCCGCTGTAGAATGAGCCCTTTTGCCAAAGAACCCTAGTTTGTTTTATGGACAATGGTCATGGGTGAGCTCATTGTTTCTGGAATATCATTTCTTCTAGCTCCTTTCAGATAAAAGAGTTTGGAAATATGTATGAATACTAACCACTGTTTATGAACATATCTATAAATAGTCTACATAGGTCCGTCTGTATCGGTACATCCATCTGTATGTGTTTTGAAACACCAGTTCATACTGATGTCCCCCAATCTAGTCCAGCTCCCGAGGGGTCATCTGAGCCTCTTCCCCTCACTTTTCTGCAGCCTCCAACTCCAACAGTGAGATACCTGATTTCCATCATCTTCCATCACTGCTTAGTTGTTCACTTCCAGTACATGTGTATAGAGGTTTCAGAATTTCAGCATCATATTTTAATGACAAAACAGAATTGTGTTAGCCCAGGAGATTCTTGAACTCTCTATATTTTTCTTTCTTAACATAAAGGATTCTGTACTAAGTACTCACAAGAAATATTTTATGCATTTAAGGAAATTGAAACCCAGTTAAGATGAATAATTGGGAATGGACTTTAGTTTTCCACCTGCTACTCACATGAATTGTTATTAGTATCAGTACTAATATTATTAGTATTACTTAGAAGTGAAGAGGAAAATAGATAAGTCAATTCTTATCCATCACTCTTGTTTCCAGAGAGAAATCATGCCCTCCTGTTAGGAGAAATTTGATACTGCAGTGAAGAGCCCAGCTTTGATCCAGCAGACATGAAGACCTACTCCTTAGCCATGGAAGACAGTTTCTTTTTTTAAAAAAATTTTATTGAAATACTGTTGATTTACTATGTTGTATAAGACAATTTCTTTTATTCCCAGTATCACCAAGCAGGCCTGATGTCATCTAAGATACATATGCTATCTTTTGGGGACTATTATATTTAAAATTGTGGAATCCTAGATTTTTAGGGGATAAATATCGTAAAAACTAGAAACTAAAGATAGGTCTCTTTGCTAGCTTTTTTCTAATAATTATCTTGCTATTTTAGAGACGAATAACTCTGCAAGCATTTAATACAATTGTACAGTGAGTCTGTGAATGTGAGCGTAACGGGCCATTTGGTGCATCTTCTCTGATTCATAGCAGTGAGACATTAATCATTCCTTAGTCACGGTGAGGATCGTCTGCATTGGGTGTCATGTTCTGCACTTTGTAACTGATTATTTTGATCGTTTACTCTGTTCATGTTGAATGTAAACACATTCTGTAAGTAAGTGCTTCTGACATTACTGCTCAGTAAGGAAGAAAACAAAAATGAACGTTATCTTTACCACTGTCCAACCCATGATTCAACAACTTAATAGATGTGGATGTTCAGAAGATATTTGATATAAAAATGAACAGAAATTAACACTGTAATTATTTATATTACTGATTAACTCCTTAAAATAAATAAACAAATAGATTTCCAAATTTTATTAAGGATAAACTTTTTTTTTTTTTTTTTTTTTT
>NW_020174568.1:683612-758655 GCF_003031525.2 Neophocaena asiaeorientalis asiaeorientalis | reverse complement strand
CCTCTCACTGCTGCGGCCTCTCCCGTTGCGGAACACAGGCTCCGGACGCGCAGGCTCAGCGGCCATGGCTCACAGGCCCAGCCGCTCCACGGCACGTGGGATCCTCCCGGACCGGGGCACGAACCCGTGTCCCCTGCATCGGCAGGCGGACTCCCAACCACTGCGCCACCAGGAAAGCCCAAGGATAAACATTTTACCTATACTCTTAATGTAAAATAATTTTAGAGACACCCTGGATTATTAAAATAACATTTATTCTGTATGCAAATATTTCACCTTTGGTCCAAATAATAGTAAGGCAATTTAACCTATAATTTCTCTGTATTTCTTTATTGTATATATTTTTATGTTTATATTCAAACCGAATTTTATGAGCTGCAGTAAGTCTATAATTAATGGCTTTTAGATTGTTACATAAGCAGACCCAGTGGTGTGTTCCTATTAATTTTAGTTATAAATGTCTAAGACCCGTATATGCTCTTGTACTGAACATGGTAAGAAAACAATCTGTTCTTTCAACAAATATATACTCATCACCAACTATACGCCAGGCTTATGTGCGTAACTTTTTAAAATAATATTTTATTTTTATATTTTTAAAATATTTATTTATTCATTTGGTTGTGCTGGACCTTAGTTGCGGCTCGCTGGCTCATTAGCTGTGGCTTGTGAACTCCTAATTGCGGCATGCATGTGGGATCTAGTTCCCCGACCAGGGATCGAACCTGGACCCCCTGCATTAGGAGCACGGAGTCTTAACCACTGTGCCACCAGGGAAGTCCCCGTAATAGCTTTTTAATCCTTTTTTTTTTGCATGCCATGAAAGTTGAGTCATAAAAGTCAAATTTTATTTAAAGACACCTGTAATTATGCACTTGTGGTCCTCTGGGAACGAGCACTGGTTCGCGCTGTGCTGGTGCTGTGAGTAAGCAAGGCAAGGGATGTATTATTGTTCATCTCTCTCTCTCCTTGCTGACCCAGAGCGCCCTACGTACTCTTTTAGGTACGGTAGCACATAGACTGCAGAAAGTCCTGTTAACCGTGCTTTCCTAATCCTTGGCCTAATACTTGTAATTGCACTCTTCTTTTAATTTTTCTACTTAAGTATTTCAAATAAAAATAAATATGGCATTATTATAGAAAGGATAGTATTTTATTTAAAAAAGTAAACAATTCAGTAACTTGATTCTTTTGCTTACTGAATGCTGTTGGGCTGTGGCTAAGGAGGTGAGAGCTTGAATTTCGACCCATTTGTCTGTTCTTTTCTTTTCTCCACCTCGCCGAAGTAGGTCATTATATCTGGGGAATAAAATCTTGGGCAGGTGGATAGGATCTTTTTCTCTTTGCACCCCAATAATTTATACTAGTCACGTGCACCTAAACCTGTATTACTAGTAGAGAGATAATGGTTTATTGTTACGATCGTTACTGGGATTGGTGACGTGTTTTCACTGAACTTTCAGCTCCTGCTTACTCAGCTGTCTGGCTCTCCCAGGAGCTGGGAGATGTTCCATGAGCCGGGTTCAGTCTGCAGGTCTGCTGTGTTTTAGTCACAGAATTCCGACATATCTGAACGCCTTAAAACCAGATTTCCCCCCAAATTCGGATTTCTCCTGAGAGCTAACAAGCTGGCCTGGCTTTGTGGGTTTCCACAGGGAATGATATGACGGGCCAGGTCGAATGGTCGCTGCTCCCTTTTAGTGTGGAGCTACGGGCCTCACCGACTGCTCTTGCTTTCCTGAGAACAAGGGCAAGTGTCACTCTGTATTTCATTCTACGTCTTTACTTTGCATTTTAGAGTAAGAGTGAGGGTTTGGAGAAGATAAAAGATAAAAGATAGACAGAGAGGGTCAATTGTTTCGCTCTTTCCCTCTCACTAATTGTACTATCTGCATATTTCAGTGGTGACCTCCACTGTACCTGAACGTTATTTTGAATAAATATGCACTTGTGTATGTATGTGTGCTGTGGGTTTCATTAGCTAAATTCAGTGCAGTGGACATTGAATTGATGAGAGCTCATGCACTCCGTTAAGACCTGAGGACACAGAAATGAATGAGACGTGATATTTTTATAAAGGAGTTCGTGGTCCAGGCAACTACAGTGGAAATCCTTGATGATTGTTTCCCCATTCATTTTTCATCCTTTAAAATGTACCTGTTGTGTGTTGTATGACAATCCCCTGAACTCGTGCTGAATTACCTGTGTCGTTAATTGTTAGTCCAAATATATACTAATCTTTAGACGATGGCCAAAACCTAAACTCACTTATTCAAAGGTACTCTTCATTTAAGTCTGCAAACAAATTTTCCAAAACTTATTGATAGTGTATGTGAAAAAAAACCCCGATAACTGATTTATTGAGGAGGTTAAGATTATTTCTATTGAGTAAAAAGTAATTCCTGGCAAGAATTATAAGATAATACCCAGAGAAAAGGAGAAAAAATTGATCAATTCGTCTGTCATTACTTGACCATCAGTCAAATCCATGATTGGATTTATCATATTGTTTGGGAAAGAAAGTGAAAAAACTGTAAACGTCTATAATTCCAGGCAGGCTTTACCATCACTAACTTTCAACACTTTCATTATACACCCTGGGGATTCACAGAATGATGGGTTTCTATTTCTTAATCCTTCCACCTGGAAGAGCTCACAGGAGAGAAATCAGTTCGTAAGACTCCGTGGCCGTGGATTCAGCCGATGCTCTTACGGTTAAAGCCCTAAGTGATTGCTCTGTTGCGAGCGTGATCATCTCGACACTGAGGTTGAGGGGGTTGAAGGCGAGGCTAGAGATGCTCCCGGATGAAACATAGTGGGAATCAAGAGAAATCCCACAGCTTGGTTCTGAGACTAGTCGCTAGGTAACAATGGTGGAAGTTAGATTCTCAGGGAAGCCATCAGAAATTTGCCTTCCCTACAACACAGCTGTATTCTTGTTTCCTTTCTTCTCTTAAAACGATTCCTGTTTGTAATTTATCCCTCCCCCCTTCCCCTTTGGTAACCATTAAATCTGTTTCCTATGTCTGTGGGTCTATTTCTGTCTTGTATATAAGTTCATTAGTGATTAAGAGTTTGCGAGTAACACGTACACCTACTATACATAAAGTAGATAACCAACAGGGACCTACTGTATAGCACAGGGAACTGTACTGGATATTTTGTAATAAGCTGTACAGGAAAAGAATCTGGAAAAAAAATAGATGTATATGTATGTATAAATGAATCACTGTGCTGTACACCTGAAACTAACACAACATTGTAAATCAACTCTACTCCAATAAAAAATAAAAAACATAAAACCGAAAAAACCATTCCTGTTCAAAAATGACTAAAGCAAAACTGTTGCAATAATTTAGGATCACGTGAGAAAAGCAAACATTTAATCTGATGTCCTCTGTGCCTCTGGGAGGAACTGGGCACTGGAATTTGAGTGCTTTTTACCACCAACAGCACTTTCCTCTTTGGAATGCAGATCACATTAATAATTCCTAAAATAACATCACTGAAATATCGTTTCTCGTGTCTGAAATTGGAAATATTAAAAATTTTGTCAAGATTTTCTAGTTTACCGTGTAAAATCTTTTGCCCAGACTGCTTCTAACCACACTGGGAATTGGTTGCTTTGTACTATTCTTCAAGCCAATGATCTCTGCAAGTAATTCTCATTTATACTCAGTTTCATCTATAAATTATTTTCGTTTCATAGTAACATTAATTAAGTTATTATTAGACGTCTGAGTAATAAGCTAAAAGTACCACCTGAATAAAATATTATAGAAAAGGCTGCCTGCTTAAGCAATGCTCAAAGACGACACTCCTTAATCAATTTATTCTTTCCTGAGGAACATTGCAAAACCCATTTAAGGCTCAACATCTTCTTGAATATCCATGTGTATGATTTTGAAATCATTGCCACTGGATGAGATGATGGCCTGATTCCCAAACGATATGAAGTAGCCCATGTACTCAACTTTCTGACCACTCCTCCTTCTACAGGCCTAGGACAAAAGGTGAAAAGGAATGAGAAGAAGAGAACTTACTATGTATCAGTTGCTTTATATTCATGAATTCTTTTAACCTTCCCAAAGCAGTATGAGGTAGAATGTAATCACATGGAGGGGGACTCGTACAGACCAATATTTAATTAGTAATAATAATCATAAATATAAGTACAGTGAAAAGAAATAGAGTTCAGTAGATGCCCATTGGTTGAAATTTGACAATGAGAAGTGAAGGCTTATGCCAGTTTTCCTCAAATTGATATGTGGCCGTGTATGTTTGGGAATTGCTTGTCCAATGATGTCTGAAGGGATTTCTTTAAGGAAGGATATCTAAGAGCCCTTGATATGCTAGTGGTGAGAAGGCACTTCCTAAACCTGTAATGTTATGTTTTAATTTTTTTTGAGAACATTTTAAGAAACTGGCGTTCCCCAAGGCCTCTTTGGGAAACACTGGTTTATACTAACAAAAAGGGAAACCATCGACTTCTGTCCATCTTCTCCTTTGAGACACCGTAACATAGTAACTGAAAATTACAGCCTCTCCCTACCATCTCTCACTTGATTCCTGTGCAATGTGTGACCTTGCTCTGAAACTTGCTCACCACGTTTTAGAAGAAAGGACCTGGTAGGCCATCGACTGAAGTCTTCCTTAATGACCTGCCTTTTTACTACTTGCAGAAGTCTTCATTTTATTGGAAAGGCACCAAATGAAGGCAAGTCTCCCCTTCAGAGGTTGACATCATCCCTCTAATGACTGCTTTGTGTTATGTGGACTAACTATGATCCAGGCTAACATGACAGGTGATAAAATATTCTTGCTTGTTGAATAAGAATCGTCTGTGGCATGATGGCATTGAAATTAAGCAGTTGAGGAAGCCACAAAGCCTTGTCAGTAGCATCTCACCATCTTCCCAATACAGCGCTCTGACAACGGCTGGGAGCATTTTTCTACTGGTAAGAACAGAGTCTACAGAAGAGACTTGTTCAACATTGAAGACTGTCAGTAATAGACCCAGATTCAAGCTCTTCATCTTTACCTTTTACCAAAAAACTATATTCACTGGCTTGCAGTTTTTATCAAGATGTTTTCAGATGCTGGATATTGTTTAGAAAAGAGACATTTTCTTTGTTTTTGCAAATTACAAAATGCTGTTAATAGGGCTATTCTAAATTTGGTTACCAACAACTGCTATCCACTAAATATTAGACCATGTTGGTTTCTTATCAACAGATTGATTGATTTTTAAGGACAATTAGCAAAACAGTCACCAAATTAGTAATACAGGTCAAAAGGAAGTGTGGTACACTGAACTGTGTAATCAACTTGCTGGGATGACCTGGAAAATACATCCAACTGTTAGTTTCCTCAAATGTAGAGTGAGAATCTATAACTAGGTTAATTCTTAAGTCTGTTTTTGAGTATTGAGATTTAGAATATGCAACTAAAATAAATCAGAGAGAGAAAATAAATCTGTTCATTGCAATAATTTTTTGAGCTAGTGGAGCGATTCATCTTGCTTTTATTTCTGATCCCTGAAACTAATTTTTAAGAAATTCAATTATTTTAAAATATTAACAGACACTATTGAAAGTGAGATAGAAAATTTTAAGTAATTAAAATTATGTAATTTTATAGTATGTATTTATTGACTGTAAAACTTGTTTTATTATAAAAGATAAAATCATATCCATGTTCAATGATGCATTAAAAACATAAGCAGAATAATTATTCACTCATATACTTATTTATTCATGTACTTTAACCAATTTCATAGCTCTGTCTCTAAGACCAAATCATTGGTATTTATCTGAAGAATGTATTTTTATATAGTCTTATTATTTTTTAAATAAAAAAAAGATTGCCTACAGTCTTCTTCAAAACTGAATTTTATGATCACTAATTGTGAAAATGTTGACATTTGCAACTTACTCTTCTCTATAGAACATAATATATTTTAAAAATTTATATTATAAAAGATAAAATCATATCCATGTTCAATGATGCATTAAAAACATAAGCAGAATAATTATTCACTCATATACTTATTTATTCATGTACTTTAACCAATTTCATAGCTCTGTCTCTAAGACCAAATCATTGGTATTTATCTGAAGAATGTATTTTTATATAGTCTTATTATTTTTTAAATAAAAAAAAGATTGCCTACAGTCTTCTTCAAAACTGAATTTTATGATCACTAATTGTGAAAATGTTGACATTTGCAACTTACTCTTCTCTACAGAACATAATATATTTTAAATTTTTATTTATTTATTTAGTTTTGGCTGCGTTGGGTCTTCGTTGCTGCCCGCGGGCTTTCTCTAGTTGTGGTGAGCAGGGGCTACTCTTCGTTGCGGTGCATGGGCTTCTTATTGTGATGGCTTTTGTTGCGTAGCACGGGTTCCAGGTGTGCGGGCTTCAGTAGCTGTGGCACGTGGGCTCAGTAGTTGTGGCTCATGAGCTCTAGAGCTCAGGCTCGGTAGTTGTGGCGCACGGGCTTAAATGCTCTGCAGCGTGTGGGATCTTCCCAGACCAGGACTCGAACCCGTGTCCCCTGCATTGGCAGGCGGATTCTTAACCACTGCACCACCAGGGAAATCCTTAGAGCATAATATTTTTAATGGAGAAAATGTCTTCTTTACAGTTTGAATGATCTAGTAAGCACAGAGAAAATTCTGTTGAATAAAAGGATATTCTCAATGCTTTCTTTCATGTTAAAATTTGTAAATATTTCAAGCCTAGATATTTAACTTTTCCCCTTCCATTCAATAAAACTATCTTTACGAGATAAAACTTTTAAATAATTCTCTATACTTAAAAAAAATATTCCATCAAATTTAGACACTGCAGAATCAACTGCATTCTTGATTTCATTTCATTCTAATACAAAATATGAACTAACCAACAAAAATAGGCACTCCATCAAAAAAATCTTCACCGTAGTTGAAATATTGCAAATGATAGAATTTCTAAAATAGATGTTTAGATTTTACCACTTAAAAAAATGCTATAGTGTTAATTGTATCATGACTTTGGTATCTAAATTTATGTATTGGAATGTTTCAGAAATGTGATGCATTTCTAGATGATGTAGAGTCATAAAGCCACTTTTTCTTTGAAAGTTTTTAGTCACATACATTTTCCTGATAACTTCCAATCATCAGTCTCCAAGTAAGTAAGTATCTTGGAAATGACTGTCTTAATAATTTATTCAGTTATTATCTAATGGGAGTTTCATATCAGAAATGCAGGAGAAGAATATTTTAATGTGTGGACACTAAATTTGTGAATTATCCATTTGGAATTTGAAATCAAAGAGACTCTATTTTCCCCTGCACCCCTATCTTAGGGGTGGTAGGAATGTAATATAGTGTTATTCTCAGCATTGGCTGACCACAAAATGATGAAGATACGTGCAAAGCATCCAGCATCCCGAAGGATTATTTCAGGGCTTCCCTGGTGGCGCAGTGGTTGGGAGTCCGCCTGCCGATGCAGGGGACATGGGTTCATGCCCCGGTCTGGGAGGATCCCACGTGCCGCAGAGCGGCTGGGCCCGTGAGCCGTGGCTGCTGAGCCTGCGCGTCCGGAGCCTGTGCTCCACAACGGGAGAGGCCACAGCAGTGAGAGGCCCGCGTACCGCCAAAAAAAAAAAAATTCTTGACTATTTTACTTATTCTTTCAGATAAATCTTGAAACATTAAAGATCAACTTAAGACAAAAATTGTGGATTTGGGTAAGGTTTTGCTTAACAGATTAACTAGAGAAATATTGAAATATCTATAATTTCTATTCTCTCTTTTTCACTAATTTTTTACCATTTTTTAAAAATACCTTTCTTCTTGCGGGTTCTTGCAGGGTTATCCCCAGTTTTTCTGATTTTCGCTTATTATGAATAGAGTTTTATTTTATCTTCTAATTTGGTATTATGGCATTGCTGACATATAAAAACCTTTCTTTTTAATAGGAATATTTGAATCTAAAGTAGCCATGCTTCAATAAGATTGTAAAGTCTTCTCCATATCATTTCAAGGGTGTCTTAAAAGGACAACAATATTTTAGATAATGTAGTGGCCCCTACAAAGGGCTCTATTCTCTTTCCAGGCATCTACTATAACAAGATTAGAATAAGGGTGGGCACTGGTCACAAGACACACTTGACCAACCAATTGTCCATTTGTATCACTTACCCAATTGTAAAATAGAGACCCTTTTTGGCCCAGAAGTTAACTTTTAACCAATTGTGGTATTCTATCTTTCAGTCTTATTTCATCCTTTTCATAGTTTCTGTCTTATAAACTATTTGAAATATCCTTTGCAATCTTCTAAAATTTCCTGCCTGTATATCTTTGTCCACACGATTATCCTACTTAAGACATCCTCTTCCTTCTATTTTCTTCTTATATCCAAATCCTAGCTGTTTTTCAGGGATTAACTAAAATGCCAACTTATCCATGGAATCTTTTCTAATCCTTTTAACCAAAAATAACTCTCTTCCATGTTCTTAAACATTTTATCGTTTCATCTCTTAAACTTTTTATCTCACTTCTCTGATTGTGTCCGTTAGGATGCTTTGTTTATAGGCAACAGACTCTGCTTCTAACTTAGGTCAAAATAAAAAGATTTAAGGTAGGTCATAGAATCAGTGGAAAGGAAGAGTCAGACTGGATAGCTAGGGAATAAGAATAAAATGTGGGCATCTGCAGGGTGCTCCTTGGAGATACTCAAGGCCAATCGTTTTTTGAACTTGTGTCCATTCATTAAAATTTAAAACCTCTGGAGAGAGTGTGTGATTGAACTGGTTGAGAGCAAACCCCTCACCTTGGGTGTCGAGGGCGGGTCTCGTGGTGGGTGGCTCAGCATGACTAGGAGTCCCACCAAAGCTACGGGAACGAGGAAAACAGGGTGTCTGGTTAACAAAATAAAGGGGAAGGAATGCTGGATTGTAGAAAACAGAAGATAGTCACTGCATTTTTGTACTCGATTACTTTTGACCTCTTATTATAGATATATTGGGAAGTCTTACCTTAGCATTTTATTAATGTTTGGATCCTCTTCACACCCACCACAAATCTCACACACACACACACACACACACAGACACACATACACACACAGGCACACACACACGCATACACACACACACACACCACACACACTTATATTTGTTCAATAAATATAAACATACGTAGATAAGACTTCTTATTTTAAGACAAAAACTAAAAGACAGAATGTCTTAAGCAATGTACATAGTAAGTGTTAACTGAGTTCCTCACCTTCACGTACGTTCATATTACCCCCTTCTAGGGTATTTCCTTCTTTTTAAAATCTTTACCTTTATTATATTCCTACTTGGTCGTTCCTGGGTACTTTCCTGTCTGTTCTCAAAGCGTTTCCTTCTGCAGAACTTACTGGAGGTTAAAGGCGGAGCAGAGTCCTTCCCTAGCGGACGCATCTCCTCCTTCTTCTCCTCATGTCTGCGATGAATGGGAAAAAATTGGGAGAAGAGATTTAGACTTTTTTGTTTAGATCGTGAATTTGGTTACCGGGACCCTATGGACAACGTTTAGCTTATTCGTTTGAAGATTTTCATTGTTCAGTGATTAAAAATTTTGCAAGCCTCTCCCGTTCGAAACTGAGGCACTCAAGTGGAGGACAGAGTCCCTGTGTGGGTGAGCTTGCAGTCTGCGGGGGGCTCGGTGCCGGGCTGGGGCTGCTGTGTGTCGCCGTGATTGGGGCAGGCGCGAGGCACAAGGTAAACGGGCAGGCACGTCTATTCCTACTGGGGATGGGAAGCAAAGACAGTGTCCTGGAGGAGGAGAATCGAGTCCTGAAGGTCACAGGGGAATCCGGGTACAGAAGGGGACAGAAAGTTTCAGGAAGAAGATGCAGGAGCAAACGCATGGGGCGTGCAGGGCATGACGTATTTAGGAAATCGCACGTATTCAAGTTTTGATTTTATTTTATTAATTCATATAGAACTTAGTGTATGCCAGGCCTTGTTCTAAGAGTTTTATATGCTTTAATTCATTTAAGTTCCTTTAATTATGATTAGAATTAGGGTTGGCAAATTAACAACCTGCAAGCCACATCCAGATGGTTATCCGTGTTGGTAAACGCAGTTCTATCACAAACACTCGTGCTCATTGATTTATGTACCATCTATAGCTGCTTTCATATGCAGATGGGAATAGTGAGAACCGGCAAGAGAGATCGCGTAGCCCACGAGGCCTCAGATATTTGCTATCGGGCCCTTTGTTTTAAACGTTTGCCAGCCCCTAGCGTAACTTGAGAGGGGACACATAGGCTAGAGAGAAGGGGAGAGGTCACAGAGGATGTTCCCTTAAGGAAGGAGATTCATTTACAACATAGCAGGAGTGTAACTGTTCCCCAAACAGGCATAATTAGCAGCGGCCCTTAAGGACAGCTCAGGGAGAGCAGCTAAGGTACCTGTCAGACTACGGCAATATCTCGTGGTCTGTGGTCTACCCAGTTTTGCATTAAGTGGGAAACTTCATGAAAGCTGTGTGTTTGCACCTGCTGCTGAGGCTTTGGTTGTCTCCTGAGATGCAGCAAAACATTTCCGTATTCACAGCCTAATAGACAAAATAATGCCTGGATTGCATATGACCATCGTTTTAGTAAAAAGACAGATCTTAAGTATGTTTTTCAGCAACAATGATATTTAATATCTCATGCAAAGACCCTATTCATACATAGAACCTCATACATAGGTCCTTACATACATAAGAGCTCATTCACTGGTCCACACTACTGATTCCTTGATAAATTATGTGACTCCTTTGAACCCCATTTCCTTCACCTTGCATCAAATAATGTTTTGAGGATTCAATGAGGTAATAAATGTATAGCCCTTAGTATAGAGCTTGGTACATAATGGGAGCTCAGTAAATAAAGTTTATTATTATAGAAACCACAGAGCTTTAGAGACCTCTCTCTATATCTCTTTAAAGCTGTTTTCTTGCAACCCATTTTTTGGGAAGAAAAGCTTACAGTTGGAAGTCAACAAAATTTACATCTCCTAAAAGCTCAACCGAGTAAACAGCTGGAAGGTTGATAACACAACCAAAGCACAAACGGATAATGATTATTGGATTTTGTTTTTCAAAATTAACCTGAGCACAAGGCAGAAATCATCTTTTCTGAGAAGAGGTCTGATTTCAATGAAGTCTGGAAATGTTTTCAGATGAAATTGATATAGTGTTCTGGGTTTCACTTTTCCAGACTCAATAAAAATGGAGAAGATTGGGAGTGTGTGTAACTGTGATGCTGAGAAATTATGGAATTCAGGCACCATGAAACACTCCCCCTAACCCTCAACTGTTTCCTGTAGTCCCAACAGGGAAAGCAAACCCGTCCTCCATCTGAGCTCTGGATCCACCCAGAAAGCAGCTCAGTTTCAAGGTCTCCGAGCTTATGTACTTCCCGCCCATCAGTCAGGTGTTGTTAGAACAGCAGGGATTAGCCCTGGAGACCACAGCGTTAGAATCAGAGGAAGGGGTGTTAAAGTTTCCACTCTTGATAATTAACAATCTAGAATATTGAACTGACAGAGGAGGAAAAGAAGGAGGGGAGCGAGAAAAAGCAGGGCATGGAGTCACGGGCTCCTGGTACCCACAGGTCCTGACCCAAGTGTTTTTGATAGGGACAGAGTAAAGGGACAAAGGAGGTGATGAAATAGTTAATCCCACTAGGGGATTGTAGGTCAAGAAAAATGCATGGGAAACCCCTGTAAGTTAATGATCACTCAAGAAAGCAGGTTTGCTTCACCACGAAACCAAGCAGGCTGGCTTGGCAACAAAACCACGCAACAGAAGCATGCAACATGCCCCCAAACAATAAAACAACTGTGGCATGAGACCCACACCCTGCCCAGTGAGCTCAGTACATTAATGACCCCTAGGACGTGCTCCTCTGGGCACATTAAAAACAAAAGTATAAGGCGAGGGTGACATTATACTGGACCTGAGATGATTTACCATTTTTAGTATACGTTACCACCTTTTTGCTCATTTCCATTGCGCCATGATATTCCCGGCTTGACCATGGAGGGACAAGAAAACTCCCCTACCCAACCTGGAGGAGGAGCTGATGATGGAAGCGTGATGTCTACTCAAGAATGAGGAAGAAAGTCATCTTCACCCCTTCCCTGCTTTTCCTTTGATTATAAAACTGTAGCCGGCTAAGTTCTTGGGGTACGACACCTTCTCACCTGCCCCTTGTAAGCCTCACAGGCATCCTATTCTAATAAATCACTTCTTATCTGTCACCGCCTCTCATTGAATTCTTTCTGCGCTGAGACAGAAAGAACCGGAGCTCCTCGGAGCCCCCGAAACACCACCTAGCAGTTTCATTTCAGCAGAAGACCTTCTCATTTAACAGTCTGAGGTAGTCTTGGGAAAGGTTTTTCTCCTTGTTGAAACAAGCTCCTGGAGAATCCCAAGAGGTCCACAGTTTACATGCTCCACAGGCATGGAGTCCGGGAAATGGCCGTGTCATGTCTTTTTAACTGAGAAATGTGAACTCAAAGGTTGATTCCTTGGAGTTTTTCTGCAGCTTTGTTTCCCCCCTGAACAGTACCTGGTCGGATCTCTTTCCATGAGTTCAAGAACAGTCTGCACTGGTGTTGTTCCCAGGTCTCGGAGCTGAAGCTCATGCAAGGGTTCCTGTCATTTATCTACGGGAGAAGCTGCCTGTACCTGCTGGTTATACGCGTGGGTGTCCTGCAGAAAACAGTATACGGCAAGTCTCAGGATAGCTTTGCAGCTTACCCGTGGTGCCATTTGTTCATCCAATTTCCTCTGACGACCGAGGATGAGAGCAGTGGAGCTCCTGGGTGACGGGCAGGGTCTTTCAAAGCTCTCTCATTACTTCCTCTGTCGAATTTGCCACTATACAAACAGGAGAATAATCCCCATGTGAGAAATACAAAGTCTAGACAAGACAGTTGACTTCTGACAGAGAAAAGCATCTAGCCGTTCAGAAAATAGACAATAGTAAGAACATACTGAACGAAGAACGTCCATTCGAATGAAGCAACTGTGTAAAATCCATCTGCAAATGTTCAAATAAACCTTCAAGCTCTAGTTCTCTCCTATATCCCACCTTCACAGTTTTGCCAGGATTATGAGCTTGGCTGGTGAAAGGTGCCAGAAACTTCCTCAGCAATTTTGAATAAAATCGCTCTTTCAGTATTGGCTTCCTATTGTAGCCATTTTTCCTGCTCTGCTGTAGTGATAAAATCGAACAGTCGTGGCTAATGAATTATGTTATCCATCAGTATCGGAATGGAAGAGACGAGAATTCTTGCTTGAGGCATAACAAACAATTGATTGTTTACAATTAATTGTGAAGATGTGATCAGTGGTTATTCTTATAAATGGTGAGACCATCAACAAATTTATAAATGGTGAGAACATCAAAAAATTTCCAAGGTCTTTTGGTTTATATCCTGAATTTTATGATATTGTTCCAGATTGATAAACATACTGAAATTTATAAATAATTAGCCACTTGTACCAGTCCTATGCTTGAACAAGAATGTTTCTTTAAACCTGGGAAGTGTGAAATCATTGAAAGTATTTACTTTAATACATGTTTTACCACAAATGATGAAGAATGAATTTCTCTCTTGATCTTTCAGGATTTATTTTCCTTTTATCTTAATTTTGGTAAACAAAGAGTTTACCAAAACTTCAATATCTTGTGTGTATGTGCAACAAATGGAATTTTTTCTGTAACTGAGCTTTATTTCTACTTTAAGCCCCCACTCAGCTGCAGTGACAATAATCTTATCAGCAGAGGCCGGCCCCCTTCCTCAGGACTGTGTCTGGTTAGGGAATTTGTGAAGTGCCAGGGGTGAGGAGAAGCGGGAGAGGTCAGGTCCTCGCATCCCTGGTCCCCACACGGATTCTGAGATGCTCCTGGGCCACTCTGGGGTTTGGTCTTCAGTCTTTTGGTTTTGGTGCTGACAGGCCTGGCCCTTCCAATCACGGTAAGTGCCTGGCTGGAAGGTCGGGATGCCTGTAGCTTCCTTATTTCGATGTGACAGGAGTCTCTGTGAGGTGGCCTTTCTGCCTGGACACATTTGAAACGTCACCTTAGAACTTGTTAGAGACGCAAATTCTAGGTGCATCCCCTCCCCCCGAGTAACCTCCGAAGTCAGAAACTCTAAAAGAGTCAGCAGACTGCAAATTCTCCGGGACTTCCACCCCTCGAGGCTCTGCCCAGGATGGAGCAGGGCCAGGCGTTACCAGAGAGTTTCTCCTCCCCCTGGAGCGGGAAGGGTAGAGACTTATTCTACTCCCTCCTCTCTCTCTTCTTTAAGACTGTCCATAGACTTTATTTTTTAGAGCAGATTAGCTCTGTAGAAAAACTACCCCTCTTCCCATCGCTCAGTTTCCCCTATTACTATCTTCCTTTATCGTGGTATATTTGTTAGAACCAATCAACCAACATTTATGTGCTATTATTAACTGAAGTCCATAATTCACACGGGGGCTCACTCTTTCCGTTGTACGGTTCTGTGGGTTTTGTCATGTATCCTTCTACACAGTATCAGACAGAACACAAAACTTAATTTTAAGTAAATTAACGTTTACAGACCACAGGGTTTTCCTAGGGAAAATGGGTTAGGTAAGTAAAGTCTTTATTCCTCATTAAATGCCTTGAGAAACACAAACCAGTATAGGAAATAAGGTAGTTTATGGATTTAGAATAGTTTACCCCCAAAAGAGACATGGTGAAAACACTGTGCATTTATAAAGTTCAAACTGACTAATTAAAAGTAGGCTGGAGGCAAATAACATGATTTAACTGATTAACCTAGATGAGAAATCAAGCAAAGTAATAGCCCTGGGTTCTCCAACTTGATTGAAGACTAAATTCTCAGCTAACTTAGCCTGTGAAGAAGTCAGACCCTTTACAAAAGCAAGCTTTTTGATGTTAGTCCTGAAACATCATTTGCAAGAATTTCATATTAAATAATGTTTGTCAAGTCCGGCTAGGGGTTCCTTGGAATAGCTACAAACTACCTTCCACCCGTTAGCGTGTCCTGCATGACACATAGCCTGTCTTCGTATCTAGAAGGATACACGCATATGTTCTGTGACCTTACAAGCACCTCTGATTGCTCTTAAGGATGATAAATGATCTATAGTACGTAATCAAGTGGATTCTGATTTTTCTGGCCACTTGTTCAAATTGTTTTGTTTGCAGGGGGAGAAGAAAAATGGTATCAGGGCGCCCTCTGCTGGTGAGGCCACATAAGAAATAAAAACGAGTCACGATTTTGGAAGGATAAAATGACGTATTTGGGGCTCTCCACCCTCCCCGCCCAGTCCTGTTAAAGCATTACAGGATCGGGACTCAGAGACATGAGGGCTTGCACTTTGGGTGTGAAGGGTAGAACACAGAACTGGGTGGGAGAACGCAGCTCTTAAATACAGTGAGGTTGATAGCTGGGTTGTTTTTCAGCTTTATTGACGTATAATAGACAATATTATAATGTGTTTAAAGTATACAACGTGATTATTTAATATACACTGTGCATGGATTTCCGCCAGCAAGTTATTACCATATATCGATCACCTCATATACTTACCTTTTTAATTTATTGGTGAGAACATTTAAGTTCTACTCTCAGCAAGTTTCAGTTATACAATATGCTGTTATCAACTATAGTCACCGTGTTATACGTTAGATCCTCAGACCTTATTCATCTTATAACTGAAAGTGTGTGCCCTTTCACTAGCCTCTTCCTATTTCCCTCACCCCCAAGCCCCTGGCAACCACCATTTTACTCTCTGTTTCTACGAGTTCAACTTTTTTTTTTTAAGATTCCACATGGACGTGATACTGTACAGTATCAAAAGTTTTCTGTCTGGCTTATTTCACTTAGCATAATGTCCTCCAGTTGCATCCCCCTCATCACAAAGGTTGACAGGATTTTTTTTTCCTCTTTAAGACTTCTGTTCCACTGTATGTATATATCACATTTTCCTTATCCATTCATCTATCAGTGGACACTTAGGTTGTTTACATACCTTGGATATTGTGAATAATGCTGAAATGAACATGGTAATACAGATATCTCTTTGAGATAAGGATTTCATTTCCTTTGCATATAAAGCCAGAGTGGGGTTGCTGGATCATATGGTAGCTCTATTTTTAATTTCTCGAGGAACCACCATACTGCTTTCCATAGAGGCTGCAGTTTGCATTCCCACCAGTTCCCACAAGGGTTCTCCTTCTCCACATTCTCAACAGCACTTATCCCTTACCTCTTTGATAAAAGACATTCTAACAGGTATGAGGTGACGTCTCATTGTGGGGTTTTTTGTTTGTTTGTTTGTTTTTGTTTTTTTTTGCGGTACGCGGGCCTCTCACTGTTGTGGCCTCTCCCGTTGCGGAGCACAGGCTCCGGACGCGCAGGCTCAGCGGCCATGGCTCACGGGCCCGGCCGCTCCGCGGCATGTGGGATCTTCCTGGACCGGGGCACGAACCCGTGTCCCCTGCATCGGCAGGTGGACTCCCAACCACTGCGCCACCAGGGAAGCCCTCACTGTGGTTTTGACTTGCATTTCCGTGATGATCAGTGATGTTGAGCACTTTTTCATGTACCTGTTGACCATTTGTATGTCCTCTTTGGAAAAATGTCTATTCAGGTCCTTTGCCCATTTTTTAATTGGATTGTTTGATTTTTTGCTATGGGGTAGTATGGGTTCCTTATTTTTTGGATATTAACCCCTTATCGAATATGTGGTTTGCAAATATTTTCTCCATTCCACAGATTACTTTTTCATTTGTTGATCGCTTCTTTTGCTGTACAGAAGTGTTTTCTTTTGATGTAGCTCCACACGTTTATTTTTGCCTTGGCGTCAGGTCCAAAAATTCACTGCCACTCGTCGAGTTTAACTGGCGCATAGCTCAGCTTCCTCTCCTCCTGTGGCTTTGTTTTCATAGGTTCCCTTGGGTTCCGAGGAGCTTGGTAGAAAGGAGGGGACGCGATTATGTAGCTGGTCATTTAGATGGTGTAGACGACAGCCCATCTCCGTTCTGACACATCCCCCTGGGTTCTTGAAACACGTTTTATCTGTGTGTGAACTGCCTAGTTCTTGCCTCATAAAGCATCTCGAGTCCTGAGCTCCTGGATCAGAGATGTTCTACCAGCACAGACGGACTTGGTAAAATTTCCAATTTCTTCGACATTACTTTTAAAGATCTGATGATTTGTATTCGGAAACTGTCTCCACCAAAATAGAATTAACGCCCAAACAAACAAATAGGAGCTTAAACTGCAAGATACTTTGACCTTTGGCAAACCCTGGGGGCTCGTTGTGTTCACTTCTCCCCAATTTAAAGTTTTAACAGAAGGAGTTGCTTGTGTTCCTTCTGTTTTGTTGCTGTTGACTCACTAGAGGGGGGTAGAGGAAAAGGTTTCAAAGGAGCTGAGGCAGAAATCACACAGAAAACCCAGTACCCATTCAGGTTAGCGTCCGGCAGCTCTCTAAAAACAACTCGGGTCTAAATGTCAGATCCAATGGGGAAGCAAAGTAAGGCATCGTGCCCTCACCTTGAGGATAGACTTATGATGGACAATTCAGTCAGTGCATTCTTTGGCTAGGAGTTGATGACTGATTGGATTTGATGTCTTCTGTTTCTATGTTAATTAAAAGCATTCACAAATAACATATATTTTTCTTCTGCTCTCTCTTCCCTTGATTTTCGCTGGAAACAGCCTAATGAAATCATTTCCCTACTAGTCCTCCAAATTCCTCTTGCTTGTAGATTGTAGGATGGCATTTTAAAAGTTTTGACCTTGGTACTCGGCCATGAAGATTGCTGGGAATCAAAACGTAAACACAGTTTCGGTGCACTCACTATGTCTAATAATATGGCAACCTGCCAGTTACAGGTCTCCTCTTCTCCTTTCTGGGGACTCGATTGTTTCAGAGGTTTTGCATGTGGTGGGATCTTTCTGGATACACATGTGTTTTTACCCAGAGGGCTAAAACTTCACTGGCAACATTTTGGGTGCTGGGGCAAAACCACGGAGGAAGGTTCTCTGAGTCAAGTTTCTGAGACTGTGTGTCTAGTCGCTCTGTATCCAAACTCAGGTGAGGTTCAGTATTTTAGCGTGTCTCACTGTGGAATCACAGAAGTGAGTTGTTCTTGGTGAAATGATCTCTTCTTTTTCTTCCCACCCCCAGGCACTGGCAAAACTGTCTACAGAAGAA
Organism: Neophocaena asiaeorientalis asiaeorientalis; assembly: GCF_003031525.2. Lineage (NCBI taxonomy): Eukaryota > Metazoa > Chordata > Mammalia > Artiodactyla > Phocoenidae > Neophocaena > Neophocaena asiaeorientalis. The sequence goes on along the minus strand of NW_020174568.1, from coordinate 740,395 downwards.
ACCAAAATTGGCCCTTGGAGAGAGAAGTCACGTGGGCTTCTTGTACGCTCTCCCTGGGGTCGTGAGGCAAACATACCTGGCGTGAACTTTAAATAGCCTCCGACAGGTGTGTTTAAAGACCCTTGTGGGAAAGTGAGCACAGCGCTGCCCCCTGCCCCGCAGCTTTAAAAGGAGAAGGAAAGAATTGTGGCCTCTCCCTGGGGTGAGGGTCCCTGCCAGGAAGCTGAATATGAAACACAAATTGCAGCGGTGGTGTCGCCCCCCTCCTCCTATTAACTACAGAGCACTTCATTTCATTCTGAATGGAATACTGTTCCTATTTCACTAAATATGTATGTTCCATAAAATATGGATTAGCGTATGGCTTTGCTGGTGATCAGTGCGTTGCAGACTTTCCAATCTGACCTAAATTATTCGTGTTGGTTTTATGACCTGGAAAGCAAATGTATGCATTCCAAAGACTCTTGCTAAGATGCTTTAAATTATTCCATTGTAATATGGAACAAATCCTTACATGTCATCGCTGAAAAAAAAAGCAAGCCCGTTACACGGCAGAAATGAGTTAGCCGTTAATTCAGGTGAGAGCCTGTGGCTCCATCACACAACTGCCCATCATTTATTCAACGTTACCTTTTCCTCCTGGTTTGAATCCTGTTCTCTCAGGCACTGTGGCTTGTTGAAGGTTGGATGGCTTGATATATTGTTACCTTTCCTAAACAAATGAGGTGGGGTTTGTTTAAAATACAAGTAAACTAATTGGTTCTGTGCAGAAATGATACCTGGAAACTTGAAGATGTATGGCTTTCAGTGAGGAAAAAAAGGCATGCAAAGGGATAATGATAATCTATATAATCATAAACTGTTGTTAAATCTAACACTGTGAGTTAATTTTAAAAACTGGTCAATGTAATCAGTTTATTTGTTTGCTCTCACAGGAGAAAATGTGTTGCCTTTGCTAGAAGCTTTCTAGTTTTACTGGCTATGTCTAGGTTTATCAAAATGTAAAACATATTGGAAAGAGCCCACTTTCCCCACCTCTTGATAAACTGAAACTAAAATGGAAAATGCTGTTGAAGATTAAAAACACCATCTGCTATATGGAATTGTACCAAATCAAAAGTCGTGCATCGTTTCTTGGGGCACCGACTGAAAGGAATCCTAGGGCGTAATTTTTATGGCTTTTATTAAAGAAGTGAAATTTTTTTTCCTGAGTAGCATACAGAGAGAGTCCGCTTTCATGTAGGATACATATTCTCTACAGATGTATTTAGCCTTATTCATATTTAAAGACATTCTTCTCTTTATAACTTCCTTTAATGTTTATGTGTAATTAACATTTACATAAAGCTTTGCATTTACAAGACAGTTTCAAAATACATGATCTATTTAATCTTCATAATAACTCTAGAGGTAGGAGTCATAGCCCTGTTTTACAGCTGGGGGCGCAGTCACTTGGAGAGATTAAATCCCTTCCCCAAACTCCCGTGGAGTAAGGGGCAACGTGGGACACGAGTCGCAACTTCACGTCCCTGGTTTCAAGTCTTAACCGCCCCAAGTGTCAGCTGGCATTTAGACCCCTCCTGTCCAGAGCACCATGCGATGACCTTGGTGTCTGCCCTTCCACTCAAGGACTATTGGCAAGTTTACAGGAAGCCCGTGCATTCTTACTTTTTTCCTCCTACATCTAGATAAAATTACCTACTTGCTATTGAGGTGAAATATAGAATTAGGACAATATTCCCATTTTGAAATCTTAGCAAGCTAGGTCCACGCTTGGCCCACACTCAGCTCTGGTGGCTTTTAGCGCTCATTCACATTGCTGTGCACTCACTGGGCTCCTTCACTAGAAGATAAACTCCTTGGGGGATACTCTTTGCTGTCACAACCTTTCCCGTGCTTAACCTAGGGGCTTCATATACAGTTGATGTTCAAAAAATGTTCCTCAATGATAATGCTTAAAAGGCGAAGGTAGTTTTGATTTGCATTTCTCTAACGATTAATGATGTTGAACATTCTTTCATGTGTTTGTTGGATGGACCTAGAGTCTGTCATACAGAGTGAAGTAAGTCAGAAAGAGAGTGACAAATACCGTATGCTAACACATATGTAGGGAATTTAAGGGAAAAAAATGTCATGAAGAACCTAGGGGTAAGACAGGAATAAAGACACAGACCTACTAGAGAATGGACTTGAGGATATGGGGAGGGGGAAGCGTAAGCTGTGACAAAGTGAGAGAGAGGCATGGACATATATACACTACCAAATGTAAGGTAGATAGCTAGTGGGAAGCAGCCGCATAGCACAGGGAGATCAGCTCGGTGCTTTGTGACCACCTAGAGGGGTGAGATAGGGAGGGTGGCAGGGAGGGAGACGCAAGAGGGAAGAGATATGGGGACATATGTATATGTATAACTGATTCACTTTGTTATAAAGCAGAAACTAACACACCATTGTAAAGCAATTATACTCCAATAAAGATGTAAAAAAAAAAAAAAAAAGGCGAAGGTAAAGACCATCTTCCCTGGATGCTAAATTCTATTACAGTGAGTCTAAAATTTTATAGCAAATATACAAGAAATTTGAAATTAATGAAACTATATCATGGAACATAGATTCCTTTGACTGTATCTCACATTTATTATACAATTTATATGCTGATGAAATTACAGCTGAAGACAGTTTTGAAGATCTGTTTTGCTTATCTTTTCCCCTGGGATCATTAGAATTTGCGATGTCCGTGTTTACCTGAGGTTCTGCTAAGCAATGATTACTAACCAACACACCTGCTGATGACATCAGAGCCCTGACCATTGTCTCCGGCATTTTGAGATTTGGGGAACATTGTCAGGTGCTCTCTGAAGTCCACGCTCAGGACACCTCAAGGCACTTTCTGAGAGTGAACTCTCTGGAGGTTACCTTTGCAAAGCTTGGGTAGGAGATCTCAATTTAAAATGTATTCTGTGTCCAAGAAAACTGGTGTCTAGATTTGAATTGTTACAGAGCAGTAATTGATGATTTGAACACTTCATTTTAAATGTTTTCTATAATTATTAACCTGAAAATTGGCTGTCTTCTCCTGTATTTTTCATCAACTGTTTCTTCTGTCTCCTAAATCTCTAATCTCTGTTTTTCTGCTATGAGTCCACAACTCTGTGGCCCGTTCTCAAAACTCTTCCCTCAGTCCTATTGCCACCTCAAGCAACTGTTCCGATTCCACCATTTCTACACTCTAAACTTTCTGTAGGAATAACTATTCTTCTTGGTTACTTACTCCACAGCCAAATCCCTTCATCCTGACATGCTTGCCTCCCGCTAATGTGGAAAGAATTTTAAGAAGGTAGCTAATGTCTTTGGATCACCCGATCTAATCAGCAGTTCGACGTTTTACCTTACATTTCTATTAAATTTTAATTATGACATTTTACATATTTCTATACACATAGAAAGTATAGGAAGTACACAAAAATAATAAACACTTCCGCAAAAGAACTATGTAGATTTTGTCTTATGTTAATAATTTCTCATATGTTCTTCAATAGTCCCCCTTTAAGAAATAAAATAGTTCAGTACATTTAAATACTCACCTCATCTTTTCAGTACTCCTCTGTCCACTTTTCTGCAGAATTGACCACCTTTCTTTCTACTGTCTTCCTGCCGGTAATGGTCCCGCCTGGGTGCTCCTCCTAGCACTGTGTCTGTTAACTTTCATCGCTGCTCCCCACTCTTCCTTCTCTACCCGCCCCGTACTTGTTGGAATTCCCACGTCTTGCATCTTGGTTCTGCCTTATGTCCCCAAACCTATGTTTCCAGCCGTGACTCTTTTTGAGCCCCGTGTTCCCGGGAGCACAAGACGTGGATTTCTGGGTGTGGTGCCACACCCACCCCTGCTGGTCCTTCGTGTGTCCACGAGCTCCCTCCCATGACGCAGCAACCTCAGCCTCCTCCCGGCCCCATCCCTTCTCATCCGTTATGATCACCAAGCACGGTAGGCAACCTCAGGGAGTTTCCCTAAATTTGGTCTCCTACCCATCGTGACTGGCGCTGCATCGATGCGCTTCCATATCGCGTTATCTCAGCTTGACCCCAACCTCCACCTTCTAAATGGCTCACCTCACTAGACGTTCATACTCCATGCCATCAATTAGCTTACACACTGTCAGAGTTTGCTTCCAAAAAAGTGTCTGGTCATGCACTGCCAATGCTTAAAAATTTCCACTGACCTCTGGCCCTACGAGGGAAGAAAAGGCGTGGGTTTATTTTTGTGCCACGTGACGCCCTTGGCACCTACCTGTTCCTTGTCTGCCTCACTGCTTCAGGCCTGTGCAGCCCTGCCTTGCGCACCTGGTCTCTATGTGCCGGGGGTGTGCTCTTCCCCACATGCAGGCAGAGCACTGGGTCCTGATGACAGACGAGACCGATGTGCAATGCTGCCTCTTACCTTCATTCTAAACACAGGAGCTAAGTCACAGCAATAGCAAAAATAATACAAAATAAAAGAAAATGCATAGCTGAGCTTAAAGGGAAGAAAGGGAAACCTCTAGGTGCCTGAGAAGGAGTGGACCGTCCATTAACCCAAAGGACTGGAATTTGGTCTACATCCCCAGGTAGGGTTTTCACGTCCATTCTACAGAGGCATGAGGGCTGCATTCCCTGTGTTCCATGTGAAGTAGAACCAGGGTCCTTGAATAAGGGAGCTGAAAAGAGGTATTTATAAATGAATGGAAACGAAAATAAAATTGTGTTCACCACACCAGCGATGTCCCATACAGCACGCCATCTGCCTTGGACCACGGGCGTGGAAAGAAGCTCCAGCAGCAAGATCCCCAAATGTGTGCTCTGCCTAAGGGATCCAAGCTTGAATTTTTTACATGGTGAGAAAATCGTGCGCTAAGAAATCAACCATAAATACTTGATCTGGGAAACTGCTTCCATTCACAGTGCCTGGCGAGAGGCAAAACTGCCCCGCACTGAAGGCTCCGTCGCCAGCCCCTAGCAAAGCTCCTGCGGAAAACGAGGCACCTTGGGCATAAGTCCGGAGTCTAAAGTAAGGGCAAAAATTAGACACAGAGAATTCACCAATGATGAGCTGTAAGTTCAGAGTAACCTGAAAACAATTTTCCAGAAGTGTTCTTCAGTTATTCAAAATGCACAAGGTAGGACTTGAATCCGCACGGAAGCTACGAAACATTAGGAAAGAAATGGTGCAGCTAGATTTAGAAGGGACTTAAATATGTGAGGACCCCCTTTCTGGCTCTGGGGGTGGGGTGTCCCTTGAGAGAAGGGAGATGGTAAGAATCCACACAGGACTGGGGGAAAAAGTGGTCAGTTTTTCTCAAGAAGGAAAAGGGCCGAGCAGAGGGGCCCCCGCTCAGCCCTGGCTGCCCCCCTGTCAGTCACCTGTACCTGCCCCCGAACCCAACTGCTGCAGCCCTGCTTGGAATCACACTGCTCTTCTCAGGAAGTCAAAACAGCAGCGTGGACAGCCCTACTCGGGATCTCCTGGGATCCCCCTGTTCTCCCCCCCACCCCGGGGTGAAGCCCCCCACGGGGGACACTGACCCAAGCTGGGAGACACGCTGGATCGTCACACGGGGAGGGTGAGTGGGAGCGTCTGGTGGACAGAGGCCAGGGATGCCCTCCAGGGACCACACAGACCCTACAACAAGGATGCTGTGATCAGAGTGTCAGTCGTGCTGAGGTGGAGAAGCCCTGCTGTGGACGAAGCGAGACCTTAAATATCAATCATCAATGTCACACTGGCTTGGTGCCGTGAACTGACCGATGGGCTGGAGGTGAAGGGACTGGATACGGGGGGGAGGGGGGCAGAGGTACTGTGAACACATTTCTATCTTACTGTGTGGAGAAGTGAAGGATTCTGCCCCAATTTAAGAAAACTCCAATGGCTAAAACTAAAACTCTTAGTTTTAGAAGATCAAATTATATGGAGATCAGATAAATAGAATATAAAATAATATAATATTTTTACAATAATGGAATAATCTATAAATAATATAAAAATCGTGAGAAGGTGTGGGGAGGGAGGTGGTAGAGGTGAGCTGAGCTACTTAATCTATGGCACAGGCGTTAATTCAAATTTGACGTATCAGGAAACAAACATATTCCACGGCTGTATAGTGTTAATTAGCAGATGTGCTGAAAGCAGAATTTCTTGAAATACTGGGGCTCTTTGAATTTCTTAACGATGTGAACACACTGTTTCTAAATTTAAAATAACACAATTTTAAAATCAAGCATTAGCAAGAGTGGGACCGTGAATGTAAATGGAACCATCTTTCTGGAGGGCATTTTGGCAAATATGTATCAAAAGCCCTACAACATTTTAGATCGTCCTACCCAGTAATTCTGCTTTGAAGTATTTATCCTAAGGAAATGATTAGAGATGCAAAGATACATTTATATGCAAGAATATTAATTGAAGTTATGTTTTATATAGAATTGTTAAAATTGTAATACTTGTAGTACCAGAGTAGAAATCAGCCAAGTGAAATATGGAATATATCCAGACAAAGGAATACAAGGTTCTATCAAGATTGATGCTGTTCACTATTATCCAGAGACACATACAAAAATGAGCATAATATAATGATACGTGTCCGGTGGGGGGGGGGCGCGTATTTCAAGAGTGTGCTCCCAGTTATATTAAATATATACTATTATCAAAGGGGCACCTCTGCACATTTTCACACCCAACTTACTTTGTCCTAAGGACGGAATGGGCTTAACGATCAGATTATCTGATATAAATTTTGCTCAGGAAGAATTAACATAAAGACTTCGTTGATTCTCCCAAAGGCCTTCACAGAATAATGTTAAATAAAGAAAATGTACATTTTCCAAGAACGTATGGATTTTGATCATAAGTTTGTAAAAAAAAAAAAAAAAGTCCGTTGGTTAAAAATAGAACAGATGAGGTTATATGGAGGAAAAAAATAGGTATCTGTAAAAAAATACTTCAAAATACTGATGGAATATGCTTCTGGGTATTGGAGCAGTGGGTACTGTTAGATTTCCTCTTAATTTGTGTTCCAAATTCTCCAAAGAAGGGAAAAAGTGTTTTTTTTGTGAGCATCTGTTTTATTTCCCACAAAAAGGCATTTGCTCTTTCTGTTAAGCGAACCTTCCTTTTCCCATGGGAAGGTACCTGGTCTTCCACTCACAGACCGTGTGGCTTTAGCGAGGCGTCTTAGCCAAGATCTAAGGGTGGCGCACAGGACCCTGGACAGTGCAGTCCCCTGGCCACAGAGACTCGTGTGGGGAGAGGTACGTGAGCCAGACGTAAGTAAGACCTAGAGATTTCTGAAAAGGACTCTTTCCTGCCTTGGCTGTGAACTTGGGAGGATGTGAGGTCTAGAGCTTCTATCTCAGAATCTACAACAACCAGAGGAGAAACTGAGCCGACCCCAGAGGAGAGGGGAGCGTTGGGCTGTGCCCTGACGTCCCCTCCGGACTCTGCGGTTACGTGAGCTGATGCTTCCTTTGCGCCTGAGGAAACTGGGCTGTGGTCTTCAGTCATCTGCAACCAAAATGACCCTGGTACATTTTTATAGGATTTTTAATTTGTTTTTATTCATATCTTTGATGTAGAGTTTATCTTAGAAGTTGTGTTCCAGCGGTCATAAATCTCTGAAAAGAATCATAAAAATTCATTTTGGAGAACGTTTTATTGTATTGGAGCTGTTTTTCTCCTTCAATTGTATAGAAATCAAGGTGCTCATTCATTCTCATTAAATGCAATACTCCAGTTTGTGGTGAGTCATTATATCTCTGTAACATCCCCCAGATAAACCTTAACTGAGAAAACAAAGGTAATGTAAGCAAGTTTTCTCTCAGTTAATCCAGGTCTTCTCTCTCGCACAGCAGGAAGAGAGCGGTGCAGCTTTCAATCAACTCAGGCAGGAAAATGGGCAAAGTCACTTTTGACCAAAAGTTTCTCTCCTCCCCTTGATACTCTATGACAAGAATGATGAGATAAGCCAGGGAAACCTCTAGAAATACCATGTCAACAATTGGCTTCCAACATTATTTTCAGGAAACAATGAAGATCCCTCCACTTCAGAGCTCTTCCCTTCGTTCGGCACATGCGTGGGTGCAGAGCAGACCCTGGCTGAGTCCACGCAAGCCTGGCGACTGTGTTCACTTAGTCCAGTCAGGGTCAGCATTGACACTGCACCAAGAGGTGAGCCATCTTAGCCTGAGTTCTGAGCCCTCTGTCGGGGATAAGCGTGCGGGGTTAACCAATGAGAAAAGATATGAATGGACCAGTTCAAAGTATTACAGAGCTATTAACTCTGGTATTTATCTAGTTTTGACAGTCCCAGAGGATAATGTCCTGATGTCTGTTGGTGCGAGTTTTTGTGGAATTTTTTTTTTCCCCTTTTTTTTTTTTTTTTTTTTTTTGTTTTTTTTTTTGCGGTACGCGGGCCTCTCACTGCTGTGGCCTCTCCCGTTGCGGAGCACAGGCTCCGGACGCGCAGGCTCAGCGGCCATGGCTCACGGGCCCAGCCGCTCCGCGGCATGTGGGACCTTCCCGGACCGGGGCACGAACCCGCGTCCTGTGCACCCGCTGGCGGACTCTCAACCACTGCGCCACCAGGGAAGCCCTACTTTTCACACTTTTAATCAAAGAGATTTTGCTCCCCTGGAAACTTTGTCTTCTGGCTGAAAACCACCAGAATTTTCTAATATTTCCTAGAAGTCATGTGGCCCAGCTTCCATCTTCCCTGTGCACTTGCCCAGGGCGGCTAGGGCTTTTGAAATCACCGAGCGTTTCAGGAACAGGAGCGTAAATGGGGCCGCCCAGGGATGTGTAAGAATTAGGCCTACTGGGTTCTTCTTGATTGGGCTGAGCTACAATCCGAACCTGATTTTAAAACGAAATCAGTCCTTTAAGAATCTAATGATCTTCCTTTTTGTGTCTGAATAATGCAGCTTGAGGGTTGGCTCCCTGGTGTGACAGGAAAGGACGGACAGGCTTGTACTGATTCCCAGCGTGGCTCTACTTGATTTTCACTTCATGCCACGTCATTCCCGTTGCGGACGGAACTCTATTTCTCTCTGTCTCTCTGTTCAGTTTTAACCACACTGCGTATGATAGCGCTAGTTAACGAGCACGCGTTTCAGAACAATCTGGGACAGGACGTTTTTGAATCAATAAAAATTAAGCCAAACGGGGAATTCCCTGGCAGGCCAGTGGTTAGGGCTCTGCGCTTGCACCGGTGAGGGCCTGGGTTCCATCCCTGGTCGGGGAACTGAGATCCCGCAAGCGTTGCAGCACGGCCAAAAAAATAAATTAAATAAAATGCACATCTTTATGTAAAAAAAAAACTTAAGCCAAACGGAACTCAGTGCCTAGAAAAATCAGGTACAATCACTTGTAAACAACTGAGGATATATATAAATATATATATATATATATATACGTACTATAAATTAAGAAAAATATAATATATAAATTTAGAAAAATATAAATTAATAAAATATAAAAGAGTTCAATTAATATGTGGAATATTGTGTAATTTAAAAAATTACAATGTCCCTTGGCCATATGGAGCCTTGGGCCTTTATGACAATGTCAGGGACAGGGTGTGTAGACAGTCCCTAGTGTGGGTCTGGCTGTGGCAGCTTTCAGCCTTGGGTGTCCTGACGGGGGGATAACAGTAGTGATGATGACAGTCGCGACGATCGTTCCTGGTGAATCTTCTCTTCACTCATCAAATCCCAAGTCATCCCTTCATCACTTCTGTATCTACCATGAGCCGTCCCGTGTGCTTCAGTGGGCCGCTTCCCTGTCCGGTGACCACAAATGAACGAGCCAAACTTTTAGGATAATGTCAACCTTTTTAAGGCTTTTTGCAAATATAAGTTACTTGGGGGTGTATTTTCCCCAGCTGGTTATGAGAGTACAAAACTTCAATGTATCAGAGCATCAGGTCATTTGAACATGAATACTTAAATGTGTAAAAGCCAGAGGAATGCCGATGACAGTAGATATGATCTAAATTTTTTTCTGGGCGCTGAGCACCTTTTACGCTTCAGCTGGGCATCCAGAATCGCTGGTAACTTAGCCGCTGCGGTCAGTGCTGTCCGAGCCAGTGTGTGAGGCAGCTCAGGGGTACGAGGGCGCTGATCGGAAGCCGCCCCTGCTTCGCGACGTTAGCAGCAGAGTAAACGGCAGGCAGGCAGGCTCTTTGTTGGGAATAAGGTAGGCTGCTGATCTGCAAAGAAAATACTACGAAAAATAATAGAAACAAATGAGAAATCTGCTTTAATCGAGAGCTAATGGGCTCAGGAGACTGGAAAACCTTTTCTAAATAGTAATTCAACAATGTAACTGGGCAGATTTTGCCTTTTTGTAGGATTTGACTTAGACATGAGGAGAGAGAGCCCTGTAAGCCCTGTAATTGGCCTCGATCCCTACCATGAATGGGAGAATGCAAAGGGGAAAACTCTTACACTGACACAGTGAGACCCTGCGTTAGTGCTTGCCTTTCAAATCCCTGGCTTCTCCCACTAGGTACGGTAACTGTCATTACTGAAGGAAACATCTCAAAGCATCTTTAGTTGCAACAAGCAGGAAACATTTACGGAGTTGGGTACTTGTAAAATGTATTTTATATTGAAGAAGCAGTACGACATAATTCAGAAATAATCATTGCAAACGACGCCTTGATTAACCGATAAAGAATAAATAATCCAATTTTAATTGAATATGTAGTATGTCTATGTACTGCCCCATGAAACTGAAGATACAGTTATCTTGAGACAGCAGTCATCCCTGCCTTCCAATTGTTAACGGTCCAGCAGGAAGGACACACATGGGACAAATGATTACAAGTATGATGTGTCTTAACACGATAGGGGGACAGTGTGGGTAAAAGAGCTTATAGCAGGGGAACATAACCCTCACCAAGGGCACAGGGAAGGCTCTATTAAGGGAATAACATTTAGGTAGGGACCTACAGGTGAGTAAATATTATGTGGTCAAAGACGTAAGGAGAGTAATCCAGGCCGAGAAAACAACACGTGAAAGGCGTTTTGGAATGAGAGTGCATTTGAGGCATAGAAAATAAATACTCCTATGGCCAGACATAGAGAATTCAGGAAAGCGTTGAGTGAAATGAGGTTGGAGAGGTTGGCCATGGATTTGGAATTTTAGAAAATTAACAGGGAACCACTGAAGGATTTTAAGCAAGGTTAGAGTTAAACACGGTTAGGTAAGCTTTTTATTTTTATTTTTAAAAAATAAATTAAATTTATTTATTTTAAACATTTTATTGGAGTATAGTTGACTTACAATGTTGTGTTAGTTTCAGGTGTTCAGCAAAATGAATGAGTTATACATGTACGTATATCTCCTCTTTTTAAGATTCTTTTCCCCATAGGTCATTAGAGAGTACCGAGTGGAGTTCCCTGTGCTATGCGGTAGGTCCTTATTAGTTACCGATTTTATACACAGTAGTGTATATATGTCAGTCCCAATCTCCCAATGTATCCCTCCCACCCCCTAACCCCCTGGTAACCTAAGTTTGTTTTCTACATCTGTGTAGCTTAGATTTTTAAAAGAACCTAGTTTTATCCTAGTCGCGCAACAACGAACCTCTCTGTCCTTCGGTGGGTCCATCAGGGCGAAGAGGCTGGACGTGCTGTTTGCAGACCCCTGCTGTGCTGAGTCAAGTGCGAATAAGGCAGACACAGAGGAACAAAATTGCTGATAGGGAGCGGGGAGGCGTGAATGTCCCGTCTTGACTAGGCGGCCATTCATGCGTGCTTGTGCCTGTGTGTGCACGTGTGTGTGCACGTGTGTGTTTTCTACTGGGGGTGGTGAAGGTTACGTATTATGCTGGCGCATGACTGAGTGACAAGTGTCTGCTGTTTTCTTCAATCAGCCCAGGCACAGGTGCCATATAATTGTTGAAATTATTTACATGTGGGCTTTTAATGACACATTTAAAAATATTCATCCCATTTCCTGACTTAGGCAGACAACTTTTGCAAGTGTGGGCCAGTGTCATGGTTATTCCCAAGCTCCCGTTTATTTAAAGCACATCACCCCGGTTTTTATGCTCTCCCCACAGGAGAGAAAAGAGAATCCTGGTTCTTTGAATACTGACTCCACAGAATACCAAAACAAGGTGAATGATAAAAAAAAATGCATAATAAGAGAGCCACTTCATTTTATCAACAAGGCAAGAAACAAAATAAGCTGATTTTCAAGTTGTATGCCTTGTGCTACTTTGTCCTAAAAGTTCTTGCATTTATCAGTCCTTAGGGTAGGTTAAGGTTTTTATTATGATTATTTTTATTTATTTATTTTTGGCTGCATTGGGTCTTCGTTGCTGTGCATGGGCTTTCTCTAGTTGCGGCGAGCGGGGGCTACTCTTCGTTGTGGTGCGCGGACTTCTCACTGTGGTGGCTTCTCTTGTGGCAGAGCACGGTCTCTAGGTGTGTGGGCTCAGTAGTTGTGGCATTCGGGCTCAGTAGTTGTGGCACGTGGGCTCAGTAGTTGTGGTGCATCGGCTTAGTTGCTCTGCGGCATGTGGGATCTTCCTGGATCAGGGATCGAACGTGTGTCCCTGGCATTGGCAGGTGGATTCTTAACCACTGTGCCATCAGGGAAGCCCTATTATGATTATTTTTAAGGTCTCTTATCTAAAACCGAGCATGGATAGTGAAGTAGATGTTATGTTGGATGTAAACAGCATATAAGATAAAGCTATTATGTTGCTTCCCAATAGTCATTGGGGAATGTACCCATTGCATCTGGTCACCTACATTTTCTAGCCAAAAAGTGGGTTGTGAGATGGCATAGTGACAGACTGAGACTTCCCGCTGGCCTGGAAGCAGCTATGATACCTGAGGACTTGGAGTGTGTAATTCAGGCGTAATTCCAAATTTAAATAAATTTAGAGAAGAGTACAGATTGGTATTAGTAATGGCTATTACCTTTCCAACTTCCAGAAAATGGTGGTGTTGATATTAAACTTTTAATCTTTGAGAACGGTTTGGAGAAGAAAATCCAAACGAAAATGCATTTAAGAATTTGATTTTAAAAGTTATGTATCTTCTCTATATGTACCAGCACTTATTCTACGTTATTTTTATAGAATACGTCTTGTAATTATTTAGTAAGCCTTCTGCCCTGAATCCTGCTCACAGAGGTTGTTATCATAGAATCATAGGAATGTCATATGATCTTATGAGTTATAGAATCAGAGGAATATCAGAGAATCACTGATTAGTTGCATCATATGGGGCCATGTTTCGCTTATGCTACATTTGTTTTTTTTGATTACGCTAATAGCATATGTATTCTACCCACAGTTCAAATTAAGACCTTTAATTGGAACTTACCGTGTTCGTTGTTTTATTTTATTTATTTTTATTTACTTTATAACATCTTTATTGGAGTATAATTGCTTTACAATATTGGTTCGTTTCTGCTGTATAACAAAGTGAATCAGCTATATGTTTACATATATCCCCATATCCCCTCCCTCTTGCACCTCCCCCCTACCCTCCCTATCCCACCCCTCTAGGTGGTCACAAAGCACCGAGCTGATCTCCCTGTGCTATGCGGCTGCTTCCCACTAGCTAGCTATTTTACATTTGGTAGTGCATATATGTCCATGCCACTCTCTCACCTCGTCCCAGCTTACCCTTCCCCCTCCCCGTGTCCTCAAGTCCATTCTCTACGTCTGCATCTTTATTCCTGTCCTGCCCCTAGGCTACCGTGTTTGTTTTAAATGAAAATTGGACCTCTTGAATTGAGGCTAGAGACACAGGGTAGGGCTTGACCACACGGAGTGATGGAGCCTGTGGCACTGTCACTGAGTAGCTGCTGCTCCCTGAGATCAGATGGTGACAGGACTTCTGAGACTGAAGCTGAGAACGACCCAACCTATAGCACTCCAGGGAGAAGTGGAAATCAATAACCAGGAAGATGATAAAACGAATGTAGCAACCCAATGGCCTCTTCAGAGGCTGCTGGCATTGGGCAGGGCAGGATGGAACGTTAGGGTATCAGAGTAGGCTGGAGTGTCAGGGACAGAGCTTGACTCTTCCTGCAGACACTACAGGGCAAGTCTGCATACTTATCCCCACTTGCAGAGGTAAGCACTGGCCCAGATTCCGGATACAGACAACTGCAGATTTAGAGCAGACACTTGTGGTCAGTGAGGGTGTGGGTAGCTTTGTGGATTGGGGTTGGTGGATATTTAGAGAGACTTACAGTATTGTAGAATTTGTGGTCCTTGGTAGTGCCAGCTATTCTGCATCCTGTCTGGAGCTGTAGGGACCCCACTCCCACCCTCCAACATTGCCAACATCACCACGAACAAAGAGACTTAGTAATCATTTGCACCAAGCTATTCAAAGGCTCTTTTGAACAAGCAGAGATCTAAGGACACTTTGAGTTTTGACCTTCCTTGTATCCAGAGGGTTGCTCCTTTGTGCTTTCTCCAGGAACAACTCATAAAGGAGACACTGCTCCTGGCCTTTGGCTGTTCTCAGCAGCGAGAATCAGGAGAAGCATCTAAATTTCCTGGGATCTAGAAACTGGAAGGTTGTCAGAACAAGCTCCCGGGCAAGTAGGTGTCTACATAACTCAAAGTGTCACATTGTATAATGTAGGGAAATATAGCCCACACTGATTGGATTTGGGAGAATTCCCAGTGACACAAACTCTAAGAATCCCTGAAGATATCTTGGTAAGATAGTCACTAACAACATGGAGTGAAAGAGCACAAATAGGAAAGAAAAGGAAAAATATCAAAGGATTATTTTAAGTCAAAACAAACAAGCAAATATTGCAAGATTCTCTCCTTGGACAGGTACAAAAATCATGTTTCCGTGATGACTTAAATGGAGCGTTTGAGACTCTTTGTTTAAGTGTTGATAAAAGAGATTAGATATATTCAGCTCTAGCGTTTACCCATTGGTGACACTGAAGCTAGATTTCCCAACTGGCAAATATCTATTTTCAGAACATGAGAGCTAACAAAATGTGAACATAAAATATGGGACAGAACCTTTGCAGATATCTGAGTAATTTAAGATTGAGGCCTAAAATCGACTCCATCGCAGCAAAGCAAGGTCCAGCTTGGAGAGAAAATAGAATACCAGACATGACAGGTATTCAATCTCACCCAGAAGAGCACAGGTTTTCACATTACTCCTGAATAGGGTCCTATGGATAATTCATTACAAAGAAGAGGAAACCTCTCATCCAGGTAATTGTTTTCAAGCACAAAGTCAAGTTTTCTATAGAACGACATATGGTAAAGTGAATGTAGTGTTTCTGAGAGGAAATTTCCTCCTAGTATTTCTCAGGAAATTCATGTTGTTTTCAGAATCCCAAGTTCTGGGAAAAAGAAATCAAGAAATGTGGGAAGTGGGAGAGAGTAGTATAACTCTTCTATGAGAATTAAAAGTTAACCATCAACACAGGGGCTAATTAATTAGTTGGTCTAAAGAATCCACAGACACGAAGTCAGCAGCTGAGGTGGGGTTGAAGGTTAAGGTCCATGCTTCAGGAACAGAGGCAGCCAGGCTCTGATCTGTGCGCGTGGCTTGTGAGTGCCGACGCGTGCAAAGCCCGGTCTGCCACTGGTGGCAACTCGTTCTTACAAACAAAACAAGTGGTAATAGGTTTATATGCAGAGTATGTTTTATACTATGAGTGATAGTCCAAGAATTGAGTATTGAAAGCAAAATGAGTCCTTAAATTGGCGTTTTCAGCTCCTCAATCTGTGCTGCAGACTTTGCTAGGGGACCAGATGTTGTATTATTCAAATGCGACCCAAGTTTGCTGGTATTTTCCAGTGCTAGACTATCTGGAAAGGCTTTTGTTCTTTAACAGAAGAAATGCAAAGAGAAGGTGGGACTGATGAGGAACACTGCAATGTGACAACAGAAACTGCTCTAAAATCTGAATTAGCAGCGCAATGTCAATTCCAATGGCAAATCCCAATGAGGGCAAGTAGACAAAAATATCTTCATCTTTAAAAAGAAATAAATAAAACAAAAGAAACGCTTTTTTTTTCTTCTGGAATATTTGTCATGAAACAAGGTCAAAACTACAGAAAAATTAGGGGTTTTTTTTTGTCTATTTTAAGAATAAGTTTAAAATAGTGAATATTTGTGGTATTAACTTTTAATTTTAAATGATTTTTATTAACATTCATTTTATGTTAATATTCTTTTCCTTTAATGTTTCATATTATCAAATGTCCAAATCAGATAGAGATTTTTTTACATATTAGTGAAATATATAATTTTGTCATATTATCTTATATTTTATATATTATTCGTTATATCTTTTTAATTGAAAACCTCTAAAACTTTTACTTAGTTAAATTTATCCCTAGGTATTTTATTCTTTTTGATGCAATTGTAAATGCGATTGTTTCCTTCATTTCTCTTTTACCGTAGTTTGTTTTTAGTGTAGAGAAATGCAAGATTTCTGTATATTAATTTTTCACCTTTGAGTGTAACGTCGGCTGTAGGTTTGTCATATGTGGCCTTTATAATGTTGAAGTATGTTCCCTCTATATATTGTAGCTCCTTTGTTGAGAGCTTTTATCATAAGGGGGTGCTGGGTTTTTTCAAATGCTTTTTGAGATGAGCATATAATGTTCATCTTTCACTTTGTTAATGTGGTGACAGATATTGAGTGTTTTGCAGACACTGAACCATTCTTGAACCTGGGATAAATCCCACTGGATCATGGTATATGACTCTTTTAATGTATTGTTGATTTCAGTTCTTTTTTTAATTTTTGAATTTATGTTTATCGAGGATATTGATCTCTAATTTTCTTTTTCGTAGTGTCTTTATCTGGTTTTGGTATCAAGATAATACTGGCCTCATAGACCAAATCTGAATGATCATTCCTCTTCGACTTTTTGAAATAATTTGAGGAGAACAGGTTTTAGCTCTTCTTTGAAGATATGACAGATTCACCTGTGAAGCTGTCTGGTCCTGGGCTTTTTTTTTTGCTGGGAGTGTTTTGATTCCTGATTCAATTTCACTACTAGTAATTGGTCTGTTCTGATTTTGTTTCTTCCTGATTCAGACTTGGGAGATTGTACATTTCTAGGAATTTATCCATTTCTTCTAAGTTGTCCAATTTATTGGTATATAATTGTTATCAGTGATCTCTTACGATCCTTTGTATTTCTGTGGTGTTGCTTGTAACTTCTCCTCTTTCATTTCTGATTATATTTATTTGAGCGCTCTCTCTATTTTTCTTAATGAATCTGGCTAAGGATTTATCAATTTTATTTATGTTTTTAAAGAACCAGCTCTTAGTTTCATTGATCTTTTCTATTGCTTTTTAGATCTGTATTTCATTTATTTTTGCTCTTATCTTCATAATTTCCTACCTTCTACTAAGTTTGGGCTTTTTGTTTTTCTAGTTCCTTTAGGTGTAAGGTTAGACTGCTTATTTGAAATCTTTCTTGTTTCCTGAGGTAGGCTTGTATCGATACAAACTTCCTTCTTAGAACAGCTTTTGCTGAAGCCTGTAGAGTTTGGAATGTTGTGTTTCCATTTTCACTTGTCTCAAGGTATTTTTTGATTTTCCTTTTGATTTCTTCAGTGATCAATTGGTTATTTAGTAGCATATTGTTTAGACATCCTGTGTTTGTATTATCTTCAGTTTTCTTCTTGTAATTGACTTCTAGTTTCATACAGTTGTGGTTAGAAAAGATGGTTGATATGATCTCAATTTTCTTACGTTTCCTGAGACTTGTTTTGTTACCTAGCACGTACTCTATCCTGGAGAACGTTTCATGTGTTCGTCCATTCTTTTCCTGAAGTGAGTAAGCACCTTTATGATTATTATCTTGAATTATTTATTGGGTAGGTTGCTTATCTCCTTTTCATCTAGTTCTTTTTCTGAGGTTTGGTTGTTCTTCCATTTGGAACATATTCCCATGTGTCCTCATCTTGCCTAATTCTCTGTGTTTATTTCTGTTTATTTGGTAGGTCTGTATGTCTCCCGATCTTGGAGAAGTGACCTTACGTAGGAGATGTTCTCTGGGGTCCAGCAGCATGCCTCCCTTTGGCCCCACCAGAGCTGGATGCTCCAGGGCCTTCCTACCGGGGCTGCATCCTCCCTTCTGTTATGGTGGGGTCACTGCTGCAGGCACACTGGTGGGGGTGGCTCCTGGCTTGGCTGTCTCAGAAGCCCTCCCTCGTCTGGTTGCTATGGGAATGCTGGTGGGTGGGGCCAGCCCCTGTGTCAACACTGTAGATGGAGATCCTGAAAATGGCTGCAGTGGGTGTCTCTGACCTTGAGCGGGAGTCCCAGCTCCCTCTTGCCTCTCCAGGTGGCTCCCCAGGATCAGTAAGTGGGTCTGACACGGGCACGTTTCAGACTGCTGCCTCTGGGCTGGGACGCAGAGTGTGTGAGATTTTGTGCACCGCCTTTAAGAGTGGAGTCTTCGTTTGCTACAGCCCCCCAGATCTCCTGCACATAAACTCTGCTATTTTCAAATCCTGACATTTTAGGGGTTCACCTTCCTGGTGCAGGGGAGCCTGATGTGGGGTTTAGACCCCTCGTTCCTTGGGGAAAATCTCTGTGGTTGTGATATACCTCCTGCTTGTGAGTTGCCGTGCTGGGGGTGTGGGTCCCCACTCCACTGCATTTCCATTCCTCCTGCCCACCTCGTTGTGGCTCCTTCTTTGTACCTTTAGTTGAGGAAATGTCTTCTGCTAATGTTCAGGTCGTCCTCGGAGATAGTTGCTCTGTGCGTAGCTGCACTTTTGGCGTGCCCACGGGAGGGGGCGAGCTCAGGGTCTTCCTGCTCTGCCATCTGGATCCCAGCTCCAGTGCGTGTCATTTAATTGTAGCACGGTCGTGTCCTGAGAGAACTTGGATGGTAGAAAATGTCCCTAATAAAACGGGTGGATCTGGCTATGGAGGTCTCCAGGCAGAGTGTTGGAAAGATTGGTTAAGTTCTTCTAGTCGCATGTGATACGTTAACTGCGTGAAAGAGACACGCTAAGAGGAAATTTTTCAGCTTGCAAAGAGGATTTAGAGGAAATACAGTGTCTCTAATACTTGCTGAATTGGAAAATGATGAAAACTGTTTTTCATCCCCAGTTTCTCTAGTCTGCAAATGATTCTCATCGTAAGAAGTGGTCTCTGGATAAGGATCAAGGCCAAGGTGTGGCTGTAAGACCCTTATGTACAACAGTGGGTCTTGAACTCTACCATGCGTCAAAATTGTCTGTGGAGGGCTTGTGAAAATACAGGGTCCCTGCTCTCTCTTGAGGATTCTGAACTAGTCGTTTTAAGGTGGGGTCCACACGTTGCATTTCCAGCAAGTTCTAAGTGATGCTGCTGGTCAGGAGACCTTACTTTGTGAAGCATTGTCCCACAGAGATTGCAGTCTGTGACAGTCAGGCCTGCTAATCCAGACAAAAGGCTTCTAAGAATCTTAAAGGTGCCATCCTGCCATAGCCCCAAATAGGGCTATTTGGCATGCCCCAAATAGGAGAGATTAGTCTTGAAAAGAATTATGGATGTGGTCTTTGGGGCATAGAGTCAACCCCAGTAAGATTCAAAAGAAACTCAGAAAAAATAAAGAGAAATGTATTGGTGAAAGTTCTAATTGCTTGAACTAAATGGATAGAAGCACTTACAAATGAAAAGAGGTCTCCAGAGACTGGAATTTCTGTGGGCAGGAAGTGACTGAGAAAACTCTGCAGAGGCAAGCATAGGTGATTATTATTATTATTTTTTAGGCAAGGAGGACATCTCAGAGGCTGAAGCCAAAGATCACAGGAGAACAGTGAATTAGGGAACCCCTCCCAGGGAGCAGAGCCAGGTATGTTCAAGGAACACTCCCTGCCCCAGAGAAGTGGGCCCTGGGCCCCTGTCTGGGCTGCATTTCAGGACTTCCACAGGCTCACGACAGCTCTGGGCCTCTTTCCTCCCTACTTCGAGTGTGAGCGTCTGCTCGAGTTTTCCTTTCCCCAACTCCCCCTCGTACACGTGTGGAGAGCTGATGACTTGTCCTTTCGGTTCACGGTCTCTGGATCACTATGGGATGTATCCTAGGAGCTGCACTGGGGAGCTTCATCCACGTGCGAACCTGATGCAGGACGGAGATCCCCACCTTAGCCGAATGCTGCAGTTGGGACGGGACTTATTGGGTCTCTGGGCTGATGTGAACATTGTGCAGACAGACGTAACAGAAGTACTTTAGGACAGATGGCAGACAGTCATACCACGTCCCATTCAAGAGGGAGTCTGTTTCTCCACCTCCTTGGATCTGAGCTGAGCCTGTGTCTTGCTGGGACCCAAAGAATGAGCAGAGGAGGTGCTGTGAGGCTTCTAAGCTGAAGCCTGCAGAGGTTATGTCCTTCTCGTTGTCTTCATGGAATGTAGATGCCACGAGCCAGGACTGCACTGGCTGTGGAGGAGTCTCAGGGGAAGATCCAGGCAATTTAATTGTTTTTGAAGACTAGAAAAAAGGGGACCCACGTTACGCTGGTACAGAACAAACTCTCTCCTGGTGTGATTAGGTGATAGAGATTTAAATTGTACAATACTTTGGTACATGCCGAGTCTATGTGCGTGATTGATAAAAGGGACAGAAATTCCAAGGCCAGAGTAATTCCCATCACACACAGTATTCAAAGTTTTCTTTGGACAATAGGGCCTAGATTTTAAAAGCCAAGAGAATTTCATCAAAAATAAAGTGGCCACGCCCAGAAGACAGATGGTGTGTTGCCAGTGGTACCAGGTAGGCATAGTGTCAGTACCCACATCTGACCATACTTCCAATTTGGTGTAAGTGGGCACGAAGAAAAAAGGAGGTGCCTTTTCCATTTTCCATTCACTTCGGCAAGTACCTGTTGACAACGTACTACCTGCAAAATACTGTACTAGATGCTGTGGAAAAGGCAATAAACCAAGCAAACAGAAGTGCCTTCTGAAAGGAACTTAGACTTGTGGTGGGGGAGAAAGACGATGCATAAAACAGGTGAAATAAGGGTATGTGGGAAAGCAGTGAGTGCAGAGGAGAAAATATAAACTAGAGATGGCAGGTGGGACGTATCTTTGAGAGGGAGTGGCCGAAGCGTAGGTTGGTACACTCCTTCAAGAGGGCCTCCCTTGAAGCTGATTTTCCTGTAAATGCCTAAAAGGAAGGAAGGCAGGGCCATGAGGGTATTATTTTAATTGGAGTATAGCTGATTTACAGTGTTGTGTTAGTTTCAGGTGTACAGCAAAGTGATTCAGTGTGGGCAGTTTAAACAATGGGAAGCGAGGTTCTCGTAATTCTGGAGGCTAGAAGCCTAATATCAAGGTGTCAGCAGAGTTGGGTTGTTCTAGGGTCTCTCTTCTTGTCATGCAGATGGCTGTCTGGTCCCTGTGTCTTCACACGGTCCTCCTCTATGCCTGTACACTTGCGACCTCATTTTAGCTAAATGACCGCTTTAAAGACCTCCTCTCTGCATTCTGAGGTACTAGGGGTTAGAACTTCAACACATGAAGTCTGGGAGGACACAATTCAGCCCGTGACCTTAGCATATGTGGTATTTAAACACGAGACTGGACGAGATCATGCAGGATGGGTTTAGATAGAAGATAGAAAATGTGCCAGGATGAGGCTTGAAGTCTGACGATATTTGGAGGCTGCAGAGATGAGACAGAACCAGCAATGGAGTTGGGCCTCGTTAAACTGATCCTTTACCAAAGATATGAAGTGCTTCATAGTTTGCCAATATGGAGAGATATTTTCTGAGACCCTCTGTCACTCCAGAAAAGCCTCCAAAACACCAGCCTCTTCTGGAATGCACATATGGGTTAGGTCCCCTCTTCGGGGACTTGGGATAGGAAACTGGGAAGATTGCCTAATGGGAACTCTTCATTTGAAAATGAATTAAAGCTCTGTGACTTCCAGCTGCGGCCATGAAATCCGGGCTTCTATGCCTGAAACGGGAATGTGAGAAAAATCACGGTTGTGTCCAAGTTTGATATTTATTTGAGTTGACACTGTCCTGCCACCGGTGCTAATTCTGAGCCTTTCTGAGTGTTCATTGCTGCTTCTCCTTTCAAGCCTCAGGTAGACAGTACACCTGTGAGAGCAAGTGTTGATGGACCTAAAACTCAGCATCGGAACACTCCCTTCTCATACCGGCCTTTATTGAGCCTCCTCTCCAGGAAATATCCGTTTTTTCTTTCCTTTTCTTTTGTGGCCAGTCTTCATGGGAGCAGCACTGTGCCACTGTTACTGCTTTTAAATTAGTTTCACCGCCATCATCAGCTTTGAGACTAGATCTGCTTCTTGAACACCTGGTCTGACTTAAGAAATTATCTGCCATCTGGTCAAATACTGAGTAATTATAACAACTTGATGGCAGGAGGAAACACAGTTCGTTAAGAGACTTGATAGTCTTTTCAGAGTTAGGTGGCATTACGTTAGGCTCTGCCATTAACGTAATAGATGTGCTCCCTTTACTGACGGTAAAGATGCTAGTTTTTAGGGCGTCCTTGGTGTTAGCCTTCCAGACATGGTGCTAGCGAGAGCTCAGGCGGGCAGGGGCGTTCCCTTCTCAGATTCACTGACATCACACTTACTCAACAATTTCCATCACATATTAAGCCAAGAAGCAGTCCATGGCTTCCGGCTGACAAACGCAGACTTGAGACCACACTCAGTCCGCACTTTATTGTCAGGATCTTCAAGTCACCTGAAACCCCAAGTCTGTTCAGGACTGTGAGCCTCGCAGGGTGCGTTCAAAGCCGGG
The DNA here is from genome assembly GCF_003031525.2 of Neophocaena asiaeorientalis asiaeorientalis. NCBI lineage: Eukaryota > Metazoa > Chordata > Mammalia > Artiodactyla > Phocoenidae > Neophocaena > Neophocaena asiaeorientalis. The sequence continues at coordinate 717,613 of NW_020174568.1, read as the reverse complement.
TACATTTTGACATTGGAAGCTGTTCGGATGATTGGACAGGAGAGGCGTCCTCACGTCGTGCTTAAGGGCATGCAGTCTGGAGCCACCCTTCCTGAGGGGGCACTGTTCTGCCACTTACTACCCTGAGTTCTAGGCCAAGATGTTATTCATATCTGTCCTCTCATCTGTAAAGCAGGAATGATAACAGTTATTACCTGAGGGTTATGAGAAAGGATGCCCACAGTAGCATCTATTAAGTGCTCAGAACAGTGCCTGGCATGTAAGAAGTGCTGGGTCAGTGTTATTAAATAAATGTGACTATAGAGAACCATACATATGTAAAACGTAAGAAAGCAAATAGCCATTCTTGTTAAGAATTAGATGAGATTGTGTAAGACTGGATAGATAAGGCTCTTGGTCTAGGACAAAAAGAAAAAGACACACATCTCACAGGTCCCTAATCGCCTGAACTGCTGAGATAAACCTTTCCTTCAATGTTCAGATGGATTCCACTGCGTTTCCACCCATACACAACACGTACAGTTTCAGGGCGTTTAAGCTGTGTTGAATTATCACTTGTATTATCTACCCGGCAACCTCACTGCTCTTCTTCTAGTTTTGGCTTTTCGCTGACCTATTTCTTTCTTTTACTATTATTATTTTTAAATTTTATTTATTTAAACTATTTATTTTATATTGGAGCACAGTTGATTAACAACCGTTGTGTTACTTTCAGGTGTACAGCAAAGTGATTCAGTTCTACATATACATGTATCTATTCTTTTTCAAATTCTTTTCCCATTTAGGTTGTTACAGAATATTGAGCAGAGTTCCCTGTGCTCTACAGGAGGTCCTTGTTGGTTATCCATTTTAGATATAGCATGTGTACATGTCAATCCCAAACTCCCCATCTATCCGCCACCACCCTTTCCCTCCTGGTGACCATAGGTTGGTTCTCTCAGTCTGTGAGTCGGTTTCTGTTTTGTAAGTGAGTTCATTTGTATCATTGTTTTAGATTCTGCATATAAATGATATAATATTTTTTTCTCTGTCTGATTTACTTCACTCAGTATGATAATCCCTAGGTCCATCCATGTTGCTGCAGACGGCATTATTTCATCCTTTTTAATGGCTGAGTAATATTCCATTGTATATATGCACCACATCTTCTTTATCCATTCCTCTGTTGATGGACATTTAGGTTGCTTCTGTGTCTTGGCTATTGTAAATAGTGCTGCAATGACCTTTGGGGTGCATGTATCCTTTTGAACCATGTTTTTCTCCAGATATGTGTTCACCAGCAGGATTGCTGGGCACACGGTGGCTCAGGGAAGCTGGGACAGGAGATGTGGGGAGAAAACCTGATAAAGGCCAGGACCAGCAGAGGCCCCTGGTGAGCAGTGGGGGGGTGGAGACGAAGTTAGGGGAGCGGTGGGTTCTGCCCTGCTCCCTGGGGGCTGACACGCCCCTCCGTCTCCCTCAGCACCTCTACCCCAAGGCTGTCACGCTAACGGATTCTTTCAAGATCGTTGGAAAATGCGAAATAGAGTCTGACACGGTCACGGAAAGTTGTGACTCCTGTCCTGGAGAGGTTTCCGCTCTCCCCTTGCTCCTTGGTTCCCCAAGTTACCGAACCATGTCCTTCCCGCTCCTGTCTCTGCATCACGCGCATGTACCTGTTACCTTCTCATGCAAAGAGGCTTAATTCTCTCCCCTGCAGCCCCAGGCAGGTTCTGGGCTTACTTTGCACTTTTAAAAATATAAGTCTTCTGCTAAATAAGGAGTTGTCTACTTGTAGCAACATAAAAAAATGGAGGTTTTGAAGTTACCATTTTTTCCTTCTTACACATAGCCAGCACCAAACCGTTCTAAGCCCACTCCTGCAAGCAGAATACAAGACTTCCCCATTATTTAGAATGGACATCCAGGGGACATGCTTTTTTGTTCGTTTGCTCTCCTTTCGGATCTGTATCTAAAGCTGGCTGTGTAAGGTATGGTTTTACCTGTAGCTGATTAAACAAACCCTTATCCTTAAAGCTTCCCTCAATGAGGCTCCGTAAGGATTAGGCTTCTCCACAGGAGACAAAACTTCCAGCAGGAATCACCTTTTCCTTCCTTCTTTCCATCTCAGAGCAGCATCAGACCACAAGCCTTCCTTCTCCCTTCTCCCTTCTTCCCACTCTCGTAGTCTTCTTCAAGAAGGAAGCCACTCGGCATCCTGACACACAGACCAGAACCTCAGTGAGAGACACCAGCATTCTACTGGTGGCCTGGGAACCTAGGAGTCCCGATGTGTGCGAGCTACTCAGAGCTCTGGGGACTCCTCCTTTCTGACCTAAACTTCACAGAGGAAGAAAACATTTCCTGTGATCGGGCTGCATGTGAAGGCAGCACTCCTGGGGGAGGGGATGTAGCTGCCATGATGATGACATGGCCCAGCCACTCTGCTTGGCCTTCCAGTTTGCATGGGAAGCCTCCAGATGCTAGTTCCACGGCCCCAGTGACTGCTCAGACCCAGGAACAGCCCTGACCCCAGAGCACGGGCCACTGCCTCAGCATCCCAGATGGCTGCTGGTGCGCCTTCCCTCGCACAGACCTCCCTCCTGCCGTTGCCCCCAGCTGTGCTCACACCATCAACGTCATTTCCGCTGGACAGCTGTCTCTGTGCAGGGGCTTTGCACCCCTGGACAGCTGTGAGCCCATGGAGTCTGTCCCTGAGCTAAGGCTTTGGAGGCTTCTCCTAGAAGCCAGCAAAAAGCCCAGCTCGCTCTGCATGTCTCTGTGTCAAATACTGATGTTTCATATTGGAGTCTAAGTGCCAGGAGCCCTGGTGAACACACAATTATTTCTGTGTCATGTGTAAACCCAAGGCTTATTATTTCAGGAAGCTGCAAGCCGGAATTTTTTTTTAAGTAACACATACGAACAAACCACATCCTCACACGTGCCTCTTAGAGGGGGTTAACGGCCGTCAGGATGAGTTATCCCCATCCCAGACTTACCTGGCTTTATCAAGAATGTGGGTGGGGACTGTGTCGTCTGTATCTGGGAAATGATACAAAAGACGCTTGTATCATTTGATACAATGATACAACATTAAGAAGGGAAATGGCTCAGAATGACTAACTCAGCCAGCCTGTGACCCACTTGCTGCACAGGGACCCGTCTCAGTAGTGAACTTGGAACTGCACACTGGAACAGAAGGCAGGCTCTGACTACAGTGAATGACATGCTGCCTATGACAGCGGCTGAAACAAGTGACCTGTAATTAACACACTAGAAAGGAGTGTCCATAAGTCAGCACACAGCTAGGTTTGAATACCACATCCACCTTCAGCTGTGTGGCTGGTCTGTGACACAGCAGCGGGGTCTGACGGGCTGTGGCTGCATTGGGTGGGACCACGTGATGGATCCACGGTCCCAGTCCTGAAGACTATGCAGATTTTCTGCTGAGCTTCAGCGAATGAACGGATCCGATTCCGTTTTATGGCCAAGTTGGTGTGCGATGGAATCCTCTCTGTTATCTTAAACTCACTTGGAGGCTGTTAATACCAAGTGACTAGAGCCCTTGACTATAGATTTCTGTATTTAAAGAAAACACATGCTGTATTTGCCGAATTTCCACATTAGCAAATGCTTTCCATGTGAGCTTTACATTAATTATCATGGGACCAGTATTTCATTTTTTTGACCTCCTTCCGTTTTGATAAGGCGAACTCAGGACTGGCGTGGGCGGTCAGGCCAGAGTGAATTCTTAGTGGTGAGGATGAAAGCAAACAGTTAATAAAGCACTGATGCTGGAAGAGAAATCATGACTTGATGATATAAACACAAATTTAGATGGATTGTTAAAAAAAATTACCCGGCAGGCACGACCGCCGATGAAACTCCTCCATGGCCGTGTCCAGCTTCTTTATGAGACGTAAACTCATTAGGGAGTGTCAGGGAGTGATGATTTATGTTCATCCTTATCAGACTTCACAGAGGTTTCAGAATATTCATGAAAACAGAAGAATAGGTTCCAGTAACTTCCTAGAGCAAACCTCAAATCAAACTCCTCAATGAAGATGCACTAAACTTTTAAACGACTGTCTGACCGTCCTTGTGCAACGGAGGGGATCTGCTGACATCTGGCTCCTGGTGGGGATGGTGTTGGCAGCTTTCGGTTGCAGGGTCTGTCAGGGCAGCTGCTGAGAACACCCCAAATTTAATATCGTTAGTGACAGACATGCTGTATCCCTGGTGTACACAGCTCATCGGGAAAGTGAAATCTCTGAACGAGTGTTACGTAAAAGTACCTTGTTAAGGACAAAATGTGTCCCCAACAAATCCGTGTGTTGAAACCCTAACCTCCAGTGTGATGGTGTTTGGAGAGGTGTGGGGCTTTGGGAGGTGACGAGGGCGAGATGAGGTCCTGGGGGTGGTGCCCACGATGGGATTAGTGCCCTTGTAAGAACAGACATCAGGGAGTTCGTTCTGTCTCTCTCTCCTCCCCCCTCTCTCTCTCCCCACCTCTCTCCTTTCACTACATGTGGCCACAGAAAGAAGACAAACATCTCCAAGCCATGGAAAGGGTCTCACCAGGGACCAAGTCAACAGGCAGCTGGATCCTGGACTCCAGCCTCCAGACTGTGAGAAATAAGTGTCTGTTGTTTGAGCCCCCAGGTCTGTGGAGTTTTCTGACAGCAGCCCGAGCAGACTGAGACAGCCATGCTTTGTGCAGAATATCATGGTCTGTGATGTCGTTTGTAATGAAAACCAAGTCTGTCTTCACAGGCAGCGTGTGGCCCTTTGGAAGTAGCACTAGCCAGATGGACGGTGCTCAGGCTTTGTCCTCATGGACTGGCTTCAGGGAGCTGACCTTGAATCCCCATCTGTCCGTGTTCTGGCGGCTAGAATATCAATGGACAGATTCCCTGTGTGGGTTCACCTTCCACTGTGGTTTTTTTTTTTTTTTTTTTCCCACTATGGATGCCTGCCCATCACAGAGAATATAACCAGTGAAATAAAGCAACTTAAATATGAAGAGAATTAGCTTGTAGGTGGCAAAGGAAGCCTGAGGGTTTCCTTAAGGGTCTTGATGTTATTAACTGAGACAGTGGACCAGTGGCTAAGGGTGGGGGTTTCAGAGCCACGTGGATTCAAGTCCGGGTTCTGCTATTTATCAGATGTGAAGCTGATGATTTTCTTACCTCTCTGTGCTCTTGTTTCCTTATTTGGAAAGTGAGGACGGTAATAGTACTTCCCTCTAAGGTGGTTGTGATCTTTGGCAGAGGTAAGGTATATAAAGCACGGAGCTTGGAACATAGTAAGTGCTCAATAAACATAAGCCTTTATTACCTCCTTATATTTTGTCTGTGTTTTATCATGGCCTGGATGGGAAAATAATTGTGCTGGAGAAAGCATGCTGCCATGGTGAGATATGGCCACTTGTAATTAGCCCTTGAATATAGCACCAACATTTGGTGGCCCACTTAGCACAGATCACAGACGGGCTGCACGTATATATAACAGTGCGTGAAATATAGCAGGAAGAATATTTTCTGGTGATAATGATGGCAATTAAAATTGCAGTGACGTACTAACCAGTGCAATGTTTGTTAGAGCTGCCCAGACAGAGAAAAAAGACAGGGAGGAAGACGGATGCTTTGCAGTAAACAGAGAAGAAATACTGAAAAAAAGAAAATTCAGTTTAAGTCTTGGCAGTGGAGACTTGCCAAGGGCGAATTCCCAAGGCTTGCCCTTTCCCCTGAAGCTGAATCCGGCCTGTGTACCCTGACACGGGATTAAATCTCGGAGACAGTTTTGGGTGAAGTAGAAAAGAACAACCTTATTGCTTTGCCAGGCAAAAGGGGCCACAGCGGGCTAATGCCCTCAAAACTGTGTGTCGCCACCTGGAGGGGGTCGCGAGGAGTTTTATAGTAACGGTTCAAAGAGGGCGTGGTCAGCTCGTGGACACTCTTCTGATTGGCTGGTGGTGAGGTCATCGGGAGTCGGCATCATCAACCTTCTGGTTCCAACGGGTCTGGTGTCTCCACGCTTGTGAGCAGCAGACAGTTAACTTCTACCACCTGGAGGGGGTTTCAGTGTTTGCAAAACAGCTCAAGGATATTGTTGTGTGTATCCCTTGAGGGGAACCAGGACCTGCCCCAAGGCTGCGCTATTGTTTCCTGACTGCTCCTCCCTGGTCTCTGCGTCCCCTCCCTTCCCTGATTAGCATCTGTTTGAACCTGTCTGTTGGAACTCGAGGAAGGTCGTGGAGGCTGAATGAAGTCCATTTGCTGTAATGAAGAAATGGGGAAGGCAGAAAAGCTTTTGTGCCCAGGAGCCCCACAGGGCCCTGCTCTGTATCACCCCTCCCACCCAGCCCTCCAACATCACCTACTTTACTAATAACTTATGAAGAATTTTCACCACAGTAAAAAGGTACCAGGAATTAGAAAATGTAACAGTTATGAATCAAAACCATTGCATAGAAAGAGGTAGGTTTCAGTCACGAACGTACCACTTACCACGTCTTAACTTTGGGCAACTTGGTCTGACACTTACCAGCTTATTGTGAACGTTTGACTTTGGTTTGTCCTGTGTACTAAGGGCTCTGGCTGGCCTCTGTCCTCTGTTCCTGGGCCCCTAAGTCCTTGACATTTCTTAAGTGGCAGGAGCATCTTTGTTATTCATGATGGGCCCGGAGGTTTACGAGGTGAGGAACACACTCAGGAGAGGCCACGTGTGCTGGGAGGACCAGGTGAGCAGAGCGCTGGGGTGATGGCAGCCCAGCCTCAGGGGAAGGGAAGGGGTTCAATCAATCACGCTGACGCAATGAGCCCCAGGAACCACTGGGACTCGAAGCCCGGTGAGCTTCCTGGGTAACAGCCCTCTGCACGTTGTGACACATGGTTGTGCTGGGAGATGGCGTGTCCTGATTCCATGGGATGAGGACCCTCCAGACCACACCCTAAGCACCTCTTTCTGTGGATGGTCCTGGTTTATAGCCTTCTCCCTCTAATAAAACCATGATCACGAGGACTGCACTTTCCTGAGATCCATGGGCCAGCCCGGAGCCTTATTGAACATAAAGGGGTAATGAGACCCCCGGATTTGTACCCCAGGTTGGCCTTGGGAACCCTGAGTCGTGGCTGGAGCCCGAAGCAGGGGCATCTTGTGGCGATGGTGACCCCACCCTGCGCGGTGCTTAGTGTCGGAAGACCTTTCAGCTGGGAGCTTCCTCACTCCAGCATCCAAGACACATGGTGGGAATCCAATCATCAGTGTCGTCTAGCACAGTGGTTCTCAAAGTGTGGTTCCTGAGAAGCATGTGGGGATCCTCAGGAAGCTGGTAGAAACCAGAATCTTGGGCGCCATCCAGGCCTGCTGGTCAGAGGCTCTGGAGGGGCCCAGCGCTCTGCTTTGAGGAGCCCTGCTGGTGTCTCTGATCCACTCGTAACCATGAGGACAACACGCCAGCAGTTAGAGGTAGAACTCGGGTTGGATCTCCTGGTTTGAAATCCCGTCCCACCATAGATTAGCTCTGTAACCCTGGGGAGGTTGCTTAACCGCTCTGGGCCTTGGTTTCTCATCTATAAAAGTGGAGATGGTGATAGAATTCCCCCACAGGGATGTCGAGAGGATAAATGAGTTACCACACATAAAGCATTTCGCACTGGACGTGAAACTTCGAGGGCTTTTCCAAATGTTTGTCATCATCATGGATAAAACAAGAACACTGCTGCTTGTCCCGGGGTGGTGCCGAGAGCAGGTAAAGTATATCACATAATTCTTGATGCAAATGACAACGATCCTTGATGATCTTTGTTTTTATTACTTATAACTTCAACTCATTTAGGGATGGAGCAAATACCACAATTATTTTCCTGAAGAGCAAGTGGAAATTATAATTAAGCTGCTTGGAATTTCCTCAGAAGGACAGACTGTCCCATTCCTGACTCTTCACCAAGCCAAGGGCGTGTCCACAATATATTAGAAATTGGTGATTGTATTAGAAACGGCCCCCTCCCCGCGGGGGCTGACTTCAAGCTAACACTGAGGAGAAAACAACAATTTGTTCCTCCTCAAAGCTCAACTGGTTGTTCTAGATGGAGACCGTCAAACTACTGATGGTTGTTCAATGGTTTCATCACCACTTAACGATTTTCTCTGTGACATCTCCAGGTTATTTTAGGGCAAGATGGGCTCTGCTTAATTTATTGATTTTTTTAAATAAAAAAAGATATTTCAGTTTAATTTTCTGCACATAGAAATGCAATGTTTCTTAAAGACTATTCCAGACATGTATGTGTATCGAAATTGCCTGGGGAGCTTACAGTGAAAAAAATTACACAACAAAACCCGAATTAAAACCTCAGTCATGGACATTGAAGTTTGAGAACCACTGTTTTCAGAAATAACAGAATAGTAGGAAATGAATCAAAATAAAAAACCCCTAAAGCGTCAAGAGGAGTTTAAGAGACTTAGAGGGGTCACGATGAAGACCTCAGATCAGAAGACAAACAGGAAGGGACGTGAGGACCAGGGGGAGTCAGGAGAGAAGCACATCAGAGCATCTCAGACACCTGGACCCGTCCCTGCAGGGGTGGCACAGGCGGCTTTTTGTCGACTGGGTGACGGAACCACGTCCGTTCAGCTCTTGATTGAGCCGTGGTGAGTGTTGTCTGTCCTGTAGCACAAACTCCAATCCCTCTAATTCTCTCTGGGTAGAGCAAGGCCCCGTAGGGCCAGAGCTCGCCACTCCTGAGGGAAATATTAATCTTTTAATGGTGTTTTCTAAGAGCAACCACCTGCCATGTGCCCTGCCTGCCACTTATTTCCCCCTTCGGTCACTTTAGAAAGAGCATACAAAGGAATCTTCTTGTTTCTGCACATCTCCTAAATGCCAGGCATGTCTCTGCAATCCGGGGGCAACAGCTGCTCTTCCGCCCCTTCATGCCCCCAAAGCAGAGATAATCTGCTTGCTATTCCAATGGATCCAGTGATGAGATGCTTTTTCTTCTTGGACAGGTTCAGTGAACAAAACATCCTTAGAGAGACACACACAATGAGAGACTCATCTTCGTGAAAGGGACTTAGTGATTTCTAAGTAAGTTATAGCTAAAAGTAGGGAAACCAGACCACTCGATCCTCAGAGTGTTCACAAAACTCCTGTTAGAGCTCTGCTACCATGGAATCTTTTTACTGATCCTGTTAAAATGGGACTTGCCAATGCTTGTCTAATTCCCTTCCCCGCTGTGCCTCTGGAGGAGACGTCAGCGAGCTATAAAGTAGGAATATACACAAAAGAGGGGACTGTCCAGACAAGGCATGAGATGGATGATTGGTCCCTGGATAAATAGAGATTATTTCTGGGATAGCTTGCCATCAGAAAACACAGAGTCAAAATGCAACAGTATGGGCCAGTTGTGTGTGTGTGTCTGTCTGAATGGTAGGACTACTGTATATAGCAAGTTGGCCCATTAGGTAATCGGAAACGTTCCTGCTACCAAGACACCTAGAAATGCCGGATAAACTTCAGTAAGTATACTTTTAAGTGCAGAGGTGTATTTGTAAGAAAGTAAGAGAAATTGCCCAAGGCTGAAGGCAAGGAGAAACTACAACTAACAGTGGTCAGCGCGTACTGAGCCAAGTTGCCTTGGAGATGTCACCAATCTCAATAACCAGGAAGCATGCATTTTATGGCCACAAAAAGTAAATCATGTACCTGATCAAGATGGGGGATTGGAACTGAGAATCCTGCATTTGGTCCAGGCCTTGAAAGGGAAAGCCTCTAGTGGAAGCCGTAAATACAGATGAATTGCTCGTTGGTGAGGGAGGAAGTGTGGAAGCTTGTTTATCATGATTAGAGTTTGGTGTGAAAAAATCCATAATCTCCCTGAGAGTTTGTAATCACTAGTGCCCCATAGAGGTGGGTTTAAAGTTTGAATTTATATTAATTTATAATCCCAAATATCCCAAATGAAAAATAACAGAGACCAGAAACATCGCTGAGGTGCCTACAAAGTCAAATGTATAATTTCTTTGGAGTCATACCTTCTTGATGCAGGAGGTATACTATTCCCACACACATAACCCTACTGACAATGTATTCACAAACTAAAATTACAAAGCATAGGAAGACACAGAGACAATGGGTAAGAATCAACACAAACCACAAATATCGAGACACTGGGACTTCCCTGGTGGTCTAGTTGTTAAGACTTTGCCTTCCAGTGCAGGCGACATGGGTTCGATCCCTGGTCGGGGAGCTAAGATCCCACATGCCTCGGGGCCAAAAAACCAAAACGTAAAACAGAGGCAATATTGTAACAAATTCAGTAAAGCCTTTAAAAATATGGTCTATGTAAAAAAAATCTTAAAGAAAAACGACAGTGCCCCCAGAGTTTCAAAAGTCATACAGACAGAAGCTACAAAATACGTATGTTTAAAAATAACAAATATAAAATAAGAAATGAGAAATAAACAAGTTACTATCATCCAAGATGAGACACAGTTGAGAAGAAAAGAATGTTGAGGCCAGCAAATTGATCTTGAAATTCTCCCACCGTACCTTGGTGTCTTTGACTAAGTCAATTAATCTATTTTTGGTCTAAGCCAACTGATCCGTAAGACGTCCTCTTGATTCTCCCGGCTAGGTAGAGACTAGGCTCCCTTCTTATTAGTTGGAGAGATCAATGATGCTTTGGCTCTTGGTACCCACCTCTCTTGGATAGATAATTGACCAAGAAGGCAGCTGTGACAGCTGGGGGAATTTGGAGCCAACTGGCTACATCCTTGTCTTTGATCGTCATCAGCCTGTAGACTAATGGGCCACCGGGCATTCTAGTGTGCATCCCAGCAACAAAAGGACCCACATCAGCTCGCTAGTTTATCCTCTCTTGTACAGATATTACCACTTTCAGCACGTGCATTTCATTTGTACAGATCAGAGTTCTTTGCTAAATATAGGATTAAAAATTAGCACAACTATGGGACTGAAATCTGTTTATCATAAAGCATGATTTTGGTGCAGATTAGGGTCAGAGTGGGGGCCAGCAGTGGTGGCAGGCAGAGTCCGCTGGCAGACTGATCACTGACCACACCTACAGCCATATGGATGATGCCTGTGTCTGCACCTTCTTCCCTCCGGGCATTTACCCGAAGGAAGGTATTGGAAATCAAAGCAAATCCAAGTAACTTCCATATGGGTGGAAATTAACCAGCAGTGACCCTGCAGACATACACTTCTTTCAGGACATCTTATTGTACCAATCATTCTGGGAAAAGGAAACAAGAAAAAAAAAAAAAATCATGTCCTTTCACCACCTGTCTGTAATTAAACCATTTAGTCCTGTGCTTGGGGACCAGCCACTATTAGCAGATTTCAAAAGAAAGGCTGTGAAATCACATCTCAGATAGGAAGCTCGTGCTGGATGACAGGATACCTTTCTCTCGCCTGAGAAAATGACGCTTCTCCGAAATGTGTAAAGACATGGATTGTCACAGGGAGTTACTTCCCGAGTAATTGCTGTCTGTAAAAGGTCAGCCTGAGCAACTTTGAACAGACTCAGCCGTGATGGAAGAAGATGGAGCATAGAGGATTCAGATGAAATCAATGCAGTATTTTATGAAGTGTGTTTGTTTTGGGCTTTTCAACAGTGGATTGCTGAGTTGCATTAGCTGAGTTCCGAATAAAAGTGTGTGATGACAGGACATAGTGGATAAGGTGGGGAAAATGTCATCTTCTTTCTGCATATGGATGTCAGTGGACGCCCTTTGGAAGAGTGTTGCTATTTTTTTAAGATGCTGCATCTATATGTGGAACCTAAAAAAGATGACACAAATGAACTTAATTACAAAACAGAAACAGGCTCACAGATTTAGAGAACGAATTTATGGTTACCAGTGGGGGAAGGGTGGGGAGGGAGAGGGATAGATGGGGAGTCTGGGATTGACGTGTACACACGGCTATATTTAAAATAGATAACCAACAAGGACCTACTGTACAGCACAGGGAACTCTGCTCAATGCCCTGTAATGACCTATATGGGAAAAGAATTTGAAAAAGAATAGATACATGTATATGTAGACCTGAATCACTTTGCTGTACACCCGACACTAACACAACAGAGTTAATCAACTCTACTCCAATATAAAAAAGTCGCTGCACGACTTTAAAAAATACCCCAGTTATCTGTCCCTCAATTTTGGATTTTATGTAGCCTTCAGCCTGTCTTACAGTGACCCAGACAAGAAAGTAAGTCTCGAAAAAATAATCCTTGCAATAAAGACATCAGCCCTTTCCTGTCTTTGGACTCCAGCTGAAACATCAGTTCTTCTCGAGTCTTGATCCTAAGGCCCTTCAGACTGGAACTTACACCAAGGGCTCTCCTGGGTCTAATCGTATAATCGCATGAGCCAATTCCTTATAACGAATCTCTCTAGATATATATGTATCTTGCTGGTTCTGTTTCTCTGGAGAAGCCTGACTAACACAAGGCTGACTTCTGCCATCTTGTTATTTGTTTCCTATTTGTCTTACGTCTTTTTGTTCCTCAATTTCTTCATCACTGTCCTCTTTTGTGTTAAATCGATTTTTTTTTCTAGTGTGCCATTTTGATTCCCTTCTCATTTCCTTCCCTGTATATTTTAAATTTATTTTCTTGGTGCCTTTCCTGGAGACTATAATACACATTCGAAATTTCTAATAATGTAGTCTGAATCCATAACCACTTAACTTTGGAAGCATACGCGACGTGACTTCTTGTTGAAGCATTTTTGTTATGGTTGCTTTAACATCCTTCTCATCCTCTGATTCATCTCGCATCAGCTGATCATCTTTTCTCATTCATGTAATTTTCCTGGTTTTTGGTAAGATGAGCAGATTTTCAATGTGTTTGCATTCTTTGATTGTTGGCTTTTGAGAGTTCTTTATGTATTGTAGATACTAGTCCTTGTCACACAAGTAATTTGAACACACTGGATGTTACATTAAGAGAATCCTGGTCCTCTGTACGCCCCCCCCCCTCAGGTGCAGTGGGCATGTGTGTTCAGCTTCCTCTGGGTCTGGCCAACACCACCCTGCAGAAGGAGGGCTGCACGCCCCCTGCAGTGGAAGTGAGGAGCCTTAACCACTGGACCACCAGGGAAGTCCCTAGAACAGTGCCTTTTGGATGGTAATGGTAAATCTTTGATTAACACTTTAATTTCCTCTACTTTTATTAATCTATTTGGGTCCTTATTGCCTAAATTTTTTCAAATTAACTTAATATTTAAAATTTATGGTTAAGTTGTACATAGACTTCTCTTGTTAATTCTTAAATCCCTGTTATATTTGAGGCTGTGCCCCACTTCCTGATATTTTCTTTATTTATATCTTTTTATTTTTTATTTTCCTGATCACACTTGCCAAAGTGTTTCTACTTTATTAATTTTTTTACTAGCTCTGTGATCTTGGGCAACTCACTTTAACTCCATATGCCTTGGTTTCCTCATTTTTAAGAAAGTTATAAAAATGGCATTTATTTTGTAGGTCTGTTAAAAGACTAATTCTGTTAATAAATATAATGCTGCGAATAGTTCCTGGGAAAGCCCTGTATAAATGGTAACAATTATTATTTATTTCAAAGGACCAACTTTTGCTTTGAATACCTATTTCTGCTTTTAAGAAAATTGCTATTTCTTTAATTATCTACTCTTATTTTTTTTAATTATGTTTTCTACTTGATTTAAAGTTTTTTCTCCTAAATTTTTAAGTTTAAACTTTTGTTCAATTCTAATTCAACCTCACTTATTTCTTAATAAATCAATATAAGTCTCGATATTTTCCTCAGTTACCTCTTTGCCATGTAGCCAATGTTAACGCCTTGTGGTCATATTGTTTTTTAGGTCTAAAAAGTCTATACTGTCTGTATTGTTTCCTCACGTCGCCCTCATTGTTTCTCCTCTTTTCTTGTACAAGTCAGCTGAGAAGCCAGCCTGGCTGGTTTCATCTCCTCCAGGCATCTCACGTCTGCTTCTTCACTCCACCTTCCCGTTGCTGCTTTCCTTCCCGCCGGCACCGTCTCTTTCTCTGGAGGATCCCACGGGCCTTTTAAAGTCTACCCTCCTCCAGTTTCTTCCCTTCCACTTCATCATCCATGCAGCTGCCGTGGTGACCATTATAAAAATGAAAATTTGACCACATCTAATTCATCAGCTTCCCATCAGCCACAGAAACGTGCTTATGCATCGCACCCAAAGGTTTTCACTACCTACTGCTTCTCCAACTTATTATTATTATCCTAATCTTCATCGTCATCATTTGGTACTTTCCTCTCTAAGTCCACCGTATTTTGGTTGGGCTAACTTATTTGCCGGTCCCAGAATAAAGCACGTGCTTTCACATCTATATATCTTTGCACACACTTTTTTCTTTTTCTGGCAAGTTCAAGTTATACCGTAAGTCTCAGGTCAAGGGCTGTCCTTCAGTGATGTTCCTGTGACCATTCCTTTCCTCACTTAGAGTTAGGTGTCCCTTCATGCCCTCTGTTCGTTAATTATAACACATCATATTATGGTAGGATTTATTCTTCATATGTTTTTCTCCTTGTGGGTAGAGACTGGATCTGATTATTTTTGTAGCTCCAGCACCTAGTACAACAGCCAGGCACATAGTGGGTGCTCAATAAATGTTTGTTGAAAATTATCAAAGAGGAACAAATGAGAGGGCCGTATGTTTTTTTTTTTTTCTGTAAAAATTTCAGGTAATGCCAAATGTGAAATAGAGAGCTCGTGGGAAGCAGTGGCATCGCACAGGGAGATCAGCTCGGTGCTTTGTGACCACCTAGAGGGGTGGGATAGGGAGGGTGGGAGGGAGACGCAAGAGGGAGGGGATATGGGTATGTATGTATACGTATAGCTGATTCACTTTGTTATACAGCAGCAACTAACACAGCATTGTAAAGCAGTTATACGCCAATAAAAATGTTAAAAAAGGAATTTCAGGTAATGAATTTGATCCTTTGGCTGACTGAAGCTGGATTTACTGTAGCTAGGGAGTCAAGTCCTCATTCATAAAGAAAACTGACTGAATTGTGCCTTGGATAGATCATTGCATTATTAGGTAAGACACATGGGTGTGTTTATAAAGATGAGATTGTTTGACCTAGTCCATTTACCAAAAAAGTCATTCACATCTTTTCCAATATCCCTTTATTAATAATATTTTCCTCATCATCTCTGATGATAACGAGACAATTAATTAAATGCAGGGATCGGGGGAGGTGACAGGATTGGATGTTCTTCTGCTTTTGTCTCACTGCTAGTGGTCAGGGTTTAAAAAAATTATAGAAGCTTCACTCTTGGTGTGCCCATGGTCAGTAGAAGATCTTTCATTTAGTGTCACCCAGTCCTTAGATTTGCTCATTCATACACTCCTTGTTCTGATGGCGTCCACCTGCTCTGAACCACCCCTTTGATGGAGTGAAAAATACATTTCATACCTGTATTTTCCCTGTTTTTGGCATTTCCCTTTAATAGCTTTACATTCAGGGAAATACCTGAAATCCATGCTGTTTTGACTTCGTTAACATGTGTGAAGTGGAGGACAGGGTGCTGGACGGAGAGCCTCGCTCAACAGCACAAGAGAAGTGGAAACAGAGATGCTTATGACTCATAGGTCCTGGGTGAGCACAAGGAACATCTCAGGGGGCCAAAGGAAGGTCCAGAGGGAGGAGAGAGAGAGAGAGGAGCAGGACTAAGGTACTTGCCTTTATTAGGACAGTGAGTGGAGAGTTTTGTGGTTCCTGGGCTAAGGCCAGATGGGTCAATTCAAGCCAAAAGAGCAGGATTTTGGTAAGAGCCATAGGGGTCTTATCTAAAGGGCACATAAGGGGAAGACCCTGAGAGGCAGGGAGACTGCTCATCACAAGGGCGGCTGGGGAGTCGTGTCAGGAACATACACCTGCTCGTGACCCTGTGGGCTGTCACCTAGGGCACGTGCTGGCTCCAGGGGTTGGTGTCCATCTAAGCCCCCCCAAGGCCCCTGCCTGGCCGTACAGAGCAGATGCTGAGGCAGCAGCACCACGGAGCAGCTGAGCTAAACTCTGGACACGCCTCCATTGAAACCAAGCCATAAGCATGTTGACCTAGTAGAAAAGGTTCCACTCTATGTTTTTTCCCTCAGTGGTATGTTTTCCATGCATTTATTTTTTTTTACTGTATATATAGGTCACCTATTGTTTTTCCAAGGGGACCCCAGAATAGAAGACTTTTGTCATATTTTCTTAAGGACAGTATCTTGTGAGGATGGGCTTTCTCCTTCTTCCCTTCCATGGTCAAATTACTTGAGTCTTCTTCTCAGGAGACAGCAGGATAGGAAAATGGAGCGCATTCCAATAAGTTGGATTGCTACCTGGGTTCAGAGTCATTCATAGGAAAACCTCTGCCCGGTTACAAGAATTCAAAGCCTCAGGGAAGAGATGTGGTCTTGTAACTGAGCAGGACCCTCTGGGGCCTTCCCCACATCGTCTGCGTTAGCTCCTCTCTGTAGTACCCGGATAACAGTAGTTGATGCCGTTAACACTCCTGAGCTGTTTGCAGATGCGAACTGCCGCCCCCCTCAAATGGAAGAACTACTTGATGACCATGAGCACACAGCCCCCAGCCTCCTGGAGCCTCAGGACTGATACTGTGATCCCCTGTGACATCACCCTGCTGCCTCACCGTCAGCCAATCAGAGAATCGTGCACGGGCTGATCACGTACCCTGCGACCCACCCCCCCCCACCCCCAACTCCTGGCCTTTAAAAAGGCTTTGCTGAAACCCTTCGGGGAGTTCGGGGCTTTTCAGGGCAAGCGCCACCTCGTCTCCTTGCGTGGCCCTGCAATAAACCCTTCTCTGCTCCGCACTCCGACGTTTTGGTTTGTTCGGCCTCACTATGCGTCTGGCACGCGAACTTGCACGAACAGTAATGCAACTTCTAGCCATTGCCTGGTACCTAGTACGAACTTAATATTATTTTAGAATCATATGGATAAATTAAAGATACAATCACTTAACTTGGATCAAAAAAGCTCTCTCAAAACTTTGTTGTTTATTTTCTGTAGGAATAAATGCGTCTTAAAAAATTGAAAAAAAAAAAAAAGACCCCTCAGTAACAAGAGTCCTGTTTCTTGTTCCCTGACTCCTCACATGTGTGACATTTCTGTGGTCTAGGCTGACGGTGGGGTGAGAGATCTGCTGCCAGACTGGAGGCTGGAAGGTCTCCCTCTCGGCTGTTATAAAATGTCAGAATTGACACCTCCAGAGGAAAATCTGAAGCAAGTGCAAAAAACCTGTTTTTCACTAGGGCTTAAAAAGTGTGTGGACTCTTGCATTCCTACGGTTTTATAATTTTGAGATCCAAAAAGGTTCATCATAAAATGTGATTTAGAATATTACTTGTTTGGTCAGAATATTTCCCCTCAGTCTTCAAACTCTTACACAGGAGGATGAATCCATACCCTCTGGGGGTATAAGAGAAGTAGCTCAAAGAGACCCTCTTCAAGTCGGGGATTATTTGGCAGTCTCATTTTTCATCTTAAAAATTCAGTTGAATGTAGTATTCTTTTCCCTAAAATACCCCATGTCTGTATTAGTAGTAATGTTTTAAATTACTTGTCATCAGATAAAATCGGGATCTTAAAAATGTCAGGTTTCTCCTGTGGTACCTTCCGGGAGGATGCTTACCCCAGAGTAATAAGCAGAAAAGAGCATGGAGAGCAGACTAGTGTAAGGACCGAGCTGTTTTGTAAAGTCCAGGAGATGACTCTGCGTTTCTACGAAGCTGACCTCTCGACCTGCCCCTGTGTCTGATGGCTTTGCCAAGGCGCTCAGAAGTGAAGACCTGTCTTCAGAGTATGCACAGACCCCCTCCACCTCGTCCCTCTGCCTCCCCACACACCCCCAGCCTGCAGACCGTCTGCTGTGTAACCACCTGTCGTTCTCTCACGGTGAAGAGGAGAGAGGGTTGGATCTGGAGTCTGCGACGCCTCCACCTCAGAGTAAAGCCTTGAGGGAACCACTTGCCCCCTCAGAGTCTACTTTTCTCTTTAATAAAATTAGAGTATGGGTTGCGATGAACATATAAGAGCCCCTTCCATGCTGAACTTCCTGTGATTTCCTCTCTCTGGCTAATGACACTCTAGCCTTAGACACTTCTGCAAACAAGCGCAAACAGCTGGGACTCTCACGTACGCAAAGGGAAAAACTGAGCTTAATAAACATAAGGACAGAGAACTGACTTAGTGAGCATTTAGCAGATTTACAAACAGAATGGAAACTAACAATATAGATACAGGAAAGGATACCCTCTCTGGAAGGCAAAGTCGAAAACATGTTTTCTAGCAACACCATTTTTATTTCCACTTTGGCATATAGAGTAATTTCAGATAGACGGCTTAAAATGTATCCAGGACAAATTTGAAGGAAAAGGAATTCACCTGATCAGTGAACCAAAGTATTTTTCTAGGGACTATGGAAAATGCTAGTTGGAGTATTTGGCAAAAGACGCCGGTGCAGGTGCTTGAAAAATGTGCATGTCACGTTCCTCTAAAGAGATCAGAGGAAGGGAGACAGGGGGAAAATGAGTGATAACATTCCAGAAGCCAATGTCATCATATTCTCTCTCTGGGGCTTGGTGGTGTTTAGCTTGGTGGCATGATGTGATCTCAAATTATATCAAATTACTGTTAATTATTTATAAGAGAAATGATATAAAAACGAACATGGCATTTCTTACTTTGCCACAGATTTGTGACTGAAGTCAAAAGGTGCTGAATACTCCCCCATCCATCACATCTCCTATGTGTGAGGTCTCGGGAAGGATGAGAAGAAAGGAAATAAATTCTCCCCTGGCTTCTTGTCCTCTGCTCTAGGTCTTAGTGGTCCTCACTGAATCTGTTTTCTTTCCAATTCCTATTCATCCTCGAAACCGAGCAGGAACGGGCAGGGTCATCCCAGATACAAACCCCTCTGGGTCCCCTGCTTCTTGTTTGTAGAAAAAGCTTCATCTCCTAGACCTTTCCTGAGTTCCAAAGAGCAGACTGAAACAGTGAATAATTAAAGAAGTGAGAAGATGCAGAAACAAAGGAAAAGCAGTCAGGCAAGAAAATTAATAACCGCTTAAACAATAGTCTATCGATAAAACAGTCACAGGGCTCCTAGATCCTCTGAAGGGACACAGATAACAATCTGATGCATACCCTTCGGTTTTACAGAAGCCAGGACTCCACCAGATAGAAACTGCTGACCACAACCATGAAGACCCCAGACTGCTTGGAAGGAGAAGATTGAGCATTGAGATTCCCAAAATACCTCCCAGTTACGTCACCACCAACCAATCATAAGAATGTTCACGAGCTGATCACACACCCTGTGACCCTCATCCCTAAAGTTGCCTTTAAAAATCCTTTGCCTGATAGCCACTGGGGGTTCAGGTCTTTTGAGCATTAGTTGCCCATTCTCCTTGCTTGGTGCCCTGCAAATAAATGCTGCACTTTCCTCCACCACAACTGGCATCAGTAGACTGGCTTTGCTGCTGTTGGGTGACTGGACCCGAGGTTTTTTCTGTACCAAACTTACCTTGAACTCACTGGCCCTATTGTTCTGTAGATGCTTTTGCAGTCGCTCTTCCTTGGAACTCCAATCCACCTTGTCCTTGCTGCTCCCACTTTCCTGTAGATCCATCTCATCTTTCAGGTCTCAGCTCACAGGTCTTGTCCTCAGAGAGACCCTTGGCAACCCAGTGAATGTAGCCCCTGTGTTGCTTTCCATCACACTTCAGAGGGCAGGCTTGAATACACCTGGACCCTAATTTAGGGTTAAGAGTCTCTGAAAACTGTATATTAAGACTCTACCGTAAATGCATCTCTGTCTGGACTGATCCCTGACCTGGCCCTGGTGTTTGCTTGTTGGACAGGTCTCTGCTCAGCCAGCCGTCTGCACTGACTCTGTCCGTCTCTGACCTCTCCTAAGCCAGCCTGGCTCCCCTGGGCTCTCCCCACACCTGGCCATGCCTCAGTCTGGCTCCTGGGCCCTGACTACCTGGCATTCCGCACACGCCTCCTTCACTTATTCTGAGCTCACCTGCTCAGAGGCCCAGCCACACCCAGGAGGTACATGACTCAGGCTTCATCAGGCAGATTTGTTCTGCTTCCGCAGGCAGTGGGTGTCACGATGACTTCTGAACTTGCTGTGAATAGGGCAAGCTACTACTCGGTTTTCTCCTTCTTTAATCATGATCATATTATAAGTGACTTCAGAACAGAACCAGAGCTGAGAAGTTGATGAAAACTCTTCCCCTAGCCCATGAGGATTTGGGTGGGGCAGAGTGGCTCCCTTCCTAGGCAGTGGGTTAAAAGGCTGTTCTGTTTTAGCCAGAAAGTATTGTGGAATTATAAAACTTCCCGATGGTTAATTAATCACTGTTTCATCCATAGCTCTCAAAACAGTGGAGCCCATAGACTGCCCTGGCTTCCTCTCAGTGAAAAACAGCCCGTGACATTTATTACATGCATTGACAGTAATTTACCCTTGATTAATCAGAGCAGTCAGCTACAGTCCTTTTCAATCATGCATAATACTTACTTTACTAGTTGGCTGGAATATTTTATCCATCCATTAGTCTCAGAGGCTCTGCAAACAGCTTGTAAATTTAGACAGGGCCCCAGATCCTGAAAGTGTAACGCCCTTTTTATGGCTAATTTATGGCCCATGTTTATATTTGTGCCAAGACTCAGGATTTCTCACTGATCAAGGTTAGAAATATGCAGTCGTAAACTACTTTTGTATTGGTCCATCAGATGGAAGGTATGTGTCCTGTTGTCCCCAGCTCTGCTCTTTATGGAGTTCTTATTCACAGCTGACTGCTGGTGATCACACCTAAAAAGTATCAACACTAACCTTCCTGGAATCAGTCATTCAATTTAATATACTACAAGGAGTCATCGTCTCTGTTTAACTTATTCGTTCATTGAACTCCTATTGAAAAAATAAAAGGGGCATTTGTGAAGAAGCTGAAGACATCTTTAATGCCTTGGCGTCATTTATGCACAGAAATTCATTTTCTTCACAAATTCATGTCCTCATGCATATATATATTTTTTTTTCATGCATATATTTTTATGGGCTTATCTGGTTTAACAACCAAATAAACAACATGTAAAAAATCTATACTGAGAGCTGTATGTATACAATTACTGGGAAAATACTGTATACACTTTTGTAGAGATGTTGGCTTTGGAACTTGTGCCTAAAAGAGTTGCATTTCTTGTCACCATTTTATATTCTGAACGTGCATATTTGTTTATTTCGTCTACTTTAGATTTTCTGTCTTATAGAGTTTGAAATTGCTCTGGGTCCCAGGCAGTCACTCTAATGCATATTAAGTTCGATTTCAATGCAATCTCATGTGGTAAAACCAAAACGCAAACCAAAATGGTTTCTTTCCGTTTCTTTCAGTTCTGTTGCCTCTCCCCGATTGGCTCATTGGGGTTCTCAACTTTTCCGTGCAGAATTCAAATCAAGGTAGAGGCTTGAACCCAAGAAAATTTCAAGAGCGAGCGAGGATCGTTGACATAACCTGTGCTAACGCAGAAGAATCAAGAAAGTCTTTCTTATTTAAAAATCCTCTATGATCCCTCAAGTTCATTTGCAGTATCATCACTCATTAGTTTTAGTAAAATGGCACTGGGCAGGGGAGGACTCTTACTATTTTTTTTTTTTTTTTTTGCTAAATAAACAATGTGAGGCATCCTGGAGATTAGCGGCATGCAATGTGCATATAATATGTAGGGGAAATCACACATGCAGGGAAATTCCTCTAAGAGTGCAAAATTCACATTAATATACGAATCTTAGAGGGTGTTTGCCAACACGTCTTTGTCTTTCTCTCTCTCTTTCTCCCCTTCTTTCCTTCCATGATGCATACCTCACGAGGGAAGCAATCGCTTCACAGAACTTTCTTTTGGGAAATGCCAACTTGCGTAAAAGTTTAAGGAAATCTTTTGCTCTTTTGGATGAGAATTTGGCCACCGATTAACTCCCTCTCTTGTTCTCCCAGCAACCAGATGCAATTGGATCATGCATTACAAGCAACATTTCTTGGGGTCCAAATGACCCCCGACTGGCAAATTGCACTTGGACTATAAATACCTTATGGGAAATCAGTGTTGGGCTTCCCTACTGTACACTCGTAACTGGGCACATTTCTTGCAGAGACCCTGGAGGTTACGCCCATGGAATTGTTACAAAAATGTTGGCTCCCGTGCAGCTTGAGTCTTCTAGGCTGGAATGCCCTGTGCTCGGTCAATGTGAGGTGAGTCCTGTTTTCTAACAGGTGAGCCATCACCTGGAGAGCCGGGGAGAGCAGATTCCAGAGGGTTAAGTGGACTGCTGTGACGACTGCCCCACCGAGGAGGGTGCCTGGTGGGCTGCGCTTCCTGTCCTGTATCCCTCCGAATAGACAGGTTCCACGTGTGGTCAGTCAGAGTCTTGGGAGTTAAACCAGGAAGGCACCGAGTGGGGCGTGGCACCAGGTCTAAGAACCCGAAAGTCTTAACCACTGTGAAAAAATGGGTTTCAACCCATATAGCAAAGGACTTTTCAAAGAAAATATTTTCCAAATCATTTTTGACAATTTTTTAGACTCTTTCTAGCGATGTATCTGCGATCAGCACGTCTTTTTACAAAGATGGTAGGCAAGATTGTTCCCAGGTCCTGGAGATATCATTGAACCTCCAGTGACCTTCTTTGTTTTGCTGCACTTTTCTGTTCCTTTGGCTACATCCTGGGTTCATAAAAATGGCCTATTATAGTGAACAGGTTTGTTTTATTATGGTATGAAATATGCAGAGTCAGTTCTTTGACATATCCTGCAATTTTATGAGTAAATGCAACAGCTAAAGCATGAAAAATTACTTGGGATTCGTTAGAAAAGAGGCAATTTTAGCTCTTTGTTCATAACTTGGAAAATGGAAACTGTTTCTTAATGAATCCAGATGGTGCATCACAGAACCTTCAGGAGAGATGTCCCCTAGGTCATGGGTAGAAGTACCAGGAATTTTGAGGCCTGACCTTGAATGGCTACTATCTTATCTCTTCAGAAAATACAGTCTTAAACCCTCACCAACGTTTGATATTGCTTTTTGACAAAGTAGAGATGTAATTTTAAGTGGTTTAAGACAAAAAGCTATAAACAGGGATTTGGAAGAGACATAGAGACACGAGGCAAAGAGGATAAATCATGAAACAAAATTCAAAATGTTTCATAAAAGAACAGTCTGGTTCAGTGAGATTGTTTCCATTCCCCTAGATGCCTCACAGCCTTTTTGACGGGTTTATTTAAGAAAGAGTTGAGAAAATCATAATTCAAAAAGACATGTACCACAGTGTTCGTTGCAGCATTATTTACAATAGCCGGGACATGGAAGCAACCTAAGTGTCCATCGACGGATGAATGGATAAAGGAGATGTGGCACATGCATACGATGGAATGTTGCTCAGCCATAAAAATAAACGAAATTGAGTTATTTGCAGTCAGGTGGATGAACCTAGAGTCTGTCATACAGAGTGAAGTAAGTCAGAAAGAGAAAAACAAATACCGTTTGCTAATGCATATATATGGAATCTAAAAAAAAGGTTCTGATGAACCTAGTTGCAGGGCAGGAATAAAGAGGTAGACATAGAGAATGGACTTGAGGACACGGGGTGGAGGAAGGGTAAGCTGGGGCGAAGTGAGAGTAGCATCGACGTATATACAGTACCAAATGTAAACTAGATAGATAGGGGGAAGCAGCCGCATAGCACAGGGAGATCAGCTCGGTGCTTTGTGACCACCTAGAGGGGTGGGATAGGGAGGGTGTGAGGGAGACGCAAGAGGGAGGGGATATGGGGACATGTGTATGCATATGGCTGATTCACTTTGGTGTGCAACAGAAACTAACAGGGTATTATGAAGCAATTCTACTCCAGTAAAGATCTATTAAAAATAAATAAAGTAAAAATTTTTTAAAAAGAATGAAATATTGCCATTTGCAGCAACATGGATGGACCTAGAGATTGTCATACTGAGTGAAGTAAGTCAGATGGAGGAAGACGACTATTATGTGATATCACTTACATGTGGACTCTAAAAACATAATACAAATGAATTTATTTACGAAGCAGAAACAGACTCACAGACATAGAAAACAAACTTATGGTTACCAAAGGGGAAAGAGGAAGGGAGGGATAAATTAGGAGTATGGGTTTAAGAGATACACACTATTATATATGAAACAGATAAACAACAAGGATTTACTGTATAGCACAGGGAACTATATTCAATATCTTGTAATAAGCTATAATGGAAAAGAATCTGAAAACAAATATAACTGAATCACTGGGCTGTATACCTGAAGCTAGCACAACATTGTAAGTCAAGTATACTTCAAAAAAAAAAGAAAAAAAGAAAGAGTTGAGTGTGTAAAAGTGGAGTACGGATGAAGACGTTACCTGTCATAAGGTTCCATGACACCCTCAGTTCTACTAGCAGGCAGTTGATTGATATTTACTCTTTTTGCTTCTGCAAAATAATGCTTACTTACCATCCCCGGAACAACGGTCTGACAGCCACAGAGATGGATTTTGGATTCCTTGGATTTTGCTTCGTTTGTGATTTTCCTGTCTGTCCCCTAAATTATTAAAGCGCACACATGCGGCATCCCCAGCATTTCGGTCTGGTTTACTAAACTGACATCTTCCAGAGCTTGCTGGGTGTTAAGACCTTCCACGGAGCTCCGGGGCAAGTAAATTAATCTCGTTGTTAACCCCAGACCTCAGGTCAGCTCAGGCTTCCTGCAACTGTAAGTGAAACTGGAGCACGTGACTCCTTAACCGATTTTGACAACACAGCTTCCTAAAGAACAAGAACTAAAGCAAAACTATGGTAGTGACATATTAATAACTGCAGGATGACTTTGTACTTACATTGATAGTTTTTCAAAAAAATATACAAAATATATTTTATAAGAAAGATTATTCTTTGGATACAATTTCAGGATATCCTGATTCTGCTCTACATCAGGCATGCACCATGTTACAGAAGCATAATGTTATCCCCAAGCGTTTAACATTCTTTCTTTTTGCCATAAACAGTAATACTTCTTAAACAAAGAACCCAAACTCTGCAAATCAAAAAAAAAAAAAAAAAAAGGAAGAAATAGAAATCCTTAGAATTCCAATATTAATCTGTCTTCTACATTCCTTAGAAAAGGCTCTAATTTAATATTTTTGTTACTGCTATTAATTATGCTGATACATTTGTATTTTCTCCCAATTCATTATAATCTATATTCAGCAGTGTTTCTGAATCTGTGGAAGGAAAGATTTTTATTGCAAAGATGAATTAGTTATTATTTAAAAAGCTGAAAAAGAAGTCTATTTTGCTCTCAATCTCCTTATTCTCTTTTTAGAATATTAACTCATACGTTTCAAAGTCTTCAGAAATAAAGCAGGATGTCCGATAACATCCTTTGCCTGTCCATCAGCCTCCTTCCTAAACTTCCTGAAATGTAGTTCACTGGCAATTATGCTTACATGTGTTATAATTGTGACTATGTTTCATTGTTGAAACAACACCAGCCTTAACTCTATTCAGTATTTTTCCTTGGTCAGAATCATCAAGTTCTCGCCTCCTTCTCCAGGATGCTAACACTGCCCCTGTCCCATCCCGGGACTCCCGGGGTGGCTTTCTGTCCTCTTCCTTCCCCTCCACAATTTTCCTTTCTCGATTTCCACATAGTTATTGCACCCAGTGACAGCATAAGTCATGGTTTCTCCCCAAGAGCTTTTACTTGTCCTTTCCTTGGGCCCTAAATAAATGTCTTCATCACTTTTTCAGGATTCATGAACTGAAATGTCAGTCAATCATCAAATATTGATTGAGTTTTATTATGAGCTCGGTACCTTGCTGGAATTTTATGAGGATATAATAGTATCTGATCTAACCCCTTCTATTCACTTTATATCTCTCGGTGCTATTTGCTAGTTTTGTCTGATATTATAAGTGCCTTCATTTCACGGGTCGAGTACTAAATACAGTGGAATAGACTTTCCCCTCAACCCTAAGTGTCATAGCTTCTAAATCTTCCTGGTTTTCCTTTCTAAGTTTGTAGTCACTGCTCTTACACCGTTCCCATTTTCTCTTGTGTTTTCTGGTCACACGTGAGGTTTCAGGTGCTGTCATCTCCACCGTAATATGACTTTTGGTCTTCGGACATTAATCATCTTCTGTCTTGAGCTTCTAAAATGCTCCTTTTTTGACAAGGCTCCTCTTTCAGAATTTTATTCCATGTCCAACTATGCTTTTCTAATTTTTCCTGTGATTCTACCATTGTCGTACTCGGAATGGAATTGGAAGAATTAGGCAAGGAATAAAATGTGTGTGTGTGTGTGTGTGTGTGTGAGAGAGAGACAGACAGAGAGAGACAGAGAGAGACGGATACAGAGAGACAGAGTCAGAGAGAGACAGAGACAGAGAGAGAGGAGAGAGAGTGATACAGAGAGAGGAAAGGGAGGGAAGGAGGGAGGGAACCAGATGACAGCATGAGCTGATTTGACGTGTATTCGCTGCTCCTTTGAGACTCAGAACGGGTGGATCTGTAGTTTAGTCAATATTTTCGCATTTATGTGTTATTTAATCCATCAGTTACTTACTGAGGACATGTTATATGCTAGGAGCTGTATTAGGCACCTCCCCCCAGGATGCACATGTAAATCCTCGCACTGTGTAGTAATAGGGACGCACTGTAGGGAGTGGGGAAAGGTAGGTAAAAATGTCACTAAGCTCTCCTACCATTTTCGTATTTTTCTTGGTTGCTGCAAACGGTGCTGTTTCCTGGAGTTCTGAAAAGTTGTTTCTGCCAATTTCTTTTTGTCTTTTGATGCTTCGTGGGGATAAGAGCTTGGAGCTGCCGCTCTGCCAATTTGCTGAATCACTTCTCTCACATGCATTGAAGAAAGCCATTGATGTTCGCGGGGCAAGTTTGCCATAAAGAGAGGATTTATTAAAATTGCATTCTGTGGTTATAAAAACTTCAAAGGAGGTTTTGTGCGTGAGGAAATGTCAGGTAAATCAAAATCAACTGCAGCGTGACGCAGCCTAAGAGAGGGGGCTCTGCTGACACTGGTGGGAATCACAGAGGGAGATGCAGAGGAAACTGAAGAGATGCAGGTAGCCCTATGACACAGACAGGTAAGTCCTGCATTACTCGTGGTAACTACCATCATTATCACACCCCTAAGTATGCACCACCTCTCCTGTAGAGCCCCGTGTTAGGTGCTGGTGATAAAAAGCAGGAAAAGATAAAGAATACATCTGCAGTGCCCCATCTTAACTGTACACTAGCTTCATCCCGCTTGTATTTTTTTGATATTGAAATATAGACATTGTCCCTAGAAAATGAGCTTATACAGGTTTAAACATTAAGGTGGGCGAAAGTGCTATAACCAATAGGCCCCCAATTTTGTGGCTTAATAAAGTTTATTTCATTCATACGGCAGCTCAAAGGTCTAGATCAGCCTGGGCGGGGGGTCGCTGCACATGGAGATCCATGGATCCAGGCTCTTTATCACGTGGCTAATCCACCTCCTAGAGCAGTGATACGCAGAGAACTTTCTGCCCTGGTGGAAAGATGCTGTATTCGTGTTCTCCAGTTATGGTGGCCACCCACCTTAGTGCATGAACTATGGCGAGTGTGACAGAAGAGCCAAGTTGTTAGCTTGATTTAATCCCTAATTTTAATTTAGTTCATTTACATCTAGATAGCCACGTGTGGCTAGCAGTTACGGTTTCGGATGAAGCTTCTTTAATCACCTGCATGATCAAGACTAGACGCCTATGTCCAGGTACTGGTCAGCCAAAGTAAAGGTTGCTTAGATGAGGTACAGTGCGTGAAGGGACCAAGGTGACACGTGTCACTTCTGTCCACGTTCCACTGGCTGGCTGCGCTCACCTGGACCGAGGTGACGCGTGTCACTTCTGTCCACGTTCCACTGGCTGGCTGCGCTCACCTGGACCGAGGTGACGTGTGTCACTTCTGTCTGTCCACGTTCCACGGGCTGGCTGCGCTCACCTGGACTGAGGTGACGCGTGTCACTTCTGTCCACGTTCCACTGGCTGGCTGCGCTCACCTGGGCCGAGGTGACGCGTGTCACTTCTGTCCACGTTCCACGGGCTGGCTGCACTCACCTGGTTGCCAAAGAAGTCAGGGAAGTATATTCCCAGTTGTGCAGCATATCCTGACCGTAACGTCTGTGCAAGAAGAAGAGGACAGAGCCTGGGGAGTGACTAGCACAGATGCTCTGGGGTAGGGCTCAACGATCGTTTATTTCTTCAAAAACTTCCAAAATGATTCTAATGTTCAGTCATAGTTGACAACTCATAGTCTACATGGAAGTAGCTAAAGATATCTTTTATTTAGCAGACCTGTTTCCATTAGACACACCCATATGTCAACGTTAACAGCATACCCAATGCTGCGTAGCGCGTGAGTGCGTTGTAAATGCTGCGTGGCTTAGATGACAGGCAGCTCATGGCTCATGTCGATCAGACTCACGAACCAGAGCTCTTCCAGTGTCAAGCCTCACGAATAATATCAAGAACTCAAGTAAATGCAAAACGTAGATGAAGGATGGAGTCCGGGACCTTCAGAGCACCTTCTCTTACTGTTTTGTTTTTGCAGAGTTATATCCTGCTCTGACTCAGACTGACATATGAGGTCTCCAAGGGATGTGTGAATTCACGTCACTCACACGGAATACATGTTCATGTTATGCTGAAGTCTTTTCAGACAGCTGCATAGCTACTTATATTCAGGGATATTCAGAGAGTTACATTTTAAAGGGAGCTACAGCTCCTAAACTCACCTTACCATGCATGATCCTACACAGCCAGGTACCTCCTGATGGAAGCACCCCGCAGACAAGGACTCTTCAGCTAGCAAACACGGTTAATTCATTTGTTGGAAGATCCGTCATTAGCCTTGTCCCAGGAAATGTGATGAGGTCACCTTCTTTCCTTCCTGCTGGTGTGTTGCTCCCACGTCAAAAGGAGAGAATGAATCACAAACATTTAGTTCCCCGTGCAGCTCAAGGTCTCCCATGCTCTCGTTCTGCAATTCATCCAAAACGTGGATTGAGCCTTTCCCACACGTGGGGCTTAAGCCATGTGGTGGCTTGTGTTCAAAGCCCGGTGACTCCACACTTGCCATGAGAGTTTTGAGCCTTTGCTTATTATCTGTTAAATGGGGATAATTACACCTGCTTCATAAGGTGGTTACAAGGAATTGCCCTAAAATAAGCCACATTGTAAACTTGTAGCAACTATTCTATGTCTTAGCTGTTAATTTATCATTGTTTTGTTAGTGACTATAACTTCTGAAGGAAGGACAGCACATTCTCCTATTTCTCCGCTAAACATTAATATTCCTAAAGAAAAGAAATAACATTTTTTTCTAGATGCTATATGATGTGAAAATTTCCTTCACATATTCTGATCTCCCTACCCATTTTTAATTTTTTTATTCTCCAATTAATAAAAAAAAAAACCTCACAGAATTCAACTGTATCTAAATATTGAGAAAACCAGAAACTCCAAGATCTGGGAATACCTACATAACAAAGAGGAGACTTTCCCTGTAAGTGATATCATGCTGCAGAATGGTGGTGCTCTGTTTAAGGCGTGTGCAAAGGGCTGTGAGTGGAAAAGGCTGGGAAGAAAGCAGTTCTTTTCTGGCACATTTGAGTAGGATCCAGATTGATGACTATGTTTTCCAGGGAGAGAAATGGGAAGGCTTTGAAATCCTACGGCTCTCAGCAGAGTAACCTGCCCTGCTTATAGCAGAGGCTGAAAGTTATCTCTTGATAATTTGTGAAGAGATTGCAGAGTCTCACGTATAACAAGTTATTACAGACACACCTGATCCCTAGTCAGACTTTCAAAAAAAACCCTGAGACACTAGCACAGCTCTGTTTTGGCACTTCTGAATATCCCCTCTCAGCAGTTTCCAGATATGTCTGCCTCTGTTTCGATGCTGAAAAAATGTCACCTCTCGGCTGAATGAACTCACTGCTGGATGGAGCAGAAGACTCCTAGTTTACGCCTCTAGTCTGGCAACAGTGAATGACAAATGGTAGAAGAGAATTCTGGAATCAGAATGACAGTAAAGGCTCTGTCTTAGATGGTTTAACGTATTTGCCACCAGCCAAATAACTCAATCCAGTTGAGTGATAGTTTCTAAAGCCTGTTGGAATAATGACCTGGTTAGGGCTGCAGTAGAGCAACTCATTAAGACTTACAGAAGCCAATTGTCTTCGCTAGAGCTTTCTTCTTTTCACTTTTTACTCTCTAACCACTAAAAGAAAATTTAAGAATTGATATTAGTTTTACTTTCTGAAAGCACCTCTTCTTGTCAAAGAAAAAAATTACACCTTCTAGCTTTTGTTGCACTGGAGCTTTTGTTTTGTTTTGCTTTTGTTGTTATTTTTAAAAAACGTTTTTTGTTTTTTTTGGCCGCCCTGTGCCGCTTGCGGGGATCTTAGTTCCTGGACCAGGGATTGAACCTGGGCCCTTGGCAGTGAAAGTGCTGAGTGCTGACCGCTGGACCGCCAGGGAATTCCCTGTTATCGTTTAAGATTTTTTTTGCCACCTCAGAGATTTAATATGTATATCACCTTAACCATCACCATAACAGTTTACCATTACACACACACACTGTATATGTAAATGTGTATGTATGTATATGTGCATATATTCATAATTCAGCGAGACCAAGAATTGTATGTCGGGGATGGTTTAAATGAAGAGCACATGGTCCAGGCCAGCAGAAATGCACATACACACACACACATACATATATATGCATTTTGTGAGAAATGCATTCTGTTTGGGGAGTCACCGCATCCTTAAACACCTCTGTGCTTTGCTCTTCTCTGGTCCCATTGGTTCTGCTTTAATGGAGAATCTTGATGAAAACAGCATGTGATGAAAATTTAGTCCCAGTTACAAAGAACTCAGAGACAGAGGTTTGGGTTTGGAGCCCAGCTTTGCCCCTGACGATGTGGCCCTCAGCCAGTCCTCCTTGGTAAGCCTCAGTGATCACACCTGTGTTTTGGGGTGAGATCACCAGCTAGTGAGTCTGTGAGGATCAAGTGGGAGGATGTGCTACAGAATCTGGGAAACGTTATTCAAGGATGTAACCAAGCTCGGAGACGTGGTCGGTTTTACTTGACTGTAATCTGATTTCTTTTTAAAAAAATTTTATTGAAGTCCAGTTGATTTACATTGTTGTGTTAATTTCTTCTGTACAGCAAAGTGACTCAGATATATATATATATATATATATATATAATTTTCCAAAATACACAAACAGCTCACGAATCTGATTTCTATTTCTCATTTCATGATGTTCATTTTTGGCCATTCCAATGGGTTTTTGAGGCACTTCATGAATTCATAATTCCGTAAGACCAAGAATTGTCTGTTGAGGATAGTTTCAACGAGCTATGTGGTCCAGGCCAGCAGAAATATAACATGAACCACATTAAGACAGCAAGAAGAAATAGGTAAAATTAATTTTAAAAATATGTTTTACATAACCCAATACATCCCAAATATTATAATTTCAAGGGTAGTAATACAAAAAAAGAATTAATGATATATTTTACTTTTTTTTTTTATACCATGTCTTCAAAGTCGAGTGTGCATTTTATATTCACAGTAGATCTCCTTTCGGACTGGCCACCTTTCACGTGCTCAGCTGCCACGTGGGGGGAATGACCATCGGACGGAAGAGGTCTGGGCTTCCCCAAAGGCAAATCCCATTGTCCTTGACTTTGCACTAAACACTACACCATCTTCATTTGTGTATAATAAGGTGTCAACTTGTTTTAAAGTTCCATGTCAAATGACTAATTGTTTTTCCTACCATGAGAGGCAACCAGGGGGATGGGAGGGTCATACTCAAATATTACTGCTGCTTTGAACACTTCTGAATTAGAAGGAAAGAGAGGCAGTTTTTCTTCTTTTCTTTCTTCTCCCAAATTACACATTGGATTTATTAATCCTCTCCATCACTCTGCCTAAATAATTGTGTCACTCCTTTTTAAAAATGCTGCAATTACTATGAAATTGTTGATTAAACTGTAATTTGATTTTGGATTTAACATGAAGCCCAGAGTATAATTCTGCGTAATGGCCCTCTTTCCTGGTCATATGCTTTCATTTACAAAGAACAGCTATTCAGCGTCTGTGTCATCACACATAAGTCACTATAATTGCTGCTGATGGTGTGCTGAAGTTCAGCAAATGGAAAAGTAATTTTTCGTGTTCCATTTTAGCAAAGGCCGTTTCTGGGGAGTCACGCACTTTGAGGACACTGCAGGGACTACCAGTAACTGGAAGCTCCCCCCAGACCTCGACGGCTGAAGCGAGGCCGCTGTAAGTGTCCTCACTCTGTTTTCCAGCTAAGCTCAAGGTCATATTCAAAGAAATTCTAAGCACAGCATCTCTTGGCTTTATGGATACAAGTGACCTGGCACCAAGGTGGCCGGAGCAGTCAACAGGGCTAAGACTCAGTTAGAAAGAGCCAAAGGGGAAACCAATCATTTTCTAATTCACTGGTTTACTTAACAAGAGTTTTCATAAACATTTACTACGTGTAAGCCAGCATTCTACAAAGCAACAGTGGAAGTCTGATATCATAACATTGTCCACAGAGCCTGAAACCACCTAAGAAAAAAACGTGACACAAATAACTCTAGTGCAGAGCAATATGAGCAATGTGTGAATAAGAACCAGGTTGTTCAGAGGAAGGAGAAAGCGTTGCTTGCTTAGTAATCAGGGGAGGCTTCCAGGAGGAGAGGGCATCAGGAATGGAGGATTTGGATGGACAAAGATTGGAAAATGGCAATTCCACTTTGGTTTGGCGATAGGGTTTAGCCAGAAGGATAGGTTTGTAACAGGTTAAAGGATGGGATGGGATGGTTGGGTACCAGACTCGGAGATTTGAGCCTCGTCTGGCAGAACGAGGACCCTGAGGCTGCAGCAGGTTGGTTGTTTTGTGCCGTGATTGGAATGGTGATCGAGGGATGTTTTTTCCAGCAGTGGCATCCCCTGGGAGGAGGGATGTCCACAGCAGGGTTGGGGAGAGTTTACTGCAGCGGGCCAAGAATGCAGAAGCAGGGCCTGCGCTAAGTTGGTAGCAGCAGGAGCAGGGGCTGTAGCAGGTAGGTGTGATTGTGGGTCTGGACGTGAGCATCGCGCAGAAGAAGGGGAGGTGGGAGGAGAGGCTGACCCAGGTCTCAAGCCGGGAGGCAGAAAGGCCTCATAGAAGTACTGTCTTCACAAGGTGAGACTGTAGTGACATCGGTCATGCGCATTGAACTTGGGATGCTCAAAACTGCCCTCAGTGAAGGCTGGCAAAACAGCCCAGAGATGTCCACGTCCTAAGCCCTAGAACCTGTAAACGTTACTTTATATGGTTTAATAAAAAGATTCGCAGATGTCATTAAGTGTGAGATCTGGAGATCCCGGGTTTATCCCCAGTGGTCAGGGTGGGCTGTTATGGGTGCTTGTAAGACAGAGCAAAGGGAGAAGGGACACACAGAAGAGAGACGGCAGTGAGGCCAACCCCGCAGAGGGAGACGTAAAGATGCTGAGCTGTGGGCAGCTGTGGCGGAGAAGGGGCCCCCAATACGGGGAGTGCAGCTCTGCATCTGGAAAGGCGAGGACACAGGCTCCCCAGGGGGTCTCAGGAGGGACTTTTGACCCAGGGCGACTGACTTCAGATTTCTAGTCCCCAGCACTGTAAGAGAACAAATTGGCATTCTTTTAGACCACCACGTTTATGGCCGTTTGTTATAGCAGCCCTAGGAAACTATGACAGAAGACATCTCCAGAACGTGGGAAAGATGGGGGTGAAACAAAGAAGCCCAAGGCCAGAGGCCAAGAAGCAGGGAGGGTCTGTGGGCGTGGG
>NW_020174568.1:571417-683483 GCF_003031525.2 Neophocaena asiaeorientalis asiaeorientalis | reverse complement strand
CGAGAAGCAGTTGTTGAAGACCTAAGAGGAAAGTAAGGTGGCTGAGATACTCACTCAGGATAAGATGATCTAGGTTTAAAAACAAGACATAACAAAATAAAGGGGAAAAAGCCCTTAAATAATTTCAGAGGTGGAGAACGTAGCAGGTGGAAACACTAATGGACGTTCCTGGCGGGAATTCCCACGAGGCCCTTTCAGACCAGCTAAGTCTGACGAGAGCATCCCTGTGACTGGAGAAGAATAGCCGGTCCAGGGTCGCTACAGCCATGATGCTTCAGAAAAAGCTCCGAGAGCTGAAGCACAGAGTTGTTTTTAGCTGTAAAACACTGGATACAGACACAATAAAAGGAGAGACATTTTTAAAATTCGAAGTGAATTTTTAAGTAAAATTCATGCTTTTCAGGAATCAAGTGTTAGTGAATTCGAGCCCACGTTAAGATTTTCAAGGTAGAATTTGGCAAGTAAACGGATTCACTAACCCTAAACATTCTCCCTCGTTTCTTCCCTAATTCAGATTAAAATTTTCACCTTATTTATTTTAGAACATGTGATGGCCAACTTTAAATCTAGTGGGAGGTGATTCCAAAACGTCATTTGCTTTGAACCAGAAATTAATTTTTCTCCAGAGAAATATTATTGTGAATAATGCTTGGGGAACCCAGACCAGCTCCCTCAAATCTCTGCACACGCAGTAAGGTGAAAGAGTGTTGATGTGAGTCTCAAGCTAGAGGTCTTGTGCGCTCTGAGTTCCCTTGAGCTGCAGGCCTGAATTCCTCCTCAACCTGATGGAAATTCCACACTGTCTGAGCTCTAAGCTCTGTCCCCCTAAACCCTAAAGGACAAAGGAGTTGATTCAGGGCCTTGCAAACTCCCCTTGCCACAAAGTAGCATGCTGAAAAACAGAATCTTATAAAAAAAGCAATACCTGGGGACTCCCCTGGACTCTGACTGCAGGACCACTGGACAGCTGGTGGGACCAGGAGGTGGTGACCGTCACGTACGTGGTCCCCAGGCCAGTATGCATATGCAGTGCCTCCTGCACTTGCCGTCAGAGGAGTTCTCTTGGTGCTTGACCTCAAGCCCAGACTGAGATCTGGGCCCAGGATCACAGGAAGGGGATGGAGGAAAAGAACAAGGATTCTACTATACAGGAGAGTGTTCGTTGTGACCGAGGTGGGCAGGATTTGTGGCCGAGCAGTAATGGCTGAGAGGGGAGACATCTGGGCGGGTAATTCTCTCTACCTCCACCTCTGTGTGCCCCTCACTCCGCCCTCCCTGCTCTGGGTCCTGGTGGCTGACCCTGCCTGGATTGTCCTGCCAGCTGGCCACCGGGAAGCAAGGGCCTGAGAATGGTGGCGGCTCCCTCCTCTTCACACCTCTTTGCACCGAGCCTGTGTCTCTGCCAGCAGCTCGGTCTTTCCTTGGTTACCTCCCCTGCCGGGCAGCCCTCACTCCCCGCTCCAGCTCCCACAGCTCCAGGGAGGGTAACTGCTGGTCCCCGGGTGCCCCAATATCCCTTGTTTTTCCTTGAACCTACTCATGTGTCCCTGTCTAGTATCTGATTGTTTTATTAGTGTCTGTTTGTTTGAACCATTTGGGCTGAATTAAGTTTCCTGCTGGGATACTCAAAACCTAAAGGTCAGAGAACGGTGTTCAGTCTTCCATCCTCCACTAGCCCACCCCACCAAAGGGAATCTTGAAGTTCCACCCCTGTGCCCCTTCTCCCCCCACCTCCTAAATGGGAGATACCCCTTCATGCCTAACAAAAGTTACTCTGAGCCACGTAACTGAGGAATAGAGAGAAAGGGAGTAAGTTGGAAAGAGAGAGAAAAGAAGCGCTCCTGGAGCTTAATTTGTAAAGCAAAGGAATGTCAGAGTGTGGGAGGAGAGGGTGGGGAAATAAAGGACAATTTGGGGCCTCTGTAGACTCTGAAACTACATACCCTTCATGGATTTCTAGAAAACCATATATGGATCTTCACTTATTTTGGTGGTTGATCTGTTTCTGTTTTTACTGATGTGTAATTGACACATAATCTTATGTTAGTTTCAGGTGTACAATACGGTGATCTGGTACTTGTATACACTGTAAAACGATCACCACGGTAAGTCCAGCTAACACCCATCACCACACACAGTTACAGTTTTTATCCTTGCAAGGAGAACTTTTAAGATTTACTCTCTTGGCAATTTTCAGATGTAGAGTATTATTAACTATAGTCATCACGCCATGCACTACATCCCCAGGACTTATTTTATGACTGGAAGTTTGTACCTTTTGACCACCTTCACACATTTCACCAGTATGGAGATTCCTCAAAAAGAACAGAGTAGAACTACCCTATCATCCATCAATTCCACTACTGGTTATTTATCGGAAGGAAACGAAGACACTAATTTGAAAAGATATCTGCACCCCCATGTTCACTGCAGGATTATTTACAAAAGCCAAGTCATGGAAATGGCCCAGATGTCCATCAATGGATGAACAGATAAAGAAAATGTAGATATATAGCCATAGTTATAGATATATACAATGGAATGTTATTCCTCCATAAACAGAAGGGAAATCTTGCCATTTGCTACAACATGGATGGACCTTGAAGGCATTATGCTAAATGAAATAAGTCAAACAGAGAAAGATAAATACTGTAGGATCTGTTTTTTTTGTCTAAAGTTTTGATCTGTGGTTAAATCATGCAGGTTCTGGATGTATAAGTGTTTCAATTTTTGGATAACGACATTTTTCTCTCTCTAAAGAAGTGGAGCTTTTTTCTGAACAAAATGAGGTGTCTTGAAGCCCCCTCTGCACATCCAATCCACTATCCCACATCCTTCCCAGAACCTTTCTGAATCGACTGGGTGTGGGTGCAGCAGGTCTGTTTTTTCCAGCCTAGCTCGTGGGCTTAAGTGCCGGGCTTGCACTACCTATTTAGCAAGGATGCCATGGCATTTCCCTGACAAAAACTGGAGACATTCACATCATTAGTCATCTTTTCCACCACTATCTTGGGTTTAATTTCAGGCTCACCCATTACCCAATGCTTTTTTCATTGCTTGATTTTTGACATCCATCAGGAAGGATCTTACCCATTCACTCGACAAGGCAGGTATTTCCTGAGCTTTCACTGTCAACGGACTCTTCTAGGACTCTGGATGGCATCCTATAATTATCAACATCTGATGACTTAAGTATTTTTTGCTATTTCTTAATGTCTCTTTAAGAAATAGCACGCATTTTGCATGCATTTCTCTTATTGCCATTTAATTTATGTTACAAGTATAACTTTGGAGCTGAAAATAACATTAAAGCTCATCTACTAACCCATCCACCCACTCCCCTCAATTAGCATCAGAAAGTCAGACTCCCAGACTAGTTAAATGATTTTCACAGGGCAAGACGGCTAATTACCGAAAAATCAAAAGCTAGAACCTAGTCTTCCTATGTCTCAGGCCAAGATAACAGCACTTTACTAATGTTGGATATTTTTTCGTTTCTTTCACAATCTGATTTATTTCACCTGCATTTATTCCTAAACAATACAAACAACAGGACGAAATCTGGATATTAAACCTCTGGGAGTTTGATTTGTATTCAGAGCATGTTCTTGGATGTGTTCATTTCCTACGGACTAGATTTAGAGTAAAGATAAACAGGTTGATACACTGTCTTGCCCGCCTCAGATAGAAGTCAGAGATCACGTTAAGTGATGGATTTGGGAACCCAAACTGACAGGATATCTTAAATGTATATGGAGAGTTTTGGTAAACAAGTCAGCCTGTAGGTATCTGTTGGCATCTTTGAGAGCTCTGTGTAATGAGTGCAAAAGTGCTCTGTCGCTGGTGATACAGGTGGGAGAGGTCTGCTATGGTTCCGTCTCCTAGGAGCTTAGAGTCTAAAATAACACCAAACGCTTATTATATCGTTTTGATCCCCAAAAGGGAAAAAAAGCACACACACACACAAACAGCCTAAAAATGTAATAAGTGTGAATAAATATATGTGAGGGATGATCATTTATTTCTTCAAGACAGTAAGCTGTTCTATCTCAATGATATCATAAAGAGAGAGCAAAGGGAAACAAAGATAGAATATTTAATAAATCTAGCTGTAGAAATATTAGGGATATGTAGGTAGAGATATAAATATACACCCACAATAATTGACATCTTCTTGTTGACCTTGCTTTGACCTAGACCTGGGCCCTAATCAGTCTGCAATTCACACTGCCTCATTAGAACTTAATGAGTCAGGGGCACATCCCTAGTTCTGTCCCTGGCTGCAGACAGCACCAACTTAATTTCCAAGTGGCGACCTGAATTTTGTTTTGAGCAGGTCTCAGTAAATCATAGAGAGAGAGATTGAACAGGTTTTTGTTAATACGATTCTTTATTATATGCTGTTATCTGAGTGTAATTGCACCCAAAACTCAGGCGGTGGCAGGGACTCCAAAGGACCGAGCCCTGATCTCTGCCACGCATCCTGTCACCGTCTGCTCAATCCTTAACGCTGCCCATTTGCAAGGCTGCCTCTACACTGTATGTACTTGCAAAGCCCCCTTTTTTAGCCTCTGCAGACCCGCCCTCCACCCACTGGCCCTCCCTGTCACTCTGGAAGGCTCACTGGATGCACCACATCCCTGGGCTCCCTTCCAGGTTCTAGTCCATCCAACCTATGGAGAGTCAGCAGATCAGAGGATAAAGAGAGTCGGGACAGGATGTCTATTTCCCCAGGTCCAACCCTGCAGGGCTGCCTGGGGCTGATGCGTCTTTCCACGGAGGTCACTGCCTCTCTCAAGATGGGACTCTCTGAAAACTCTCTCCACATATGCTCATCTGATTTCCAGTAACTTCTCCATCCTCTCAGCCCTTTGAGATGAGCTTGTGGTTACATTTCCGTGGTTACTAGTTTCAAAAGCTACTGCACATCTCTAGAGCTATACCTGCTTCCCGCTCACACCATTGCAATTAGTTTCTTATTCAACCTACCTCGAATAATCCTAATTTGAGTATGTTACCTGTTTCCCGCTCTGGCCCTGGTTAATACGCCTCTCTTAAAGTATTGTAGCCCTCTGACAAAAAGTCATTGTTTCCCTTATTTTGTACTTTTGACAAATCCTTGGAAAGTTTAGAAAAAAATCTTTATGCTGCATGGCATTAGATGAGAAGTAGTGAATGTCTTTTCTGTTCTCCGTTCTCCTACTGGAGAATAACTCGAGGTGACTGACATGGAGACACCACGAAGTCACTGTCACTCCAGACACCTGAGGGCAGAAAAGTGGTGATCCAGTTTTAGAAAGCACTAAATCTTGTACTAAAAGGGTGAAGTGAGTAGATACAGGCGAACACACAAAAAACATTAAGAATATGTTCTCATTCTCTTTAAGCCTTTAGCTGGTTCAAGAGTTTAAAGGCAAGTCTTTAGAAATCACTCCGTTGATAAGTCAACAGGACTATATGGTGGACAAACACAGAATGACAACCTGAGTGATGAGAAACCTATCAAGGCTGACCGGTCCCTCTCTTCTGCAGCGTGCTTGCGCGAGTTCTGAGCAGTCTGTGTGGTCCTGTCATCTTGGCTATTTTCTCGAAGGTGAGGGGGCAGGATGGCAGTGGAACCTAACCACTGATGCCCTAAAATGAGCTGCAGTCAGTAAGGACCCACTGTGGGGAATGATGAAGTACAGCGAATCCCATTTCAATGAACTGGTACAAAACCATGATTGTTGCTGCTGAACTTTGAGGTAGTCTTGGTACCACCTTGAAAAGGAGTCTGTCAAAGTCGGAGATGTTTATCCCCGGAAAGAATCCTGAAAAACATCAATGTGGCGTCTTGGTTAAGTTTTCCTGATTATTTGTCTTGAAGGAAATGATGACAGATTATGCCAGCTAACTGGGTATATAGTACAGTTTCTGAAATGTTTCCAAATCCAGAATTAATTTTAGTACACCAGAAATGTTGATTATCCATAGAATTCATGGAAGGAATTTGGGCAGGGCTGTATGACAGCTATCTTCTGAAATAATAGCACTCTAAAAATAAAATAAGGCATTTTTTGCGGGTAAATACTGCTGACCTTTGAGTGGTGCGAATGTCAGATGCCTCTTCCACAAGCAGTATAAAATATGTAAGTGTGAAAATCCGTATTTATATGAAAATCTGCACCATTTAATTTGATTATATAAAGAAGCAGATCAAGGAGTTCTTCCAAATCAAAGTTTTCAGTGTGGGATTTGCATCGGCAAACAGTGCCATGTATCAGCATTTCTTCCCCCCTTCCCTTCTTTCCCCCTTCCCCCCTTCCTTCCAACTGCAGTGCCCTTATAGTTGCTATGGTTTCTATCCATCCCCCAGCTCATAAGAGATGTCCTTTCAGACTTTGTATCTAATACTTTGATGGTCATAGCATTGGCGACCATGCTCTAAGGCGTGTTTTCTTCCGCTCTGCGCCATAGTACAGAGCTGTGTCCCTGGGCTGTATCTGCTCCTCTGTAACCCACTAGGGCAGAGCCCAGGAGAGCTCAACTGGGCTGTGTGCAGCTTTGATCTTGGCTCTGAGCCCTCCTCCCTCTGAAGCTGGTTAATTTCTTTCCCACGGGGTTAATGCTGCTACTTAGAGGTGACTATTCCAACGATGGAATAACTCTGGCCTTCAGATGATTCTCAGATTCAATATGAAGCCCTGAAGACGACTAGCCTTGCTGGGTTTTAATTCCTTGTATCTTTGCTGTTGCACTGAGGAGATTAGAGAGACCTCTGTCTTCCAGGGTTTCACTGACATGTGCCTGTAATCTTACTCACCATTTTAGTCCAGTTCTCCCTGGATTGAGGATG
The DNA here is from genome assembly GCF_003031525.2 of Neophocaena asiaeorientalis asiaeorientalis. Classification (NCBI taxonomy): domain Eukaryota; kingdom Metazoa; phylum Chordata; class Mammalia; order Artiodactyla; family Phocoenidae; genus Neophocaena; species Neophocaena asiaeorientalis. The sequence goes on along the minus strand of NW_020174568.1, from coordinate 676,648 downwards.
ATTAGTGCAATTTCTCCAGATTTTTTCCGCTTCTCTCCTCATTCTGCTTGTGTCAGGGAGCATCAGAGGGAAGTGGAGAGCTTCTAGGCTGTCCAGAGACATTGCATGCTGGAATCTTGCTTCTTTCTTTGGATACGATTTTTTTAAAGTGATAGTATGAGGTTATATCTAACTTCCTTGCTCGTTGCTGCTAACGAATTTTTGTTTTTATTGGATACTTTACCGTTTTACTTTCCTCCTTTTATTCCCCTTTAATTAATTAATTCATTCATTTTTGGCCGTGTTGGGTCTTCACTGCGGCGCGCGGGCTTCTCACGATGGTGGCTGTTCTTGCTGCGGAGCACGGGCTCTAGGCGCGTGGGCTTCCGTAGTTGCAGCACACGGGTTCAGCAGTTGCCGCACGTGGGCCCTAGAGCGCGCGGGCTTCAGTAGTTGTGGCGCACGGGCTTAGTTACTCTGCGGCATGTGGGATCTTCCCGGACCAGAGCTCGAACCCGTGTCCCCTGCATTGGCAGGCGGATTCGTAACCACTGCGCCACCAGGGAAGCCCTGTACCTGGCTCTTGTGTCTCTCACTTTATATGGGAAACACCAGCCTGGACCACGACGCTGATGTTGAACACGACCACATGTAGAAGTTCTTCCTACAGCCTGCTGCTGTCAGGCGCCAGACCTCAATCCTCTGTATACAGATCTGGTTCAGGTTGAGAGTCTTGGGTTGCCTTTCCTTCTTTGCACAGAGTGACGTGGGCTTTTGGCTTGAAGTCAAGTTCTATTGTTGAAATCGTATCTCTAGGTAGGATTCTACCTATTCCATACTTCGTATCCTTCTTTGCAAGTTCAGTACAGTTGCACTTGCCTTGAGAAAAAGCCCATTGACGTATGAGCAGGAGATCTATGTTCCCGACAGCCATCAGTGAATTTTTATATAAACAATGTAGCATCTTGACATATCTTATGCTGGGACTTCTGAATATGGTAACAATTCCTGGGGTTTCCTGCCATGTATAATCAGGATTACCTAATGCAGGATGATAAGAAAAGCTGCGACATTTCTGAGTCATTATGATCAATTTGAGATTGACAGAGTTTTCTCAAGTTATTCTTCATCTTATAGAATCTGAAGAGTAGAGAATTGGTGTGAATGTCCAAAACAGCGGGAGCTGACCTGCTCAAATCGATCTGTGAATACGGAGAGGCGCAGTTTTCCAGGCTGGCAAAAACTCTCCACCTACCTACGATAGAAGGTGGCTGTATTAAAATCCATTTGTTTCATTTCTGTGAGGTGCAATGATGCAAGGGCAGAGTTTTCCGCTACAAATGGTGGTTCCAAGAACAGAGGAGGGGTGTTGAGCGTCTCAGGTGATCAAGCTTTTCAACTCTGTGGCGCGGCATTGGAGAACCAGGGGACAATGTGTCCATTTTACTTTTAGGAGTAACGCATCCTCTTTGCGCACCATAAGGGGCCATTAAAAAGTCCAGAAGTGCCAACACAGCTCAGAGGGGATGCACAGTTGGGATGTCAGAGCCCCTTCCTTTAGACAGCTCTCTAGACAGGTAAAGGAATTTGGCTTTGCAAATATTCAGGGATATTTCAGCCATGCAATGAAAACTGCCTCATGAATCTTTGCCCTCTCCCTTTGTAAATTAAAATATACGAACTAAGATACAATTTGAATAATGTCTACCAATAATTTGCCTAATGGCAGCTCTGTTTTATACTCCTTTAAAGGAGGCTGGCAAAAATACAAATCAGTAATGAGAAAGTATAAAAAACAAAAGGAACTCATCCAGAACTAACAGAATAAATCACTTAAGGGAACATTAAGTCCTAATTGGAGAAATAACACACAGTAATCACCCCTGGGGTGCCACCAGGGGACGGGTTTGCTGATAGGCATCCCACAGCCTGGCACAAGGGAGAGAAAATACAGATGCAGCCGAAAGATCTAAGTTTCAGTGCAAAGGTATACATTCAGAAGCCTAGGTGGGCGTATGGTTACATCATTTTGAACTTTACAATGGAGAGAAAACCCTGGCAACACACCATTAGTGCTGCGAACGCAGGCGCCCTTAAAGGAGGCCATTCACCTTGGAAGGTCACCGAGCTTTCTTCTGGCTTCAGCTCAAAGGCATTCGACATAAGGCAAAGCTCAACTAGGAGCTTATAAATGTTTCTATTTACCTTCAGGTTGGGAGGCAAGCAATTTCAAATGATGGCCCTACCACTACCAGCTTCTCAACTGAGCGGAATTGGCCAGTTATGACCACTGGTTCTCACTGTAGAAGCAACGTCAGCTTCCAAACTAAACAGCCTGAGCAATGAGAACCCGTGACAGGTCTGAGGTCTGGAGTCAGACAGACCCGTGTTTCTGTTCCGCTTCTACTGGGCACTGGACGGAAGGGGTCTCGATGTCCTGCCTCTCAAACGGGGACGCTGACAGCCACAGGCAGGGTCGGTGTACGGATTTCTGGTAATGTACATGGAGATTCTAATATAATACATGGCTTCAGAAGAAAATAAGTGACAGGAATACCGTAGCCTCTGAGAACAATCCGCTAGTGCCCATGGGGGAGGGGAAGCTGGTGACTACAGGGAAATAGCTCCCAGCCAAGCCTAATTCATTGGCAGTCCCCTAAGCATTTTTGTGTGGCCTATCCATCCCTGGACAATTTTCTTATGTACAAGCTCCCGGAAGCAAGAAGGAGATAAAATGCAAAGTGAAATGTAGAACTCCAAGTGAATTAAAGCGTCCGTCAGCATGATCAGTTCTAAATCGAAAAGTAAACTTAATTATAAAGAAAAGAAAACTCTCGTTGCTGCCCTAATGAAGCTCAGGGTTTTGAGGCTGACAAAGAGGAAGCTGTGCGGAAAGGTTCATAATTAAGTGATGGGGTAAAATTATCACAGGAGGTTTACTCTGCAATCTGCGCTCGAATTTATTTATTTTCTTGCCTTCCAGAAATAAAGGCTAGAAAATTGAGCGCACAATTAAATTATACCTGTAGCTCCCCCAATTAACCAAATCCCGGAACATTTCAATTTGTGTGACCCAGCTGCGTGCGTCAAAAACTGCACGTTACGGGCTGGGAAATGCCCCCTTTAAGCTTGTTTCCGGGCACCGGATTTAAAAACCTGGCTGGTTAATAGCGCTCTGCACTCCTTCTAGCCCGGTCTTGCTGGCCCTGAAGGTCAAGCCAGAGGCTGCAAGGTCAATTCGCAAATGAAGTGTGAAATACAGACCTTGGACTTTGGCGAGGAGAGAGACGGCGCCGGGGCTGAGCGGAGCTGCTCTGATGGGATTAGAGGATGCGCTGTGGTTAAAATGGTCAGCGTTCAGATGGCAGAAGAGTTTTCTCATTAGTCAATTGTTTTAAACGTGCTTAGTTATCCACCACTCAGATCAAACACATGTCAGCATTCTGGCATATTTCGTTTAGTTTAGATACATGTATATGTAGAACTGAATCACTTTGCTGTATACCTGAAACTAACACAACATTGTTAATCCACTATACTCCAATAGAAAATAAAAATTTAAAAATAAATAAATGATGTATAATGAAAAAATTTTAGTTTAGCCTCCCACTTTACCTCCTTCCTTTATTCCTCCCTTTCTACTCAAAGTGCTATTAGTATATGAGGTTACCATGCGTTTATAATATTTTAAGTACATATGTATGCATTCGTACCCTTTCTGTAGTGCTTTCTTGTGTATAAATTCATTTCAATAAACAAAATGTTCCTGTATGGGCACACAGAGACATATAAAGGATGCTCATCGCAGCCTTGCTAATAATAGCTAAAAAATTGAAAATAACCATATTCTCACCTATAAAGGATTATTTATTCATTAGTTTATTCATACCACGAAATACATTATAACAGTTTAAATGAATGAACCAGATCTCTCTGTGTTAATATGAATATCTCTAAAATACAATTTTGAATGAAAAAAGTTGCATTTGAGATTTTGAGTGAATAACGTCAGGACGAGAAGCGTGGATGGGAAAACCCCCAGGGTCCATGTGTGTGAGATGCAGGAAGAAGCTCAGCAAATGGGGCTCTTAGATGATGCTTCCCAGGTGTTCCCACAGCCAGGTGGGCCGAGTGACAGTTCTGGTCAGTGTCACGTTGGAGAGGTCCGGTTCACCTGTCCCGGGCCTGAGCCATTCAGGCGTCTCCCAGGAACCTTTGCCACTGCTGCCCGGATGCAGACGACCCCGTGGAGATGCTCAGTCCTGGGGAATGGTGGAGCCAGGAGCCTCGCCGGTAACACAGGCTGTGCTATGACATGGCCGAGAGGCACAGCTTCACTGTGTCAGGACACTGACATTTGTGACTGTGGCTTCTCCTGACATGCTCACCTCTCCAGGAGCCTCTGTGATGCTGGCCGTCAGTGAGCAGTTCTCAGGGCAAGAGCAGGAACGGCTGCGGATGGACCAGCCCCGCGTCTCCTCCACGCGGCTCAGCTCTGCTCCATCCTCCTTGGCTACATCCGAAGTGGGCGCCTGGCTTCCTGGGCCCGCGCCACAGCGCTCCAGGCCCTGCTGCTGGTGAGAAGTTAGAGCAGAATTTCACGTAATCACAGGCTTTTCAGTGCAGAGTCGTCCTTTGTCTGGAGAGCATTTCTCTAAAAAACGTAGAAGGTACCCAGTATACTTGCCTTCTTCCCTGTGCTAACAGCCATGTCGGAATACACACACATCTTCTTTAGTGATTTTCCTGTTTCCTTGTACCTTACTCTCAGTTCTTTGTGAAGGGTCCCTTAAGAATGCTCATGGACTTGCATGGGAAAGCCAAAGGCTTAACCTAGTATTTGCCCTGGGTTACTTTAGCTGAGATTGTTTAATGGGCCATTTTCACGCAAATTGTTTGTTTTAAATAAAATCTTTGAAAAGGATCATTTTAGAATTACAGAAATGTTGGAAAAATAGTGAAGAGTTTCCATACAACCTTCACCCGGTTTCCCCCGATGCTAACCTCTTATCTAACCATAGCACAAGTATGGAAACTAGAAATTAACTTGGCCTTAATCTACAGAACCTTCTACGAAGTTCATCAGTCGTCCCACTGGTGCCCTTTTTGTCTGAGCTGGGGTCCAGTCTGGGATCGCACATCATTACATGCAAGCGCCTGGTCCCCTTGGTCTGAACAAATCTGTGTTCTTCACGTTTTTTTTGAATGACCTTCCACTTTTGAAGAGTACGTTCAACTACTCTGCAGAATGTCACCCAATTCGGATACGTCTGATGTCTCCTCACAGTTAGATTCAAGTCATATCCTTTTGGCAGCAATACATCAGAAACAATGTGCCCTCCCCAACGCATTTCCAAGGGGTGTGGAATGGAAGCTCAGCATCTCACCGCCAGTGATGTTAACATTCATCTTCATTGCTGTTAGGGTGGTATCTTCAGGCTTTCTCCACTGCAAAGTCACCATCTTTCCCTTCGTAATGAATCAGTATTTTGCAGGAGATAGTTTGAGGCTAGGCAGCTACTCTGTTTCTCATTGTACTTTCACTCACTGATGTTAGTATTTATGGATGATTTTTGTCTGCAGTAATTGCTATTGCAGTACTGACGTCACGGGGATACTTCTACTCCTTCCAGTCGTTCTACATTTATTAATTGAAATTCTGCTGTGAGGATGAGCTGTCCTTTCTTCCTCAAATATTTATTTATATCAATACTGAATGTGGACATTTATTCCATCTGAGGATTATAATCGAATACTCTATTTACTTTGCTGCTCAGATTGTCCCAGCATTGGACACTGAGGGTTCCTTCAAGTTGTTTCTGTGTCCTTTCAACATGTCCTTGTTATTTGCTGAGCATTTCCTTACTTTCTGGAACCACAAGATGTTTGGGCTCATTTTGTATTTTCCTCGTCCAGAACCAGTCATTTCTCCAAGGAGCCCTGCTTTCCTTTATGCGAGAATCTTATTTAGAAACCAAGATCTGGGTTCTGGGTACATTCACTGCTTCTGGGGTGTCACTGCCTTTAGGTGTCCCCAGGGCACACAACTAGGAAGAGTATGTAGTTTTTGTAACACACACATGTACAGTCGTCTCTCGGTATCCGTGGGGGATTGGTTCCAGGAGTCCCTTATACAAATGGTGTAGTACAGTAAATACAGTCAGCCCTCTGTGTTCCTGGGTTTTGCATCTGTAGCTGTGGATACAAAGGGTTGTGGTACAGGTTTTCCTCATTCCCAAGAAAACTTTTGTAAGTCGAAAAGGCACAAAGTAAAGAAGCAATTACCTGTTTTCATAAAAGTGATATCCTCTTCTTTCCCTTAGTGAAAACAGGTACTAGTGTACGTCTTTTGTGAAAGCAAAGTGGCATAAAGTGAACTTTTGAAAAGCTGGGGATCCCTGTACACACATGTCAATCTATTCCAGTTTTGATATCTCTGCACATGTATTAAAGCCATAAATTCATACCGGTACCTCTGATTCTAACCCAACACCACACTGTCATTATAGTCTCCCCCCTTTCAGCGATTGTTTATATTTTAGTATTTCAGTACTGTGACTTTTTTCTACAACAACAAGATACCTGGTTTTCTTTTCCATATTTGCATAGTTCAGTACTAGTATGCATGTAAAACTAACGCTTTGAGAAATACGTTTATTAACTAGAATAAAATATTTGTGTATATTCCTTTTTGTCGTAAGTCTTAGAGTATACAATCAAAATGGTGTTTTCCATAGTCACTTAGGCTAGTTCGTTTCTTTTCTACGCCCTACATTGCGATTATGTAATTGAGCAATTTTTTTCTAAAACAGATTCATTTGTTACAGATGGTATTAAATTTGAGTTCCATTCACATCCTAGTTAATTTTAATTTATTATTTTGAGTGTATATGAAGCTTTACCCTTGTTCTAAAAGTCAGAGCTATTAAGAGAAGAAGCTGTATTAAGAGAAATGTCACTGCCCCATCATTCCTATTATCTTATGGTCGTTTCCTCCCTCTGCAGGTAACCAGTCTCACTAATTTCTGTTTATCCTTCCTGTACTTCTTTTGCACACAATGAGGCGACACATATACGTTTTTGTATACCCCATCTCTCTTACGTGAAACGTGGCACAGCACAGATACTCTTTTGGACTTTTCCTTTTTTCATTTATCAACATATCAAAGAAATCTCTATGACTGCGTAGCTCTTCCACAGTTCTTTACAGTTGCATGGTACTGGTACTCTGTTTTGTGGATGTGCCAGAGTTTATTTAATCATTCTTCAATGTACGGGCATCTAGTCTCTTTCAAATATTTTGCAAGTACAAACACTGCCACAATGAATAATTTGTGCATGTTTATTTTCATATTGCTGAAGATGCGTCTTCAGTGTACATTCCTAGAAGTCATATTGCTGGATCAAAACGTAAGTATATTTATAGTTTGACTAAATATTGCCAAATTCCTCTCCCCAAGGGTTGTGCTTGTTTGCATTTCTACCCAGCGATGTACAGAAGGTGTAATTCTTCACAGCCACACCCACAGGATGTATCGTCAGACTTTTTCATGGGTTCCTATCATCATTTCAAGGTGTCTGTGTTGTATTATTCTGCATTTATCTAATTGTGATTAACTTTGAATAGTTTTCAAGTGCTAAGAGCCATATGTATATATATATGTATGTGTGTGCAAATTTTTTCACTCAATTTTTTAAGCAAACACAATAATAGTAATACACTTTATTGAGGCATTTGACACATTATTAGTTGGCAGCTGGAGTGGTGAGATAATATAAAGGAAGACAGTTATTCATGGAGTTTTAGTTTAGTGGGGGAGACCAGTTATGAAGCACTTTACTTTTTTTTAATCACATTTTTTATTTTGAGAAAACTGTAGATTCACATACAATTATAAGATATAGAGAGATCATGGGTATCCTTTACACAGCTTCCCTGAATGGAAGCTGCTGTAATGGCTAAAATAAAAATAGAACAGCAAATGCTCGTGAACACGTGGATAAACTCAATCCCTCACAGGCTGCTGGCAGGAATATAAAATGGTGAATCACTCTGGAAGTCAGCAGTCTGTGAGGGATTGAGTTTATCCACGTGTTCGCCAGCATTTGCTGTTCTATTTTTGTTTTAGCCATTCTAATAGGTGTGTAAGAATATCTTGCTGCATTATCTAATGGCTAGGGACGTTAAGTACCTTTTAAGAGCTAGTTGACATCTGTATACCCCTTTACTGAAATGTCTCTTCATGGATGTTGTCCATGTTTTAACTGGATTGCTTGTTTTTCAACTGCTCTGTTTTGAGATATGTACATGTTTACCTGTATCTATAGATACAAATATTCTAGATACCAGTCCTTTGATATGTAGCTGGGGAATATTTTCTCCCACTTGATAGCTTGTCTTTTCATTTTCTTCATAGTGTCTTTTACAACGTGAGATTTTGAATTTTGATGAGGTCCATTTTATCAAATTGTCTGTTGATTGATGATGGCTTTAATGTCAAGTCTAAGAATTCTTCACCTACTCCTAGTTTTCAAAGATTTTCTCCTACGTTGTTTTCTAAGAGTTTTATAGTTTTTCGTTTTACCTTTAAATCCATGATTTATTTGCGCATTTTGGGTTAATTATTGGATAAAGTGTGAGTCATAGGTCAAGATTCTTTTTAAAATTTTTGTCCAATTGCTCCAGCCCCATTTGTTGAAAAGTCTGTATTCTTCTGTTAAATGGCGTTTGCACTTTTTTGGAAAATCTTTTGGATTTATTTGTGTAGACCTGTTTTCTGGGTTCTCTGTTCTATCCCATTAATCTATGTGTCTATACCTCTGCCAATTCCATAGATATTATTATAACCATGTAATAAGTCTTAAAACCAGGTAGACTGAATACTTCCACTTTATTCTTCTTTTTCAGAATTATGTTAGCCATTCTAGCTCCTTTGCCCTTTCATAGAGATTTTAGAATAATTTTGCCTATATCTACAAAAAAATCTTTCTGGGATTTTGATAGGAACTGTGTTAAGTTTGTACATCAATTTGTCAAGAAGTGGCTTCTTTACCATGTTGAATCTTCCAATTTTTGAACACGGTATATCCCTCAATTTATTTAGTCCTTCTTGGACTTCTTTCATCAGTGTGGTTTTTAGCACATAAGTTCTATACATGTTTGTTAGGTTTACATGTAAATAATTCATTTATTGATTTTTGAGTGGTTATAAAGAGCATTTTTAAAAGTTTGGTGCCCACATGTTTATTGCTAATACATATATATGTAATATAAATGTACAATATATGTAATATATATTATATATACATATTATTAATTCATATATAATATATGTCATATAAACATGTATATGAATTACATATATAACAATTTATAATTATAAGCATTATATTATATATAAATTATATACACACAATTTATTTTTTTTTTTTTTTTGGCACGCGGGCCTCTCACTGTCGTGGCCTCTCCCGTTGCGGAGCACAGGCTCCGGACGCGCAGACTCAGCGGCCATGGCTCACGGGCCCAGCCGCTCCTCCCCGGACCGGGGCACGAACCCGCGTCCCCTGCATCGGCGGGCGGACTCTCAACCACTGCGCCACCAGGGAAGCCCTGGCTCTCTACTTTTTCCAGGACCATTTATTGAGAAGGCTTTCTTTTTCTCATTGAATTACGTTGGCACCATTTTTTTGTTCTCAGAATAACCTACGACACATGTGAGTTTATTTCTAGATTCTTCTCATTTCCGCTGATATACTTCTGCAAATAGCACACGATCTTTATTACTGCTGCTTTAGAGTTAGCCTTGAAGTCAGGGAGCGCAAATGCTCTAATTTTGTTTAACTTCATGACTGTCTTGCTACTTGAGGTCATTTGTATTCCCATATAAATTCTGAAATTAGCCTGCCAATTTCTAGTTTTTAAAAAAGACTGATATAATTTTTTTGGAGTTACATTGAATCTCTAGATCATTCTGGAAGAGAACTGATATTTTAACAATATAGAGCTTTTCAATGCACCAACATGATTTATAGCTCCATTTATTTGGGCCTTTTAAAATTTCTTTCAGCAATGTTGTCTAGAAGTGTTGTCCATCTTTTGTTAAATGTATTCCTAGGGGTTCTTTATAATGCTACTAACAATTCTGAGGTTTCAAACCTCATTCTCTAATTGTTTATTGCTGCTAGAAATGTAATTAATATTTTATATATTGATCTTTTAACCTGAGACCTTGCTAAATCCATCTGTTTGTTCTGGTATTTGTATATTCCCTCAGATTTTCTATATACAAAATCATGTAACCTGCACATACAAAAGCTTTACTCTTTACTTTCCAATCTTCCCACTTGTCTGTTTCTCTTTCTTTTTTGTTTTTCTCTCTCCTTTTCTCAATCTCTCTGTCCATCTGTTTCTCTCTCTCTCCCTCCCCTTCTTCCTCCTTCCCCCCACCCCTCTCTCTTAATTGCCCTGGATGGGACCCATGGTACATTTCGAATAGAAATGGTAAAAGTAGATATTCTTGCCCTGTCCCCAACCTTAAAGGGAAAGGTTTGGTATTTGACCTTTAAGAATAACATTAGCTGCAGGTTTCCATAAGGACCCTTCACCTATGTATCTTTTAAAGCTTTGTATCCTCTCAACGTTTTATTTGTGAGATTCTTCCAAGTTGGTCGGTGTGTAACTGTGTCTTCTTTTCCACTGCTGTGTGATACATCACTCTACAAAACTGTCAGAACTTATTTATTCCCCACTTAAATGATATTTGATGTTTCCACTGCTTAAAAAATGCCTATAGCATCCCTTCTATAATTCCACTACATGCTCTGTACGCTTGTGAATTTATTTTTGGCATCTTCCCAGACCTGGAAGGCATGTTCACTGTTGACCTTAATATTTTTAGACAAAATTCCTCTGCAAAATGTTTGTCCAATTTATACTATGCTGCGTGCAAGGGTCTCTATCGCTTTACAGTCTTATGGACTCTTGTTATTATCAGACTATTTCATTTAATTTTTACCCATCTGATGAGTACGAAATTATATCTCCTTGGAATTTAGTTTCACTTCCCTGATTAATTGAGAGATGGTAAAAGTTAAAATTTTTAAGTTCATTTCTAAGGTTTCCTCTCCTGCTAATGTTGTCCAGTTTCCTGTCGCTGTTGTTTCTCTATTGTTTTGTAGATTTAAAAAATGCACACCAGGGGCTTCCCTGGCGGCGCAGTGGTTGAGAGTCTACCTGCCGAGGCAGGGGACACGGGTTCGTGCCCCGGTCCAGGAGGATCCCACGTGCCGCGGAGCGGCTGGGCCCGTGAGCCATGGCCGCTGAGCCTGCGCGTCCGGAGCCTGTGCTCCGCAACGGGAGAAGCCACAGCAGTGAGAGGCCCGCGTACCGCAAAAGAAAAAAAAAAAAAAAAATGCACACCAGACACTGATTCTTTGCCGAGACTATGTGACACACATGTATTGCAGCCAGTGTCTCCCCTCTTTGTCACTTCTCTGTCTCTCTCTGTCTCTGTCACACATGCTTTATGCTGTGTTGTGATAAGCAGAAGGGATGATTTTTGTGTGATCAAATTTATCCATTTTTAAATGATGCTGCATCTTGTTTTAAAAATCGACTCGAGATGACGGCAGTGTTAATCCTTCATTTTCTTTCGAAACCTTCAGGTCTGACGCTTCACATGAAACTCATCTTAGTTTATTTTGTCAGCGAGGGATGCTCTCCTTCGTTTGGCTGTGTTTATAAACAGCTGCTGGGCACTGTCATGAAATGTTCCACCTTCTCTCCACAACGGGCAGGCCCGCTCTGCCACGTGACGAGAGTCATAAAAGTCCGCGTGTGTTTCCAGTCCCTCCATCAGTTCCTGTGTTTCCACCCGTTCCTGCAAACGCACTCTCCTGTCCTACTTACTGTCACTTTTCTATAAGAGATTACACCTGCGGGACCGTCCCAGAACTGTGTGTTCATTCACATACATTTTGAAATTAGTATGTTAAGTTTCAGGAAGTTCAAGAAAAACTCTCTTGGAATTTTAATTGGGTTTACATTGAATTTTTTACACGAATTTGAGGAGAACTGACAATTTTAAGACACCTTTCAATTTCTAGATATGGCATTTTGCTCCATTTATTTAGGCAGGCTTTAATTTATTTTAAAAAGACTCTGAAATTTTATCCAACTGGGTTATATACTTCTCTTGAAAATTCATTCCATATATATATGGAATATTATTTTAAATGGTATCTTTTAAAAACTACATTTTGTTGTTGATGTATAGAAATGTCATTGATTTTTAATCTATATATTGTATATCCAGCAAAATTGCTAAATTCCCTTATTACGTCTATGTGCTCCCTAGTAATTCTCTTGGCTATTTTATAAGAAAACAGGATGATAGTCTTGTTTCTTTTCTTCCAATCCTAGTAGATTTTGAATTTTGTTGCCTATTCAAAAAACCTGTCTGTGATGGCTGTGAGCTACAGAACGGTGAATCTGGGTAAGGAGATGTGCTGTGATTTTTTTGGTACATGTGGGGAAATTTTTCTTAATTCCTTCTTGGTTCAGTTTAGGGTTTAAAGTTTTTATTTTGCTTTGTGTTTATCGTTACATTTTCCAGCATTTTATGTGTTTTATAGACAGATAAGTTTTCAAGATATCATGTTTTCCTGTTGCCAAAAGTGAGATTTAATTCAATATGTTTATTCAAATCCTATGATATATAGGATTACATCACAGTGTCTGCATTAAGGCAGGTGCAGGAAAAGCTCCAGTATTGGTTATGAAGTAAGGTATTGTTAGGATAATCAGTCAGGATTTAGGCAAAGTAAGCTCACCCTGTTGATGGGCCAACACTTAGTTTGGAAGGGAGCTGAGACCCTCAGCTGACAGGACCAACTGGTGGAGGCCAATTGGTGGTAACTCCTCAAGGTGTTGAGTATACTTTCTCTTCTGAGAGAGAGAGAGAGAGAAAGAGAGAGGGAGGGAGAAAGAGAGAGAGAGAGAGAGAAAGTTTAATAACAGGGAAACATTGGAAGACACTGATAAAACATTATGAAGAGTTCAGGCAGACTGGGGACAGACTCCCTAGATCTGAATCATGGCTCCTACCATCACTACGTATGTGACCCCAGAAAAGCGACTTAAACTTTCTGTGCTTCGGTTTCTTCACCTGTGCAATTGGGAAAATCGTGTGCCTCTTTCAAAGGGCTGTTATAAAGAATAGGTGAGTCAATACTTAGAACGGTGTCTGGCATATAATGTTCAGTGCATCTTAGCTCTTCTTATTTTGAACTATTTTCTGAGGTCTGTACTATGCAAAATGCTGTGGATGCAGTAATGAATGACGGTCCCTGCTCTCAGAGCGCTCAGTCTGCTCACTGTCTTGGCAGATACTAATGGGCCACTGTACCCTACGTTTCTTATAGGTAAAAGGTGATCATCGAGGCATCCGTACATTAAACTAGGTATAGAAGTAGCTCAGAGGATGAGTTGATGAATTCCTCCTCAAGGGGTGAAATGAGGTAGAAAAGAGGAGGACCGCATTTGGGAAGAACATGATAAATATACTTTGTTGTCTTGATAAATGTAACAGCCTCTTGGAGATGACTGGCAGGCAGTTAGGAAGAAAGGTCTTGAGTTACTGAAGACAGCTGGAGTCCTTTGTGGGCTCCGGGTTTCTGATTCAAATGTGTTTCCAGTCTTGGGTTTCTTTGACACTTCTCTTATTGTGCAGAATTAATCACCAGGTGCTTGAGAAGGCTGATGAATGCTAGACGGAGCCTAATGCTTGCTTCAAGACCCCGACAGATTGCCTTGAAAGGATAGTCCTTGCTTCTCTTATTTCCCTCCTATTTCCTATTCACCCCAATCCCGATGAGGGTGGAAAACGACTAATGTGTTATTGTCCTTCTGTTGAATACAGAGGACACGCGAATTTCTGTGAACATTAACTTTCTACTTCATAGAACTGAAGGCTTTGTGCTCGGGACCCGCTCAGGCTTGTCCTTTTAATGAAACACTTGGTCTGAACACTTTTATCATTAAAAAAGTAATAATGAATCCGTTACGAGGCCGCAGAAGGAGGGTGGAAAGTTAATGCGTGTTATAGAACAGAAAACAATTGAGCCGCCACAGCCAGTGAATACGAATTCCCTTTATTCTCCTTGAATTCACCCACTAAATTTTTAAACACGTTTCTCTTCTCTTCCTGACTCAGTTTTTACTCTGTCTTAAATGAGCAGAGTAAAAACTGACCCTTCAGCCAGAAATCATTATTACCTGCACAGCTGCAGGAGTGATGATGAATGCTTCCAGCACTGACCCCAAAGTCTGTGAGATCTTCTCAAATCATCAAAGGTTAAATTTCACTCAGTAGCATGTCTTTTATCCTATGCTGCTTCTTTGAAATCTGAAAATCAATTGCAATTATAAAGTGAAAAGGCAAATTCCACCAACCACTCACACAAATCCATTTCATCGCTGGATAGTCACATCTGACTTGCTATTGCTCTCCATTAATTAGAACACTTGATGGACTGAAATGATTTCATATCCTGGACAGGCTCAATAATGACATTTAATTTATATAGGAACTATTAATTTGGGTTTCCTATTTGCAGCCCTCAATTCCTTAATATGAATGGAACCATGGAATCAGAAAATATATCCAGCTTGCCACCTAAGGGGTAGTAAGGTGCCACCTAAGGGGTAGTAAGGTGCCACCTGCTGACCTTATGGGATGGGCAGATCCTGGGACATGTTGTGAAGTTATGGGCTTCCTCCAGGAGACAGGTTCTGTAAAGGTGCTTTTGGAGGACTTCCGATTTATTTCTCCTACAGACACACCCTAGCTCAGTGGCAAGTCATAGATTTCTTGATTTACCTTGATTCTTGATTTATCAACTTTAGATAGTGCCTACTGGCTCTCCACTATGAAAGATGATAAATTTTCCCTTGAAATTTATTCTTTTGGAAGGCCTTTTTTTTTGCTTTATGATTTGTGCATTTGGAGCTTCATTTAGGAAGTCCTGCTTACATAGCCAAGACATGGAAGCAACCTAAATGTCCATCGACAGAGAATGGATAAAGAAGATGTGGTACATATATACACAGTGGAATATTACTCAGCCATGAAAAAGAATGAAATAATGTCATTTACAGCAACCTACATGGACCTATAGATTGTTGTACTGAGTGAAGTAAGTCAGGCAGAGAAGGACGACTACCATATGAGATTGCTTGTATGTGGAATCTAAAAGAAGGGTAAAAATGAACTTATTTACAAACCAGAAATAGAGTCACAGATGGAGAAAACAAACTTATGGTGACCAGGAGTGTAAGCGAGGGGAGGGATAAATTGGGAGATTGGGATATACATACTGTTATATATAAAACAGATAATCAACAAGGACTTCCTGTATAACACAGGGAACTCTACTCAGTACTCTGTAATGACCTATATGGGAAAAGAATCTGAAAAAGAGTGGATATATGTATATGTATAACTGATTCACGTGACTGTACACCTGAAACTAACACAACATTGTACGTCAACTATACTCCCCCCAATTTTTTTTAAAATGAAATTATTTCCCATACCTGCCCCCACCCCAAAGTACACGTCCACATGTTTACAACATTTGACATAAAATTTCATGGAAATTGGTTGAATTCCTGAAGTTCGTACAATGACCTCATGTTGAGAATTGTTGACACCTAACTGAGTGCGTTCTGTATGCCAAAATACATAGGGGAATACAAATTGAACAGCGAGTGTTTTCTGCCTTCAAGTAAAAATAGAGGGAAGTGTGCTGACTGGGCAGGTGCAGTTGACAGAATATGGTGATTGGCTAGATGTGGGTGAGGAGGTGAATCTGGGTGGATTCCTGGGTTTCTACATTTAAGAATTAGATGAAGTGTGTGGTCATCACCATGCAGACTGAGGAGTAGAGGACAGTTGAAATGGACATAAATTTCCCCATTTTTAGATGTAGAACTCTGCATCTCTACCAGATGCTAGATCAAGGTTTCTAATGGTATAGTTCAAATCTCCTGTACCTCACCAAGTTTTTGTCTGATAAAACCTTCATGTACTTATGTAAATGCATGAACATCTTCTGTTCAAATGGTGGATATGACAGTCTTGTAGCTATGTCAACGCTTATATATATACTAATTTTTATCATCCTAGTGATTCGAAAATTCTATCAGAACATATTTTCTTAAATTATTTTTTTGAAAATCTATTTTATCTGATGTTAGTGTAGACACCATCTTTCTTCTGATTAATTTTTTACTTGATTTGACTATTTCCATCCTTTTATTATGCTGGAATGTTAAACTTCACATCTAATTATCTTTATATTATAATGGACACATTTTGTCAAAGAATATCTAATGCAGTTTATAAGATATACAGATTAAATTTCTGTAATAGTATGGGTGGTTTCTTTTTCTCTCTTTTAATATCATCTGTATGATTTCTCATCTCTGGCATACTTTCAGGACTGCATCATTTTATTCACATTTCTTTTCCCTTTGTCACTTTGGAAGTTGTATTCCCTGTTTCTATTCTTTTGGGAGTTGCTTTATAAATTTTAATAATTTTAACAGTGTCTCTGCCCAACTGAAAAATATATATTCTCAAGATGATTAGATCCTTCTCTCGGTCCACACTGCTATTGATATCTGGTATTGTACTTCAGCTGTTTTTACCCCCACTCTTTGAACACGGTTATTGCTTTATGGTCAGTTTATATCAAATGTACCCATGTGTTTAACACTTTAACATTTCTTTGCTTTTGATTCCTTTCTGTATCTCAGACCTTCCATCGAATGTCATTTTCATTCTTCCTGAGGTATATCCTTTAGATGTTTCTTTAATGAGCTTCTTTCATATTTAATATCCCTCATTCTTTTGCTAAGTAGTATATGTTTTTGAGTCATATTAATTCACACATGATAGTAATTCCAGATTGACAGTTAATTTCTCTCATTACTTCATATGTATTATTTCATTGTCTCCTGGCATTCACTGCTGCTTTGAGAAGTCAGTGGCCATATGAATAGTTTCTTCTTCTTTTCGTATGTTGTGTTTAGGAATGGATTTTTGTTTGTTTGTTTGTTTTTGCATCAGGGACTTTCTAAACCTGTGAACTGGAGCCTCTTATCAGTTTTGAAAAATTCTCACCCATTATTTATTTTGCCCTATTCTCTCCTTCCTCACTTGTAGAATCCTGTTCTAATAGGATTACAATGTTAGATCCATCCACCGAGCCCCCATATCTGCTTGTCTGTCTCATATTTCTATATTTCCATTTTTAGTCTCTCTCTGTTGCATTCTGCAATATTCCTTCAGATACATATTACAGCTCACTAATTTTCTTTCTTGCCATTTACAAAGTGTTGTATTTTTTTCCATTGCGTTTATGTATTAGAATTTTTATTTCTAAAAGCTCTAATTAATCCTTCCTCAAATCTTCCTAGCCACATCCTGTTATATATATATTTTTTTTTTTTTTTTTTTTTTTTTTGTCCCCTGCATCGGCAGGCGGACTCTCAACCACTGTGCCACCAGGGAAGCCCATCCTGTTACATTTTTGAAAAATATGATTAAATATACATATTTTTTAATCTGTTGATTCTAATATCTGAAAAATATTTTATTCTAATTCTGTGTAAGGTATTTTCCTGACGTTTGCTCATCATTCTTAGCTCCTCAAGTGTTTTGTGATTTTTTTCCATACACTGATTTTCTTACATGTACCATTTGTGGGAATTATTTTGGACCCAGGTTCAGGGAGTGTCTTCTCAGAAATGGTTCGCTTCTGTCAGCCACTTAGCCACCTAGAGGTACTGCAAACCTAACTTAAATTAAATTTGTGGCTAGAGTTATTTAGAACCTCATAGGCAGTATTTATTCCAGCCTTACAGCCTATGAGGCCGAGCTTGTTGTCAGGAATTACCAGAGAGGGCATTTTTCTCTCTCCCTCTTCCTCTCCTCTATCCAGAGTGGAGCTCAGGAAAGGAACATCTTTTATAATCTTATTCTGGAAGTAGAGTATATTTCCCTCCATCTACCAGCAGGACAAAGAGCCTTTCAGGGGTCTCAATTGTAAGAGGAGGTCTCTGATATGAGCCCTCTCCCTGTGAAAACCCGTAGCTTTGTCTTCTGCCTCTCTCCTTAAACCTAACCAAGGCTAGCAGAAATTTTATTTCTCTGTTCCAAACCTAAGGGAAGTGGGTAGATAAATGGAAAGTCTATTCAGTATAATATTTGCATTTTAATGGGGCTACACAGTAAGTCTGGGTCTCTCTTCACCTCAAAGTACTGATTTTTGGCAGTTGTTTTCTGTGATCATAGGCTTATCTCTTTGGCGGAATTTATTGCTTTCCACATTCGCTAGGTATTGCTATCGACGGAGGACTATTACTAAGTCATTTTTTCTGTTTATTTATAACATTTAGCTTAATCTCGAAGCTGTATAGTGCATTGTCAGCTCACTGAAAAGCCATCCAGAGATGACAGTTGAGGACAGGATGGTATTACGAGAGATAAATACACTGTTGTATACAGTTACCGTTGCCATTTTCCACTGGCACACAGATAAATGAAAGTTGAATATGAACTTTACATTGTAAGCCTGTTGGTATTAAGAGCAAAGTAATAAATGAACGTGAAACTCTATTTTCTCATCATGGTGTTATTACTAATCTGGAATTATTAATCATTAAGAATTAAAAATATTATTCACTGGCTAAACCTTTAAATTATTCATTTAAAGGTTTTTTAAAATGTCTTTATAAGTTAGAGGGTTTTTTTTGTTGTTTTAATCAAACCTGAGAATTTTAAAAAATCAATTAAAAGCCTACATGGACTCCGTATTAGTTTGCTAGGGTTTCCATAACACAATATCAGAGATTGGGCAGCTTAAACAACAGAACTTTATTTTCTCACAGTTCTGGAGAGTGGAGGCCCAAGATCAAGGTGCCAGCAGGGTTGGTTTCTCCTGAGGCCTCCCTCTTTGGCCTGCAACGATTGCCTTTTGCTGTGTCCTCCTGTGGCCTTTTCTCCGTGTCCTCTTCTTATGAGGACACCTATCTTATGAGATTAGGGCCCCATCCTTATGACTACATTTAATTTTAATTACCTCTGTCAGAGCCCAGTGTTCAAAGATTAGGGCTTCAACACATGAATTTTGTGAGGACACAGTTCAGTCTATAACTGACTGAGATAATCGAAATAAATTTTATAAATATTTTGGTCTAAATTTTAAGGGGATGTGAAGATATTACAGGATTGTTATCAGACGTCTGAAGCTTTGCTACCTGAAGCTTTCTGTCTGCCTAGCAATCTCTTCTCTTCTGTAGTAGATACTGGATTTATATTATGTATTCAGAAATAGTCAATCACATGAGTGATACCTGCTGTGCCTTTTCCATCAGAGATTAAGGTCATTCATTGCCCACTGGGAACACTAAGTCAAAGGAAACACATTTCCAAGACAACAAGGAATGACCTGCAGGTAACAGTAACCCCACCTCTCAGAACCTGACGCGGGGTGAGTACTGTTTTGAGTGTGTGTGGAGAGAGGAGAGTGAATCTTCTTTTACAGACTAAGGTCTGTAAGCGCGTTTGCAAATCAAAGGAGTTCTGGACAGGGGCAAGGGTCTTATTTGCAGCTTTTTAAAGAGGTATGAGTAATAGCAAAGCAATTCTATAGTAGACGTGGACATGAGATAGACGTTTAATTACTGACTGAGCTTGTCTTAGGCGTGGTGCCATCGGTTTTGTTTATTAAGAAATTAAACAAAGCTATAAGCACCTTTTTGAAACTCACGTGCGTCATCCACAATATTGAATGCAGTTATAGTTTTTGAGATGCTCTGGGGAAGAAATGAAAATCTGCACAAACTGAAGGACTGCAGGAGCAGAGGTGCTGTGGAGCTCACAAGCCAGCATCTGTCCGAGGCACTCATGTCTGTCCCTGCATCTGGAGGCTGCAGAATCCAACCAGGCATGCGTCTTGCTAAAAACCCCAAGCCTCAAGTGGAGACACACTGTGTGGTCTCCTTCTCCTCATTTGTTATTGTCACAAAACCAGCCTGCAGTTGACCATAGTTCACTGCAGCTGGTGGCCCTCAGGAAGGGCCAGGAACAGGAAGAGCAAGAGTTATGGGAGATGGTAGCATATTGATTATGTGTAATGTTAGTTTGGAGTCCAGTCAAACTGTTTGGAAATATATCAGCTTTTAAACGTACGCCTTACCTTCTCTGCCTGGATTCCGATAACATCCAGCTTTTTACTGAAGTGGAGCTGATGTACAACACAACAAAGTTACAGGTGCATAATACAGCAATGCACAATTTTTAAGAGTTATATTTCAACAATATCCAACTTTTAAAACTCAAGGAGTTAATTTCTTCATAGAGCTACATGTATTCTTATGCATCGTGCAGGGGAAATGGTAGACAAAACAGAGGACTCTTAAAGGGGGACCAGATCACCATCACAGAGATGAGTCCTCGAATCACAGCGATACACCAGGGTTCACTGGAACCACTTGTTCCCTTAGCGTTGTGGTTTAGAAAAGCTAATTACCTTGAATTTATGGGCTGGAAGGAGCAGAAGGAACTTAACCACAGAAAAGCACTGTCAGCCTCACCTGGTTTCAGGACTGAAGGGTGTTTCCAGAACGGGACTGTTGATGAGGGACCCAGACTCTGGGAAGTCTTGCCTTTTTTAGTCACGTTTAGTGGGTTAAATCCTTTCTGTGACCCTGATGAACCCAGAATCCCAGAATTTCTGAGTTGCAATTTCTTGCTGTTTATAATTGTGTAAACACTTAAAATTTATATAGCAAATTCCCTCTTAGTAAAATAACTGGACACAATCTGTTCTGAAAGGGTTAATCAAACTCTAAAATGGCAAGAATTCTTTCCAT
The DNA here is from genome assembly GCF_003031525.2 of Neophocaena asiaeorientalis asiaeorientalis. Taxonomy (NCBI): domain Eukaryota; kingdom Metazoa; phylum Chordata; class Mammalia; order Artiodactyla; family Phocoenidae; genus Neophocaena; species Neophocaena asiaeorientalis. Next base: position 655,728 of record NW_020174568.1, on the reverse strand, counting down.
ATTTATATAGAGGACTATACTCTTTACCACAGTATTACTATTCATTACTACTGGAGGTCTAGTCTGGTCCTGGACCACCCCAGAATATCTTAACGATGAATACGATGGATAAATGCACAGCAGGTCCCAGAGACGTACACAGGAGTCTTGCTCTAAGAACAGCTGACCTGGAAATTCATTTAACCGCTATTAGGTTGGACAAAAATTCTGAGCAACTGATCTTCTAAGAGCCTCCTTTGAATTGTGTTTGAAAACAATTGAGAGATGCCTCTCAGAAATAAGAAACCTGGAAATGTCTTAGGATACAGCTTCAAAACAAAGTTCTTCCTGGGTATATATCTATTATTCAAAGTGATTATATATATATATATCTCAACTGTTATATATATATAACTTATATATATAAAACTTAACTGTTGAACATGAAGGGGACCAGAATGTGCCATCCCAAAATATGCCACCACTTTGGCGTGAAGATTATTTTGAGCTGAAGATAACTGAGAATCAACAGATGCAGGAAGAGTCCTCTGCCTGCCCTCATCTGCCCGATGCGTAACTTTCCCTTGGCCTCGCACTGTTGTGGCCTCTCCCGTTGCGGAGCACAGGCTCCGGACGCGCAGGCTCAGCGGCCACGGCTCACGGGCCCAGCCGCTCCGCGGCATGTGGGATCCTCCCGGACCGGGGCACGAACCCGTGTCCCCTGCCTCGGCAGGCGGACTCCCAACCACTGCGCCACCAGGGAAGCCCAGAGGATGTGGTTTATATAAACAGATCTTACGAAAATAATTTGTATCCTTCATCAGTTCTCCCATGTATTTCCTAGTCACTTCCATATGATTTATCATCCCTTAAAGCCCAATCCCCCCCCACTTTTTTTTTTTGTCAAAATGGTATATAAGACCCTGAATACAGCCACTTCTTTGAGCTTCACTTCTTTTCTCTGAACTCCCAGGCACGTAAATATCAATAATTGTGTGCCTTTTCTCCTGTTCATCTCTTTTCTTAGTTTAATTTGCAGGCTCCCAAGCAATAACCCAAGAGTGTGGAGAAAAAGTTTTTCCTTCCCGACAACAGCCTCTGGTAAGTCGGAGTCTAGGGAGCCTGCCTACAAGGTCCCGGGCCTAGGGTGACATTTGCACTGACACCCTCAGAGTGTTTCACTGACCGAAATTTTCCAAGAAGACGGGAAAACCCGCTAACATTTTTTGAGTGCCCACTTTGTGCCCACTTCTTGTCAGTCACCGTGTTCCTAAATGTACCAGAGCCTTCGCAATAGGTCTCATTTTACAAAGTAGGTCTTCCTTTCTTAGTTTACACATGAGGAGATTGAAGCTTAGGGAGTCTAAAGAAATTGCTGAAGGACACCCAGGCTTCCCTTTCTGCTTAGCTCCTGCTCTTTCTGTGGCCCCTCTTGTCCCCGTGACCTACAAATATTGTCTTAAATTATACTGTTAAAACTAAAACACTCCCAAGCCAAGTGCCTGCAGAATCTTCTCTTGGTTTGCATTTTGGCACCATGAGTTTTTAATGCAACCGAAGAGTCTTCCATCTGCTTTCATTTAAGAAGCTGACTATCCTGTACTATGAATTTACATATCTGTTCCCTCTGTGATTTCATAACTTCCTAGTGAATAATGCATTAAGCTTGTGCAGTCTCCTATGACTGCTGACGAAACTCGCGACGCTGCCTTCATGTCCATTTCTCCTGTGATAGTGAGGGATATCCTATCCCCCATCCCCCCTCCAGAACAAATTTCTGGCTGGTAAAATAAAAAAAAGAACACTCTCAAAAATTCACAGTACTTTCACACTGCTTGTCACAGCCGATAGACACCTGCCTGCCCGTCTATTAACTTTCTGCCACGGAACAACAGTTCCATATATCCAGTTCTTTCTTCAATAATTTTTCCCCTGGGATAAGGTTTCTTTATAATAGTTGAAGACATAAGGACACACGAGTCTTAGGTGCATTTGTGTGCATTGATTTCTCTGCTAATCAATCCCATTTCTGGCATTTCACCGTACAGCACATGCTTCTGTCTCAGAAATCTCTAGAATTAAGGGGAACATACTTCTTCAAGAAGACATGACACATAAAACCTCACTTACTTAAATTTTTTTTTTTTTTTTTTTTTTTTTTTTTTTTTGCGGTCCGCGGGCCTCTCACTACTGTGGCCTCTCCCGTTGTGGGACACAGGCTCCGGACGCGCAGGCTCAGCGGCCATGGCTCACGGGCCCAGCCGCTCTGCAGCACATGAGCTCTTCCCGGACCGGGGCACGAACCCGTGTCCCCTGCATCGGCAGGCGGACTCTCAACCACTGCGCCACCAGGGAAGCCCTCACTTACTTAAATTTTATCCACATAGCCAAAATATATTTTGGTTTAATTAGAGTTCCTTTGAAGGGTAGTAATAGATGTTAATTTAGCTGTATTTTTAGCTGTGAGTCATCATTAAATGTAACAGAATTTGGGAGAACTAACCAGCTTCAAGGAAAGAGTATGGCATTGAAATGGTTCAGAGTTTCCATTGCATCAAGGTTGAGTATTCATGGCAGGTGGAGTGAGCCTGGGGATGAACTGAGACCCAAGCAAGGGGCAAGATCTGTGGGAACAGGTGCTGAGAGACAGGCCTAGCTAAAAGCACGTGTTCAATGGGACGGCAAAGGCCTGGATTCTCCACCGTGAGGCTCAGTTACAGCTCAGGCCATGGATTCTCCGAAATCAGACTGTGGACGATACTGCCCAGTCAGTGGGACAGAAGGACATCGGATAAAATACAGCCACGCGCCTGTGTTCAGGGTCTATCACTGTAGATGAAAAGCACGTGTGTGTGACGTGTAGTGTGTGCTGTGTACACGTGCATATGTAGGGGTGGTTTGGATATATGCACACATAGTGTGTGGGGTGCACCTGTTAGTGAGGGAATCGTGTGTGATGTGTGCGTATGTGTGGGTGGTGGTGGTGGTGTGTGTGTAGTGTGTGGCATGTAGTGTGGTGTGCATGAGCGTGGGTGTGGTATGTTGTGTGGAGTATATGCGTGTGAGTGTGGGGTATGCATGGGGTGTGTGTGTGTGTGTGTGTGTGTGTGTGTGTGAGAGAGAGAGAGAGAGAACACCACCTTTAGAACTGGGCTAGTGAAGTGCCTGTATTTTAGAGCACCTTCATTAAAATGTCTAAGTCACTGAAGTGTCCGGGACAAGCTACGGCTGGCAGTGCCATCGGGTTAAGGCATTTCAAATTTGAAAAGAGACCGTGTCCCGTTCCTCCCCCTTGGGAGACTATCTCTTGCATAGGGTGAGCCAGATGCCCTCCGGGACGACACTTACGGGGTCATCTCAGAACCTTGTGTCCAGCTTCTGATTCTAGGAGGTCGCCTGGCAAACAGATTATTGTCACTGGCCAGGCAACATGTCTTTCACGGGACTGCATGATAGCGGGCTGTTAAAATGGTGCTGACACGCCAACTTTGGGTGAGCCCAGTTGTCTCCGTGTCCAGGAACCCCATTAAAAGAGGTTGCCAGGGGCCCTGCACTGTAGTGGCAGCCCGGGTGTGTGACATTTTCAAAGGTTGAAAGGGAAGACCTGCGGGATGGGGATATTTGAGTAAGATCAGGAGGAAGCGACGGAGTAGATCATTCCAATATCTTGGGCAGAATGTCCACGCAGAAGATAAAAACAGTGCAAAGGTCCTGAGGCGGGAGGATGCTTGGTGTATCTGAATAAAAGCCGAGGCCAGCACAGCTGAGCAGGATGAAGGAGGGACATGGCAGCAGAGGGGACAGAGAGGCGGAGGAGGGGCCGGATCATTCAGGTCATTGTAAGGATTTTACCTCTTACTCTGAAGGAGCTGGGGAGGAATTTGGGGGCTTTGAGCAGAGGATTAATTTAATGTGACAATTTTTAAAGGGTGTTTCGGGGCCTATGGTTGTAAGAGATCTAAGGTGGGAACAGAGATCTATTGCAATAATTCATGTAAGGAAGGGTAATGGCCCAGAGCTGGGTGATAGTGGAGGGTCTGATGAGACCTTGTCAGGCTCTGGACGTTCGTGACAACAAAGCCGATTGGGTTTCGATGGGCGGGAGATGGACAGGAAAGTTTTTGCTGCTCCAGAAACGTATTTATTAGGCAAGCCACTGCATTTCCTCATTAGTCAGATGTGGGCTAGGTTAGGACTGTTCCCAGCTGGTTTAGTGGTTCTGTAAATTTAGGCTTGATTTTTATTAAGCATTCATAAATCAAGGAATAATTAAGCGCTTATTGTGTGACAGGAAGTGTCCATATGCTGGGGCTCTAGAATAAAACAAGGCAGGAAAATTCTCAGGAAAGAGCAGTTTGGTGGAAGAACCAAAAACACTAAGAGAATATAAGACCGAGGTGTAAACAGTTGCCGTCGAGCAGACTGGGGCGGCAATGAACAGGCGCAAGGGGCCCTCGGAGCATGCGCACCACGGCGCCTGGACCACGCCCTCCGCCCTCGCGCTCCGGCCCCGCCCACGTAGCTGCAAGAGGCGCTACGATTCCAGGTCCTGGATTTCAGTACGATGAGGTAAGGGAAAATCACTATTTAAAACGAAAACAGACAGAGAATTTGCAGCCCGCTTTCACAGGGAGTAGGATGTCTGCCTGCTTTGGAAGTTGCCAGATACAGGTCACCGACCCTGTCAATTCTACCATTTCAAGAAAAGCCTATTCAACCTGAAATCTGGAGCTAATTTATACATTTGGGATGGAGAAAATATCCTTATATGCACTAGAATAACTCCTCAGTAAGATAACGTCACTGCAAATGTTTCCAGAGGATAAAATTAAGACCAGAAGCCCAGTTCTTGTCTTCCTGACAGTTCATCAGACTTACTTTGTTACCACAGGACTGGCTCAGGGCTAGTTAATTAGTGTGGAATATTTGGAGAGATGGATACACGCAAGTCCCACGTGGTGCAACTGCTCTCTCCACCGACACCTCTGAGTTTCTATTCGCTGAGACAAGAGTGAACACCTCACATGGAGGTTGACTACGGCAGGAGGAGGAGCCGGGTCTCACAGGGCAGCCGAGTGTCCCCTCCTGACACGATTGCCGTGTCCTAGAGCGTCCCAGGGCCACCAGGAGAACCAAGGTCTCTGGGACCTGTTACTTAGACAACCACAGCTGCTCTCACGCACCGGTGTCAGAGGGGCTTTTGAAAGGAACATTGGATCAGAAAAAGGGAAGACAGCGACTTCCTAATGGACTAAAGGCTGGAGCCGAGGGCAAACGCTCTCTGATGCTGCATCACTTCCATCGCCTCCGTCCTCACGAGGTCAATGCTGCGTGTCATGCTTCTTAATGAACCGGCTCTGCTTCTGCTAGCTCAGCCGGAGCCCCCCACCCGGCCCCTGGGACCCCACTGTGTGCCGGTCACTGGGCATGCTCAGAAGACAGGACATTAGGGCACGCTGCCTGGAGAAAGCCCAGACCTCCGAGGCGGCGTGTTTTTTCACTGGCTGCATCGCGCTGGGCTGCTGGACTCGTGAAGCTGCACATCCTCTTGCCCTTGCCTGCTCCGCGGGGAGCTGCAGCGATGTCTCTGCAAAACAGACCTAGAAGCAATATGCATGAAATAAAAAGAGCGAGCGAGATGGATTTGCCCGAGGCTAGAACAGAGCAGACACGCTCCGTGAAGGTGTCTGCTTCCGCATCAGGCAGCTGTCTGTTCAGCACCAAGTAATCACCTGACATTTTTATGCTGTGGTCACTTATGCCCGTGTGCTCGTCGGGGTTTCCTGAAAGAGCCAGGGACAGCAGGAGGTAAGAGAAACGAAAACAAGGGGCAGGAAAAATGAAACAGATCTCAGGAAGCTACAGCAGGAACATCCGGAAGCCAGATGCTCAAGATGGGGAAATCACGTTACAGTAGAAGTTGTCTCTTTCTGCCCTGACCGCAGAGCTGCTGGTTTCCCCTGCGCGCCTGCGTGCACACACACAGCAAAACAACGTGCCAGGTTAACCCCATTCAGTTGTCTGCAGCACTCGTACATTTTAACGGAGGGCACTTGCTTGCCTGCAAGTTCAGGAACGTTGATTAGCGTAATCAAGCTCTCATCACAGACAGCCTGAAAAAAGATAATAAAAACAGCACCTATTTCTTAATTGGAGAAGATAGTGCTGTGAGGGCAAAAAATAAACACTGTGCCTGTGATGGGTTTTGTGGGGCAGGAGGAAGGATGTGTTAGCTGTGAAGGTTTCTCTAGACCTTGCAAGTCACGGGTGGGGAGTTCAAGTATTAGCTCTTTGAACATGGGAGACGTCTGTTTCGTCATGTTTCCAAGACAGAGATGTGAACATTTTCAGTGCTTGACTGTTGTTTGTCGTGTGTGTGTGTGTGTGTGTGTGTGTGTCCTTTATCAACACTTAGTAGTATTTTAGGGGAAGAGGGGCAAACAGTGTTCAATATGGCACTTAGACTCTACTTCACTTAGAAATCTGGAAGTGTTTTTCTCAAATAGATTTTGTTTTCTTCAATGAATCTTTTCTTATCATCAGTGCAATTTCAGAGCTTCACTGGAAAGCCTTCACAGAAAAGGAAGCAGCGTCACACCAGGACTGTTGCGTGGTCTTCTCTGTTGAGTGATGGCCGAGTGACTTAAGGCTGAGAGTTGGGGTCTCCATCTTACCTTCCTTATTCTGCCCTTCAGAATGGAAAGTGGCAGTTATGAGTTCCGTGTGCAATGCACATGTCTGCCTTTGTATCTGTGGCCCAGCCTTACCTACATCCACCCACCTCCGTCTTCAGGGGGTAAATCCACCAGACAATGGCTTCTCAGGCCCATTTTCTAATGTTCCCCAACTCAGGAAATAGGAAGAGAGGGTGACACATTTTCCAGTCAGAGAGCTAAGGCTTCTGTTCTACCAACACCAATCACCAAAGTTCCTCTTGAAATTCATGTGATGGGCTAGGCTTTTTCTACCCTTCATATTTACAACATTGGTGATACGAGTCTAAACATGAACAGTGATTCTCAGTGAGGAGGTGGGCAAGACTTCACCCCCATGGTCAGGCGGTTTCAAAGCCACCTGGATGGCATTTCCTAAATTACACATCCTTTTACTGAAATGTTCCTGTATTTCCTTGAGGCTACATCTCAGCCCTCCCCTCCCCAGGAAACAATCACTGTCTTCTTGGGAGCTATGCTTACTGGTGACCAGTGGTCCCCCCTCAGATAATAGACCCATGAGCAGTGAATACACACAAATGTCTCTAGAGTAGCAACCCCTGTGATTACATACAAGGCATTTAATGCTATAAATATGATTTAAACTACTTGTTTTCTTCATCAATAATGTGGCAATAATGATGTGTAACTTATAGAATGACTGCATTAAATGATACACTAAATATAGCGTGTTTGGCATGTAATGTGGTCAATACACATTAGCTATTTTTTTTTTTTTAGGAGAAAAGATGGAAACCCACAAATGTAAAAGAGCGTTGGGGTATATCATCTAGTTCAGGTCAGCAAATATTTACCAAGTAAGTGCCAGGTACTAGGGATACAAAGGTAAGATTTTGCTCACTTTCTCAAGGTCCTTGCATTCCGTGGGAGAGACCCTTGCACGGAAGGGTGGTCATAACTGAGTGTTATGTGGTACACGGGCTGCTAGAGGTATGCATAGGGTGCCCAGTAGCAAGAGGAGATGGGAATAGTTCAGCTGGGGTGGAACTGTGGGTTTAGGAAAGATTTCTAGGTAGAGACAACATTTACTTCTGGTGTTAAAGCAGGCTGGAGGCTGAGTATTAAGGGGAGAGAGTTTGAACATCACATTGAAAGGAGACAAAACAGGCAGGCACATACTAGTATTGTACTCTTTTTAAAAAGAATTTATTGGAGTAGAGTTGACTTACAATATTGTGTTACTTTCAGGTGTACAGAAAAGTGATTCAGTATATATATATATATATATATATTCATTCTTCTTCATATTCTTTACCCATATTTATTACAGAATACTGAGTAGAAATCCCTGTGTTGTATAGTAGTTCCTTGTTGGCTATCAATTTTATATATAGTAGTATGTGTGTGTTAATCCCAAGCTCCTAATTTATCCCGCCCCCGACGTTTCCCCTTTGGTAACCATAAGTTTGTTTTTGAAATCTGTGAGTGTGTTTCTGTTTTGTAAATAAGTTCATTTGTATCATATTTTAAAAACTAGATTCCACATATAAGTGATATCATGTGATATGTGTCTTTCTCTGTCTGACTTACTTCACTTAGTATGATCATCTCCAGGTCCATCCATGTTGCTGCAAATGGTATTATTTTGTTCTTTTTTATGGCTGAGTAATATTCCATTGTATGGATGCACCGTATCTTCTTTATCCATTCCTCTGTCGATGGACATTGTTTTTGTTTTGATCTGTGTTTTGAAGACTCAGGAGGCCAGCGTTTGTGGAGGGTGTAGAAGACCTTGTGGAGAGGAACTATTTTAACTGGAGAACCAGGAATCTGCATTTCGAAAACAAAGTGTGAAGGCTTCGCTAGCCTCTTTTTTTGCATTTAGCGCCTTAACGTCGTCATATTTTCTCTGACGTCAAGTTGTCATCCTCAGTAATTTGGGGGAAACTCCTTTGGGAAAGCACCTTAAAAGTCATCACCTTTTGAGTCTTTTGGAGCTACTCCATATTCCCGTTCTGAATTTCCACAATCTCTTCCATGACCTCATCTTTCACTTGCCTGCTCTGCACTTGTGCGTCTCCGTCTTCCCCATTTCAATTCCGTGTACCCCAACCAGGTAAGCCCTGTCCAGGTTTCATTTGCCTCTCCTCCTCTGGGTTGTAGGTGAGCCCTGTACTCATGGCCAGAGTAACATTGTTGATCTTCTCACCACTTCTCCACAGTTTCCTACCGTTTGTTCCTTGCCGACCACCAACCCTATATAACGCACACAGCCTACTTTCGTTGATGCTAGAACTCGAGGCACTGATGGTTGAAGGCGCTGAACTATCCATTGGATTTGCCACAGATGCACCACGTGGTCCATTATTCTGCAGATATTTAATGCTGTGCATAATAAAATTTTACTTTTCTACGAATCTTATTTGACTGAAGATCTTTGATTTTATCACTAGCTGAAAACCCATCAAAATATTTCTTAGTGGAAGCTGACAAAATCCTTGTACATCTGTTCACTGTCTTAACTTGAAGCCTATGTTAAATACATCTGCTCCCAATTTGCTAAGAGCCTTCATCCATTCCAGTGGATTCTTCCCTCTTTGCTGACCCCTGTCCTTTGCTACTTCCCACATACATATATAAGTATGTTCAAATGTCTTTTATTTTATTTTATTTATTTATTTTTTTGCCGTATGCGGGCCTCTCACTGTTGTGGCCTCTCCCGTTGCGGAGCACAGGCTCCGGACGCGCAGGCTCAGCGGCCATGGCTCACGGGCCCAGCCGCTCCGCGGCATGTGGGATCTTCCCGGGCCGGGGCACGTGTCCCCTGCCTCGGCAGGCAGACTCTCAACCACTGTGCCACCAGGGAAGCCCCAAATGTCTTTTATCTTAAATACACACACTTCCCTGTACCCCGATTATGCTGAAGCCATCCCAAACTATGTGTAATCTTCCAGCCTTTGCTCATGTGTCTCCCTTTGCCCGAAATGCAATCCCCTTCGTCATCTGGGTATTACATCATCAGTCGTTTGAGATGCTGTCTCTTAGGTGAAGACTGTTTTCCCCCTCACTAATGGCGAGGTCAGGTGCTCCCACTGCATTCTCCCATAGCCCCTTGGGTTCGCCTCCACGATAGCCCCTCTTTCCTAAGTGTTTGCTTGGTTCACCTCCACGATAGCCCCTCTTTCCTGAGTGTTTGCTTTTGTGCATATGCCAGTCTCCGAGCTGCTCCTCAGCAAACACGGTATTTGCTGTCTACCCGTCATTGTATAAAATAGCCTGGGGCATAGCAAGACTCAGTGGAGTGGAGGAGTGATGAATGCATAAACGAACGAACCACAAGGCTGCTTACCTGTGCCCTTCCCCCTCCCTAAAGGCCTAAGTTCTTTGTTGAAAAGCCACAGGGGGAAGCACCAAGAAAGAGGTCCTTTTTTTTCCTTTCTTGCAAGAAGTAAGGAAATTTATTATATTAGCAGTAGGTTACAGTATAAGGACAAGCTACATATATATATATACGCATACACATCAATTTGGGAGCACTTACACTGCCACGTATGTCACGAGTTTGAGAGAAAATTCGTCACCAGATTGAGAGAAAAAGCAACATCACCAGCCTGGGAGAATTTGCATCACCAGGTTGGGAAAACAAGGAACATATAAAGAGATAGCGCATACATCACGAATTTAGGAGAACTTCATCCGGGTGCAAGCAATGCTGAGAAGTCCCTGGAACAGCAATCTGGAATCCCAACTGGGAAGGTCCCGGGTGGTGCATCCACTCCACGGGTGAGACTTCAGAGTGTCGCCCCAAGGAATCCTGCTTTTTCGCCAAGCCGCAAGCTGATAATCACCAGCTTACGTGCGAATGTGCAGCTCTGGCTATTAAGTTAAATGCTTGTATTTCTAATCATAAGTCTCAGAGTGTTCGCGGATCCCTGGGAACTGGCCAGATTCCCAGGGCCCAGGAAGCTTTGTGACTAACTCCCCTTGCTGGTTCTCAAGACCTGCTGGACTTACTCCCTTCTTTGTGAGTTGAGAAGAGTGGTCCTTTTGCAAAGGCTCTGGAGCAAGTGTTTCTCCACAGAGGCCGTATGGTTTGGGCTGAGAAGGTTGGTTGCGCGTAGCTATTGTACTCTCCTCTCTGGCCTGTTACCTGTTCGCTCTAGCAGATGTGGAAGCATGAGACTGCAGACTGAGAGCGACCGTCAGCTTCAGTGATTTCAGAAAAGACTTCCCTCTTACTAACCAATCATCTGTGTTCTTAATAATAACACAAGTAGACTTCCTTCTTACTGACCAATCATCTGTGTTCTTAATAATAACACAAATAGACTTCCTTCTTACTGACCAATCTGTGTTCTTAATAATAACACAAGTACACTTTATATGTTTGAGTGTTGCAAAGTCTGCGGTTACTAAAAGGTGGTTTTAGCTGTACCCTATAACCACATTTGGAAAGAGGACAAAAAGCCATGATGATATCACAGCTGGGAGGCTTTCACCTTCTTATTTGAGACCTCAGTGGCAAAGTGGAGCTCGGAGAATTTATGTATGTTTCCAGGAAGAATGAAATGATGTTTAGCCTCGAAAAAATGTATCTTAGAACACCTTGAGAATTCAAGGACCCAAATAGATACTCACTAGCAGAAAGAATCTTGAGAAGCAGTTATGCTGCTTAAAAAGTAGAAAACCCTGGATTATAGTATGCAATAAGTTGGAGAGTAAGTTAAAATTTTTTAGGGTAATAAAAAGCCGATGTAGTTTCAGTTTGCACATGTCCAGGCCTTGTTTTCTGGATAGTGAGGTAATATCATCTTACCACAAAGCACAGGAAAGACCACAACAAAACTTCTGCATCAGGGGACACGAGAGATCTGGGGACCCATAACCAAAAAAGAGGGATGATTTGCAACATGAATATAAAATTTTAAAGCCCCCAAACTGTGTATTGGGCAGTTAACTAAATGCCCAAGGCATATATGATTATTTCTGTCAGTGTTTAATGCCAGGAAAATATTCACAGAGGTCAACAGAGAATTTTAACCATGAAAAATTAATGATACATAGTTTTACATGACATAGGCTCTGAAGCTTTCGTAATATTGAGGAATTAGTGATCTGGGTAAGCAATGATATATTTCTAACCACCCTTTTGTGTTTTTTTTGGTGTGGTACGCGGGCCTCTCATTGCTGTGGCCTCTCCCGTTGCGGAGCACCAGGGAAGCCCTCTAATCACCCTTTTAAAATATTTATTTTCTGGATATTATATGAACAACATGCAGGTAAAAAAGAAAGGGAGAAATAAATCATTCATTTTGGACACGATATATAAGGAGCTTGGAAGTCATTCCTGTTCTCACAACCTTAAAAAAAATATGAACTGAAAATCATCAGCTCTTCTGAGGTCCATCACAAAATTGAGAACACAAGGGAGACCACCATCCCCAACGTAGGAGAGACAGGTGATGATAGCGAATCGTAACTTACTGGAGCAGAAGCCCACTGCTACAGCCTTTTCCAAGATATCACATAATTGGGGCTTCCCTGGTGGCGCAGCGGTTGAGAGTCCGCCTGCCGATGCAGGGGACACGTGTTCGCGCCCCAGTCCGGGAGGATCCCACATGCCACGGAGCGGCTGGGTCCGTGAGCCATGGCCGCTGAGCCTGCGCGTCTGGAGCCTGTGCTCCGCAACGGGAGAGGCCACAACAGTGAGAGGCATGCGTACCTCAAAAACAAAACAGCCAGAACCAGGGTATGCAAACTTAAGCCATAACTGGTGAGTTGCTGTAGTCTCATTGTGGACAGACCTGAGAGTTAAAAAGCCCAGGGGGCCCACACAGCCTTGCGGGGAGACACTACACGTCTGGGTGTTGTATCGCCAAGAGCCCTATGGGGTTCCGATGAGGATTAAAGACAAATCCCCTCTGCTCTCGGTGCGGAGTAGGGGTGGGGTAGTCACTTTGAAAGGTGACAAGAGCTTTCCGTTCTTAACAAGGCCTGACCTCCAACGAAAGGATTTCAACAAGTCCCAACCAACTGGTGTTCACTGGGGCCAGTACATGTCTATTAGAATGGCTAGAAGCCGAAAAACCCTGACAACCCAAAGCTGGTGACGGTGTGGAACAACAGGAAGTCTTATTTGTTGCCACAGGGAATGCAAAGTGGAGCAGTGACTTTGGAAGGCCGTTTGCTGATTTCTTACAAAAGGAAGGGCACTCTTGCTCTATGAGTCAGCAATCACAGTCCTTGGTATTGACTCAGATGAGTCAAGAACTTCTGTCCACACAAAAAACCTGCACTTAAAAGTTTATTGTGGTTTTATTAATAATTGTTCAAAACGGAAAGTAACTGATATGCCCTTCAGTAGGTAAATGGATGAACAAAGTGTGGCACATCCATATAATGGAATACAATTCAGCAATGAAAAGAAGCTATCAAGGCAGGAAAAGACTCAAAAGAAACTTAAATGCAAGTTTCTTAGTGAAAGAAGCCAGTCTGAAAAAGCTATAGTGTACGATTCCAACTATATGACACTCTGGAAAGGACAAAGCTATGGAAACAGTAAAAAGTTCAGTGGTTGCCAGGGTTTGGAGAAGGGGGGTGGGAGGGGTATATAGATAGAGTACAGGGTATTTTTAGCACAGTGAAGCTATTCTGTATGATCCTGTAATGGCAGGTACCTGATATTATGCAGTTGTCAAAAACCATAGAACATACAACACAAAGAGTGAAGCCTAGAGTAGTCTCTGGACTTTGGTTGATAATAATGTATCAATGTTATTCATCAGCTGTAACAGCTGTACCCCACTAATGGAAGAGATTACAAATAAGGGAACTGTGTACAGGTGCATGAGTATAAATGAAAGTAATTTTTTACTTTTCATAAATAAAAAAAATGCTACAGCAGGCTTGTCCTCGCTTGAATGACTGAAAGCGTGAAAGAACCCATAGGTCTTTGCTTACTGATTAAGAAAGCTAGCGTGTCCATGTGAAGATTTTATTTTGTTTTATTTTCTAACTTTTTATTTCATATTGGAGCATAGTTGATTAACAATGCTGTGTTAAGTTCAGGTGTACAACAGAGTGATTCAGTTATACATATACATGTATATGTATATGTATCTATTCTTTTTCAAATTCATTTCCCAATTAGATTGTTACAGGATATTGAGCAGAGTTCCCTGTGCTATCCAGTAGGTCCTTGTTGGTTATCTATTTTAGATATAGCCGTGTGTATATGTCAATTTAAATTGTTGTTATTAGGTTTTGTTTTCTGAAAATGTTGGAAAGTAATGACATTTTCTCTGCAAAAGGGCATCTTATTTTAAAAAATTACTCTGGAGGACATGAACTATGACACCTGATTTTGCCTAGGATATCAAAGAAGATCCATTCTGGGGGGGACTTAGGAGAGATCAGAAGACCCCCCCCTGACGTTTTCCTTTCCCTTCTGCTAGCTGGATGCAGAGGACCAATAGCCATTTCAGATGGATGTCCCCAACATACAGTGGCTTGACTTTACAATTTTTTAACCTTACAATGGTGTGAAAGCGATATGCATTTAGTAGAAACTGTCCTTTGAATTTTGATCTTTTCCCAGACTAGTGATACATGGTACAATCCTCTCTCGTGATGCTGGGAAGCCCTGCTGTCACAAGGGTGAACGATGGCTATGGACCAAGGCTACCACTCTGCTTTTCACTGTCAGTACAGTAGTCAATAAATCGCATGAGATACTCAACACTGTATTATAAAATAGCCTTTGTGTTAGATGATTTTGCCCAACTATAGGCTAAGGTAAGTGCTCTGAGCACGTGGAAGGTAACTGAGGCTAAGCTGTGATTTTTTTTTTTTTTTTGCGGTACGCGGACCTCTCACTGTTGTGGCCTCTCCCGTTGCGGAGCACAGGCTCCGGACGCGCAGGCTCAGCAGCCATGGCTCACGGGCCCAGCCGCTCCGCGGCATGTGGGATCCTCCCGGACCGGGGCACGAACCCGTGTCCCCTGCCTCGGCAGGCGGACTCTCAACCACTGCGCCACCAGGGAAGCCCTAAGCTGCGATGTTTGATAGGTCAGGTGTATTAAATGCATTTCGCCGTAGGCTATTTTCAACGTACGATGCGCTCATTGTGACATAAGCCTATCGGTCCAGGGAGATCCGTATTGTGGGGGTGACCTGAATGCCTGGAAGAGAACCAGCTGCCCACCAGGGTCAGCAGCCTATGGGGGTTAGATGAGGGGAAAATAAAATTCTATCGTATTTGAGCCATTTGCATTTTGAGTCTGTTTATTAACAGACTAGCCTCCATTAACTAATACAAGTGACCTGGGGACATCCAGTTTGCATCACTGGAGGAAGGGAGAGTGCGTCATGGGGAAGAGTGATGAACATTTTAAACCCACTGAGTTGGGAACCAGTTTTAAACACTGGATATTTTTCCAGGACTTCTGATCCTGTCACACTTGAAAAAGTTTCTATCTAGCAAAAGCTTGTGTCTGGATTTTAAAATTAAAAAAAAAAAAAGTTGCTAACCGGTCTACTGCTCTGAGACGTAACTGTTCCCAAACTGAGGTTCAGCCTTCAATTATCCCTTCCACACAGAAGCTTCCCTTCTCCGCCTTTGCCCAAACTTGCTATCAAAGAACCCTTGCCTTACTTCAATATTTCTAATTAACCTCATCTCAGCGTTTCCCTGGGTGTTTTAATCTGTTGCTCAAATGTTCTTCTTACAGAAATACAGTTGACCTGTGGCCACACATCAATGTGACTGAGCAACTGTTGCCTGGCCAGAGGCGAGACTTGTCTGGGACGGAACTCAGATGGAAGACCGCTGTCTGGATGGTTTGCGTAGACGCTTTGCTCCCAGAGGTACGTGGACTGAGATTTTTCTTATACTCTTTCCTTTGCTCGCAATACAGGAATTTAATGCCTGTCCTGATGCAGGTTTGTTTACCATCTCTCATAGGTTTAGACATTTAGATCAACAAGCAAAAATGGTACAAATAGCGTACTGCTTTTTTCAAAATCGAATAAACTGAATAATATTTTTATTCAAATAGTTAAAATGTGCCAGTGCATACACAGCAGAAAATGTGGCGCTTTAATGTTTGATAGAAATGAATTCATGCCTAGCTATTAAGATGCGTTTCCAAAATAACCAACGTGCCACAGTAACTTTATGAACACACAGCTTCTGATGATCTCCTGTAGAATAAGACTATGTATTCTTTTACTACTATGAGTTTTATTTAGGTGATGAGAGTAATTATTCTGGCTATCATTAGATATGATCATCACATTTATTCTGGTATTCTTTGTTACTTTATTGAAATATCAAAAAAATTCTCCAGAAATGATCCAGAGAAGGGTTATAACATCTTTGATGTATGTCTACCCATCAGTCAACAGCTATGTACTGAGAGCTTTTTATGAGATGAACAGGAAGAGGATGTTTGAAGACCTCTGGGATGGATAATATATACCACTTAGAGGTTCAGGCAGAAGCAGATTTAATACATAAATTAGATGCTTGTAAGAGAGTTGAGATGATGAAATGATGAACGCTCCAGACTGAGCCTCCAGAATTTTACTACTAGAAAAATTCCCCAGACTGCCTTGCCAGTGGAGCCTCTGCCTCTGCCACAAGCAGAGATCGGGGGGGCGTGAAACTGCTCCGGCAGCCTCCAGGATGATACAACCTTACCTGAGTCCCAGGTGTGGCTCCAGAGCCAGTTGTGCGCCTCATGTCCCAGCACTCACCTTCCCACTGTTCTGAATTGTGGTCCCTATGCAGGTACATCTACCTGGGGAACATAAACGTATCCAAAACACCTGGCCACAAGGAAGTATGAGAAGTGTAGATTTTAGCTTTCAAGCCTTTGCATAACAGGAAGGCGCACTGACAAAAGCTGAAACGCGTGTGACCAGCCAAGTTACAAATCTATTGTATGGGAATAAAGGTAAGTTAACTGTCAATTGAAATATAACATAATATAGGAAATACAGATGCTGTGAAAACACATAAGGGCAGCATCAAAACCAGACTTGGAAGGATGGCTGGTGAAGATTTCCTCTTAGAAGTGGTAGCTGAGCTAAGCCCTGACAAAAGAGAAAACTGAGTGTGCCAGGTGAATGGACCTTTAGCTGGTCCCATCCACTCGCCGGTTGAGGGGCTCAGGCAGGA
Organism: Neophocaena asiaeorientalis asiaeorientalis; assembly: GCF_003031525.2. Taxonomy (NCBI): domain Eukaryota; kingdom Metazoa; phylum Chordata; class Mammalia; order Artiodactyla; family Phocoenidae; genus Neophocaena; species Neophocaena asiaeorientalis. Next base: position 638,895 of record NW_020174568.1, on the reverse strand, counting down.
ACCTTGAAAAGAGCTCGTTAAGCAGAAGCCAGATTTCATTGGTCTTTGTAAGCCAAGTTAAGGAGTTTGCTCTTTTTGCTAATAAAATGAAGCATTAAAGAATTTAAGAAAGGGAATGACATATGCAGATTTCCGTTTTAAAAAGTCCACGTTGACAGTGAAATTTTCCAAACGGATTGGAGAGAGGCAACCCTGGAGTTAGGAATACAGGTTGGTTGCAGAGGCTGGAAGTAGGTTCACAGAATTGATGATGGAAAGAGTGGACAGGTTTGAGAGCTGTTAATAACCAATGTTTGGTATTTGGTTTTAGGTTAGTTGAGAGAATAAGAGAGAGCATTTCTATCTATTTATCTATATAAAATATGTTATACTATAACTATAAAATTGTAACACATTACACTATCGTAAAATTGTGTACTGTATCATACGTAAATAACACTGTAATGTATAGTAATGTATATATTATAATAAGTCATGCTACAGTATACTTTTTTGGCAAGACAGTGCATGGCAGTGCCATTTACTGAAAAAGGAAGCACCAGACATGACATTTATGTGGGTACAATGACTTTATAAAGCTTATGGGGCATCCAAGCAGATATCCAAGGAGAAGTGGAATGGAAGCTCAGGAGAACGTTCTCGAGTGGCCGCAGAGATTCAGGAATTACCGTCGTACCGATGGCAGTTGTAGCAATAGGAGTGAATGGGTTGTGTAGGAAAGGCAGCAGAATAAGAAGAGAAGAGAGACTAGGATAGAACCCAGAAGAATAGAAATGGTAAAAGGACTGGAACAAAGTAGAAATTCCTTTAACAAATGAGATGCAGGTAACCGAAAAAGCAAGAGGAAAAGCTGCAATTGTGGTAATGGACATTATGGGAAGAAAACGTTTTAATGAGAGAGAAATAATGATTCAAATCTCCTGAGAGATTAAAAAACATGGTCCTTTGAGTTATCAACAAGGCAGCTCTCGGCAAGTTTGACGGGATAATGAGAGCAGAGATGGGTGTTCAGAGAGCTGAGGCGTGAGTGAAAAGAGGAGGCAACAGGACTTTTTGCCAATTATTTCAAGAGATTTGACAGAAAACGGGAGAAAAGAATGAAGTAATTGGGGAGGTTAGGAGATGAAGGGGTTGCGTGTCATTTTATTTTAAGTTGAAAGAGACTTGAGAACATTTAAAGTAGCCAATTGAGAACAATATCTTGAAATTAAAAAAAGATTTCCTGCTGCAGTTCTGACATATTGAGAGCTTAGAAGTTGTCACTCCTACCCTTACAATAAGAAAAAATGAAACGAATTAGAAAGCAACGACTTTCTTGGATCCAACAAGAATTGAGATCTCAGGGCAGTCAACCTCCGCACCCCCCGCCCCAAGTCTGGAGAGATAGTTGAATCCAGAGTCACAGTCAAGATCTACTTACCTGGAACAGAAGCTGTTGGACCCATAAACTGGTAGGAATGCTTCCACGGTTGTTTTGCTGAATTGCCGGGCCTGTGTGTGGACTCGGGAAGTGAGAAGCTCACAGACCCCCATCTTGGGGGTCTCCCACACTTGCGTGGATTCTACCTCCGGGAACTTATCAAATTTTCATGGTGAAGGGCTGAGTAAGATCCCCTCCAGGCTTTGGCAGGAGGAGGAAGAGTTCTCCACAACAAGGACCTACTTTTGGGAAAAGACCTCACTGGAGCCTCATCTGCCCGGGGGATGGCATTTCTGACTCCAGACCTCTCTTTCTTCCCTTTCTCATCTCAGGGGGAGGGTGAGAGACACTTGTGAAGCTCACGGGACCAATTAAAATCTGAGATTCATTCATAATATTATAGAACAATTCCTCTCCCCACCCATTATCACCCCATCCACAGTTCTCCAATATAAGAGTGGATTACAGCTGAAAAAGCTGCTAGATGCACAGACTCAGCTAAGGAGGCCTTCTTACAGAAGCCCCCAAACGACACAGGAGATGAAAACAAGATGCTTAAGGAATTTGAAGACTCTGGCACCTACAACTAAAAATACATTAAGTATAGCCCAACTCTTATCCAGATTAATATAAAACCTCGTAACAGAGGACTGTTCATCTCAGTTTCTATCTGGCTTTTCACAACAACAGCAACAAAAGCAGAAGGCATGATAAAATGCAAGTAAAAGCAGAGACTAAAGAGACAGAACAAGCATTAGAACCGAACTCAGACATGAAACAAATTATCATGCAGGGAATTTTAGAATAACTATGATGAATATATTCAGGACTCTGATGGAAAAATTAGACAACATGTAAGACCAGATGGATAGCATCAAGCAGAGAGATAGAAGTCCTACGACAGAATCAAAAGGAAATGCTAGAAATTAATGAGAGAAAAAAAGCTTGAAGATAGGTCAATAAGAATGTCCCCAGATGAGACGGAAAGGGGAAAAAGAATGAATAAAAATAGAACCATGCACTCAAGAACTGTGGAGTACTTTCAAAAGGTACAACAAATATATAATTGTAATACCAGAAAGAGATGAAAGAAAGTGTGGAAGAAAAGAGACATTTGCTGTAATAATGGCCAAGAATTTTCCAAAATCAATGACAGACACCAAACCAGAGATCCAGGAATCATGAATAACATCAAGCAGGATAAATACCAAGAAGAAGGGATGGAGAGTAGATAGAATGATTTCTGGACATGGCAGTGGGTGTGAACCAGATTACAGGGGACGTCCTAGACATGAGCCTAAGTGTCAGTTCCCATTGTACTGGGGCTGGAGGACAAGACCCGTGTGGATCCAGGAGTCGTGCTTAGTGTTGAAAAGTCCAGGTGATATCAGCCTGAGGCTGGGGTTCCCCCCCGCTGCTCCCCTTCCTCCTTCTTTGGTAGCAGAAATAATTCTGACCGTGTGGTCAGGCTTAGGAGAGAGAGAGGGAGTTTTCTAGTTCAAGAATTATGGTGAAGTTTTATTGAGTATCGAGGCTCCCTTTGAAGGAGAAAACTTTATATTCATCGTTCTGTGATTGCTGTTGCTGGATCTCCGAGGTCTGTCTACGGTTGGATGGAGACACAGGACTTCAGGATTCATCAAGGGAGTTCTCGTCGGTCAAACAGCCCAGGTAGTGGCAGAAATTCTGTGTGAAACTGTCTCTTCACTTCCCACCCCCGTCTGCCCTGACCCCAGCCTTGTCCTCCTGGGCCTTTAGCATGTGTGCTCCCCGCTTTCATCCCTCGTAGTATTTATTCATCCTTCTCATGCAACACAGTTTACAGGATCCAGTTGCTTCTCATATCCTTTATGAGAACAAAATATGGTGTAGAAATAAATATACAAATAAATCAATAATATGCATTATTTACAATAACACTTGCCCGACTTACATGCCTTCCCTCTCCTTCTGTACTGTAACTGTGGTGGTGCGTATAAAGTAACCGCCTGTGGATGGATCTGGAAATGTTATTTTATTTGCTGTTGTTGCCCCTCATTGTGAAGCCAGTCTTCTCACGTCTGGTAGCCAGCTGAAAAGGGACCAATGTAATAAAGATCTAAGAAAGAAGCCTTGCTTTGATGCTTAGTGTCTAAGTTCAAAATAGGACTTACAGTGGGTGAGAATAGACTGGAAACACAATGCAAATGTGTAGGACAGACACCCCACAGGTCTCACACACACACACACACACACACACACACACACACACACACACACAGAAAAAACCAGTCCACCGCTGAATAATCCATCCAGGGGTGCAGGAGAGCATTTTGGGGGAGAAGAATGCAGTTGGAAGCAGTAGGGTTAGGTACCCTCCTATGCTCATATCTTGACAGGAGAGAGCTGAACAGCAAAATAGAGCGCTGCTCAGTGCTTTGGAGAACCTAGGAGGGCAGGGGACTTGCCGTCCACTCTGCAGACCGCAGGCTCACAAATGTGATAGTCTAGCCGCCAAGGTACAGAGCAGCCACCAAAGCCCCAGAGCTTCCCAAGAAGCCAGGGACGGAAGACAATCGGTAAACTTCCCTGGGGCCTCAGCAGAGCCCTGAGTCAACTGAGAGACAGAAATGTCTTACCAGGAGCTAAGACAAGGTCACCAGGTAGGAACATGAGAAAATGCATCAAAAAATGTGGCGTGAATGGCCTGTCAGGGACACAGGAGAAAAACTCATTGCAGCTTGAAGTAAAGACAATGCTGCCTGCCAGGGAAACAAGGCAGGGGTGGTGGGGGTCAGACAGGCTGCAGAGCCACCCGGAAGGAGCCCGCCTGCCCCTGAGCGTAGAGTTCAGGCTAGCGGAGGGAGCCCCTCAGGGCACCAGGGAGGGAAGTCAGGCTCTGGTGATCTAATCATGGAAGGAATGTCCCCTAAACACCGAGATGGTATATGAGTGAGAAGTCAGGCACTCAGAGGAGGGGGTTACATGGGGAAGGGCCTGCAGCAGGAGGGTTCATTGGTTCCGTCTTAGGAGCTGCAGGCCACATCCTTTCATTCTGTACTTCAGCTGGATCTAACGTGAGTTTGTAAATCACTGCATCATAAAATAAAAGCTGATGATCTAATTAATTGTTTTTATACACTGGTGATAGCATAACCATATGCTATAGAAAGGCTTTCTTTTATGTAGGAACAGGTAACTGTCATTCTCAGGAATTACCAATATTGAGTGCCTTTTTTCTATCTTCCCTGCTGGCTTAGCACAGTCCTTGAAGCCGATCATGCTTCTGTCAGGATGCTTCAAGAAACAGCTAAACATGGATGGACCTAGAGATTGTCATACTGAGTGACGTAAGTCAGACAGAGGTAGACAAATATCATACGATATCACTTATATGTGGAATCTAAAAAAGGGTACAAATGAACTTATCTACAAAACAGAAAGAGAGTCACAGATGTAGAAAACAAACTCATGGTGACCAGGGTTTAACCGGAGGGGGGGGATAAATTGGGAGATGGGGACTGACGTATACACACTGCCATATAGAAAAAGATAACTAATGAGGACCTACTGTACAGTACACGGAACTCTACTCAATACTCTGTAGTGACCTGTAGGGGAAAAGAATCTAGAAGAGAGTGGATATATGTATATGCATAACTGATTCACTTTGCTGTACCCCTGAAACTAACACAACATTGTAAATCAACTGTATTCCAGTAAAAATTTAAAAAAAACAGTGAAACGACACAGCAAAAACCTTGCTTTCCTTTTCTTTAATAGGCAGCTCCTTCTCAGGACAGCATTTCAGAATTTCACTGAAGTTTTCCTCAGTCTTCCTTTACCTGAGCTGATTCTTCCCTTCTGCCTTTATGCGGTCAGGTTCAAATCTGCCTACAGGGTGATGATTAATGGCTACATAAAAGCGCAACCTGAGTGGGAATTTGCCTGAAAGTATTGCTCTGAAGTGGCTGCGAAACAAATCAGAATTGCCTTCAGGACTCTTAGAGGGAGGATGGATTAGGCCTCAGCCATGTTACCCTCACCTACCAGGTCAAAACCCCTTTATTTCAGGAAACTTGACTCTCATTAATTCTTTAATTCTCTCCTCTCTCCCTTCCTTCCATTCACTCTTGCAGCTTTTGCTCTATTGAAAACATGCTTGTCTTCATTTGCTTATATCTTCCGGTCCTGGGAGCATAGTAGGTACACGCATATTTGCTGTATGAATCAATGATGAATCTACCCATCCTTGACGACAGTCTTCTAATAATTTGTCACATCTACAAAGAAATTTGAAGCTTAGTCTAAAGGCAAACACGGCTAGTTAATAAAGATAATATCTGGCAGCACAGAAATATTATTAAATTAAAAATAAGCTTAGAACGATTTTTGTGATGAGTTACGTTATCGAAATTAGAATACGTTTTGTAACTTCTCCTTTTCAACTACGTGAGCACTTTTGCTGAGTAGCTCTGGTTCTGCTGAGTTTCGTTGCTACACATTGTTCTTTAGAGAGTTTTTAATTAGTTTTAATTTGGAAAAAGAACATTTTTGTGTTCTGTGATGAAAACTGTCAAAATAATATGGATAAAGAGTATACTTCCTTTGTACTCACATGGAAATTCATGATTACACTCATCTAATCTGTAAATAATTTTTCCCGTGTCCCTTTCTAATTATTTTGCACAAAGTTTTACTCATATTGGTAATGATTATGACACGTCACTTGCAAGTTTATTTGGCATCTTTACTGCATGTTTTGCAATGGACTTTCCTTCCCATCATACTAATTTATTTGGCGTAACAAAAGCACGTGGACGATTCCACCGTCTTGTAACTTTGTGCTAGTTGGGAGATTATTATGTAATGTATATTATGAAAAATAATAACCTAGTAATGTCTTAGGAGTTACTGCTGGAGATCAGGGCACACTTTTGACAAAGGGGAACCTGGGACAGGAGGTGGAACTTCTTTTCTCTTCCTGCTCTACTGACTTTCCTGCAATGCTGAAATTCATAAGGTGTCTTGCAAGACTGTCCCACGAGATTCGCAATCAGTTATTCTTGGTGTCAAGCAATGATCAGCCGGTAGCGTTGCCTTATATTTGCTCTCCCTCCTTCTCTGTCTCAGTCATCTTTGCTGTCCTTCTGCTTCCGCGTAGTTTCATTTCACGATATATTAGTAGCATATAAGCTTTTGTGCTTATATATACAGAATTTTAAGAATAAATTTTCTAAATTGGTTCTGGGGTTTCTGGAATCTGATTAGATTTAAAGACACTAATGGGTCTATTTCCAGTAGTAATGAGAACACCCGATCGCTCATGGCATGGTCTGGCAACAGAGATACAAAGTATCACTGTTGGAGACTCTTAGTCAGACAGCCACAGGAAATAAGAATGTCAGTGAACATGTATATGACACTTTTGAACATTTTTACCAAATTAGAAAGTATAATGAGGTTGGCTAGTTACTCCTAAGGTCACTGGACAATGTGGGGAAAGAAAGCGGTGGGGTGAGGTATTTGAATACCCAGCTCAAGTACCACAAAAATGACCTGAAAGCGTCTGTGACTACCCTGAAAGAGACCTTCCTCTCCTGTAGCTGCCGGGCTGGGATTATTGAAAATCAAACTCAGAATCTCATCCTGCAAAAGGCTGAATTACAATGCTAGTTGAGAAACCCCTGAATTCTCTCTGTAGCCTCCAGGGCAGGCACAGAATTCAGCAGACATCCCTTGAACAAAATGAAATACGTGTTCGAGGCTATTCAAGTTTCCTTTTTTTCCCTCCAGTCCCATTTAGCTGCTTCAAGTTTTGTTTGTTTCCTTTCCCCCGACCTGGGGCTTTTCGGGACCTGCCTGATTCATACAGCTCCTGTCTACCACTGGCAAATGGCCCCGGATGGCAGGAGAGCTAGCAGCATCTCACTCACAGCTCCCCTGGGAAGGCTTCTCCTCTATTGTATTTCATCTAGTTTTTGTATTTCATCTAGTTTTCTTCAATCCCATCACTATCCCAAGCCTTTAAAATTAGACAATTTCTGTAAATTATCTGTTTTTTCCCTAAAGTTTGCAGAGGTGACCTCGTCTTGTGCAACCCACTCTGTGCTACCTAGAAGTGGAATCCTTCGCAAACACTTTTTCTTAAGCCTTAACTAGATCAGGTCTCTGAATGCTGACTAGGAAAATAACTTTGGGGTACTATCACCCTAGTTCTGAAAGTTTTCCTCTAAATATAACTTTCTTTTAAGTATTAAGGGCATCTCTTAATAATCTATTTCTTCATTACCAAAATTATTAATTAGGTTTAGCCTCACAGATCCTTCTTTCCTGCTTTCTGCTGCTTCCATGCCAGTTTGGGCCTTTTATCATGGAAAACATATATGAAATAACTTCCTAACAACCCTTCTAGCCGTTAACTTACGTCCCTTGTCGCCATGAGTTTTCAAACCCAGCTTTATATTTAGTTCAGCTGAAGACAGAGAGATTCATTAGGACACATTGGAGAAGAGAAAGATTTTTAGCCAAAAGAAAAGATGTTTCAATGTCGTATATTTTCCACCATTTCAAGAAATGTTCTTGGAAGCTGTCGTACTGCTGAGTGCAAAATTTGGGGACCAGTTGAAGGTAATCATGAGAAATAAAATTTCTGGTAATAATAATAATAATAGAGCTCTTAGGGGAAAGGAAACCTCCCAAAGAAGACCTCGCAAGAAGTTGATTCTGCCACGAAATGAAGCTTTGCGCTCCTTGTTACCAGAATCGTTCCCTGAAGGTTAAACTGCCCATGTCACGTATGTGGCTTTGACTAGAGAGTTACACCAGTTAATCCCTAGGAATTTTCCCCATCTAATATTTTATGACTTAATTAGACACAGGGTAGTGCTAAAGAAAGACAAGGGATTGGACCAGTTGGTGGTGGGAAAGAAGGGAGCAGGGACAAACAGAAGTCTCTTCAAAAATGCAGAGATTTGTTGAATATATAATACTTACATTTGTAAATATATATTTCATGTTTATTTAATATATACAAATATGTGTGAATGCAGGTATATGTATGTGTGCATATATATGAGCATGTATATAAACACACACATATATAACTGTACATATATACATACCTTATATTTTATTTTTATATGTAAAAGAACTCGGGGTTTATACATTATTATGTAACCTGCTTTTCCCACTCAATACATAGTGTCTCCACGTCATTACATATTTTTCCATAACCTGACTTTAGTGGCCATGAAATACTTTATTGTATTGAATTTGCCATAACTTATTAGACAAGCCTCCCTTAATTGGACATTTGGTTTATGTCTAATTTTTACTTTTTAAGGAAAGGTAAAAATTGATGGACTTTACAGAGATCTTTATCCATCCAGGAAGTTTGCTATTATAGTACAGAGTGTCATGTGCAAACGGCATTGCCCAAGTGGATAACAATGGAGTGTTTTTCACACCTTGGCACGAACCCGCATCCCCCGCATCGGCAGGCGGACTCTCAACCACTGTGCCACCAGGGAAGCCCCACTAGTAATTTTTTAAACAGATTATTTGAAAAAGGAATAATCCTTTTGAATAACACGTAAATGGCAGGCGCTGTGAGATCTGGTTCCCTCGAGACACACCAGATTGCGCACACAGTTGAGTGATTAAAGCATGCCACGCGATGACGCGATAGCCTGTATGTTCCCTTCGGGAGGAAATGATACTCAGGGATGAAAAGTTTATGCTATTCTTCTACTCACTTAGCATTTACAAAAGCACTTGCTCTACGAAAAGATTTCTAAATGTAAATTATCTTACCTCATTCTCATGAAACTATATTATCACCAACGAAAACAGAGTTTCCTACAAACTTATTCCCCTGGTTTAACATGGCATGGAAGTTCTGTTCCTTTTTTGATTTGGTGCTTCCCTAGTACCTGCCTGATCTTCGGCAGTTTTGTTACTCTACAGATTCGATCACATAACCCTCCCTAAGACTGATGAGCAGAGCTAAGACCATTCTAAAGAAATTAAGAATTGAAACGTAACTACAGCGCAGAAACCCATTGTCTTACTTCCCATTTCTTACAAACAGAATCCGAGGCCGGAATTCTTGAGTAAGCAATTTTGGACAGGGGGAGTGAGAGAAGCAAGAGAGGAAGAATAAATGTTAGGAGGATATGCTGTTAGCTGGAGACAAGCCTCCCACTTAGCCTCCGAAAGGCTGTGCAGAATTGGTCCAACCTTGAGTCAAGGTCAAGCACTGGCAAGTGGCTTCTTTAGGGATGAGGGAGGGGACAGAAACGTCACCAGTGAGGTGGCTCCTAGTCAGCAGAAGAGGGCTTCCCAGAGCTATTAGCAGCAGCCAGCCCCCAAAGCTTACCTGGATGGGCTACCAAGAGCACCTACTATGGTCCAAAACTTGCATCACTTTGATCCACTTCCATCTGACATTGAGTTTATGTCATCCAGATCCTGCCTCTTTAGGACTCTGGTTTGTCATCACTTTTGGAAAACTTAAACGAAGAGGATTGCTGGGACCATTACTGCACTCCTGAGGCCGTAATGCGTATTCTTTATCAAATTCCTCTGCCACCTGTTCTGGGTTCCCTTCTCTGGCTAGTTGATCAGCGTGTCCCGCCTCGTGGACCCAAGCTTTCACTCCTGAGACGTCTGAGTCTGGATATCCGTGCCCTCAGCAGTCCTCGTTCTTGTATTTGTCCGTTTACAGTTATAACAGGATACAGAAATAACCACGTGAGCGATTCTATCATCTCCATGTTACCGGGGAGCCCAGCTCTGTCACAGCTTCTCCTCTCATCACCGCGTCCTACGGGGAGAACTACCCTTGAGCTCGCAGTGGACGGTGTTGGTGACTCACTCACCTGAACGTGTCTTGTTGCCTCTGGGAACTATTTAGGAAGAAAGTCACCTGGTAGGTGTTCTGAACTTACACTGTAGATCCGTTACAGCGTGCCTACTTTTTGGAGCACTTTGACTCCTTCTTCCACAGTTTTCCATGGTCTCTACGGAATATGGGCTATTGCTTCTTCCCCTACTGAGCCACCCAGGAGTGTATGAGACCCTTTTCCCAGGGAACTTGCCAGGTGTTAAGCCCTATGCCACAGTACAGGTCTCCACAGCGACACTCTTGTCCTTACCTAGATGGGCCTCTGGAACAGCCCCTCAGATCCACACCCAGGCCTTCTCCCCTGCTTCCTTCTGGAACGTGTTTTTCAGGGATCGCCGTGTTTTTGGTGCACGATTGCTGTCCCCCGTCAGCAAACAGGACAAACATTTTAAAAGATCAGTTTTATTGAGGTATAATTGACGTAAAATCGCATATTTTTAAAGAGGACAGTTGAATAACTTTTTTAAGGTAAGAAGCAGATTTAATAATATCACCTGCAAAGAGGTTGCAGGAAAATGGGTTGCGAGAGGATGGTCACATCCCAGGTCTCGGCGATTCCTGGGTTGGGCTGCCAAGGGAGGGTCCTTGGCTGCGTGCAGGAAAGAATGAAGCCACAGTAAAATGAAAGCAGAGAAGCACACTCCATGGGCAGAATGTGGTCCATCTCAGAAGGGGAGAGCCCAGTTTAATAGGTTTTGATACATAGATAAACCTGAGAAGCTCTCAGCACAGTTAAGATAGTGAGAACATATCAACCACACTCAGAGGTATCCTCTCTTCTGCCTGTGACCCCCGCCCCACATACTCCCGGGCTCCTAGGTCACCACTGTCTGCTTTCTCTGACTGTAGTTTGTATGTTCTACAGTTTTACATAAACAGAACCATGTAACCTGTACTTCTTTTTGTCCGGCTTCTCTCACTCAGCGTAATTAGTTTAAGAATCACCTGTGTTGCCACGTGTATCAGAAGTGCATACTTTTTTACTGTTGACTATTTAAGTATTCTATTCAATGTATAACCACTGTTTACACACGGAATTGGATATATTTGTCCCCAAACTACCGTGTGCCTGTAATACAGGTTACCATTTGTATGTATCAATAATCTCATTAGGTATTACATAAACAGATGAAATTTAACAAAATAGAAGAATTTTTTTCTCTGGAAACAAACTATAACACCTTGGAAAGAATAGATGAAAGAAAGTTGCCTGAAAATATTGCTTCTAAATTAGGAATGGGCAGAGGAACATAGCATGCAGGGAACAAACTGTAGGTTTTAGGGTCTCCTCTGCACAGTCTCCTTTCAAGTCCAGGGGAGGCCCAACCAATGTGTTTTTGTAAAATTTGTGAAAGTAAAAGATTTCAATTTCAATTGATGAAGGCCTGTGTGTTCCTCTCCACTTTACCTTCAGGGATGCTTCGCCTGTAACTGCGGGGTGTTGGGATGGGCAGATACCAAGTTGCGGCTAAGGGGTTGCTGAGTGAGCTGGGGGTGCATTCACTTGGGTTTCATGCAGTATATCTGTGTGGCTTGAAGTCAGATTTCTTTTGTTATTGCGAAGTATCCTGCTGTAAGAGTGGCTTCCCAGAAGAGCAGTACAGTCGTTGTATGGACTCACCAGCCAGCAGCTGGTCTGTAGAAAGTCTTCCAAATCCTTGGACCTGGCAAAACTCACAAAACCCCACAATAACAAGAGCATACCAAAAATCTGGTTAATGTGTGTTGTCAATTCAGAGAATATTAAGATTAATCACTATTCCAGAAAACTCAAACAATCCATCTGAATTTGATAGCAAACCTAAAATGTTTATGTCATTACCAGTAATGAACTGTAAAGCTAAAAGCTCAATAATAAAAACAAAGTTTCCATCAGTAATTCTAGAGGAAAGATAAAGTGATCTTTCTGTTCTCTTTGTAATCAGTGACATTACGATGGTTTTGTCATAAAGAAAAGCAGTCAAAATTAGGCAGCCTAAAAGGGAACCAAGAATAGAATTATGTCAAACAGTTGATTATTACAAAATTATATTTGGACAATTGTGTGATTTTGCGGTAGTTATTAGTTCTTTGAAAAATTTTATTTCGTTGTGATTACTTTTCTCCTTCTAAATAAATATTCACTTTCTTACCTAACTTTTTTTTCACAAACTTGTATTATCTTTCATAAACAGATCACACAATTATATCATTTTCAGAACCCCCAAACTTACATTCACTCTGTGAACATGACAGCAGTAAATGTTTGGAGAGAAAAATTATAACATTTTGAAGGCACCTTTATTTAGTGAACAGGTCTTTAAAATCCTCATTCCACTTTAGGTTTATACCATTTTGATCAGCAGTGACACTTAAAGAATAAGTCTTGACACCACAACATAAGTTCGGAAATGAATGTAAAGTAGTATATTGTCATAAAACAAAATGTCTAAAGTTGTGAGTGTATCATATTTAAAGATTCCCTGCTTTAACTAACATTAATTTATTGCTTCAACTGACGATCAATATCGTCTTAGATAAGAGCACATCTACTACAAGACAATCATGGAGTATTTACCATGTGATCCTTCCCGGCCATTTGACATTCCCCTCTCCCCCAATCTCCATCCATCTCAACAAACTCCTAAATAATCTAGGTAACTGTAATCTAAACACACACACACACACACACACACAGAGACACAGAGTTCACATCAAGTGTGGAGCTTACGAATTGTCTTTCTTACACTTCTGCTATATAGAAATTTGGAAACCTCCATGGATTTCATTCCATTCCATTTTTATACAACTTACCCAAACTCAGGGTAGGTGGAAAACGGATGACCTGGAATTCAATTCCAGGGCTGTCTGACCCAAACCCCATTCTACTCCTGAGGGTCTCCAGCCTTCTCCTAGCAACGTCCATCAGTCACTCACCTTTCAGCATCCTTCTAACCTGTTCACCATGACTAGGTTTCATTCTTAAACATGCGATGAGTTTGGTGATTCTAGATAAGCTGTGTCTTAGTCAGTTGGGGCTCCCATAACAAAGTACCATAGACTCAGTGGCTTGTCAACAACAGACATTCATTTCTCACAGTTCTGGAGGTTGGAAGTCTGACGTCAGTGTGCCAGCATGGTTGGGCTCGGATGGGGACCCTTTTCCGGGTTTACACTGCTGACGTCTTGTACCCTCACAGGCAGAGAGCAGAGAGAGGGGTCCCAAGTATCCTTTTTTTATAAAGGTACCAATCCCGTTCATAAGGGCTCCATCCTTATGACCCAATTACCTCCCAAAGACCTCACCTCCAAATATCATCACAATGAAGATTAGGCTTCAAAATACTAACTTTTAGGGACAAAAATTTCCGTCCATATCAAGCCTTAACACCAAAATTGATAATGTAGCTGATAGCCTACCGAGGACCACCCTCTGCTATAGGTAAATGAGCTGCTGAGTTTTAGGGAGGAACTTGTGTTTCAATGGAAAACTAGGCAGGTTATCTTGGTTCTAGCCTTTTATTGCCTTTGAACTATTTTACAACTCTGTAAGCTGTAGGTGACTGATAGCAATGCAACCTCTTGTCCATAAACATACAGATTCATTCTTCTTCCTTCCCCATCGTGAAAAGGCTCCTTTTGTATCTACCCAATTTACTGCAACATCCCTTTACTCCATTTTCTCTTATTCTTTATGATCCTTTGAACTGGATGCAACATTTTATCAATCCCTTCATTATTGAATTAAATACAACATGTGATATGTGTTCATTTTATATGAATCATGACTTCACTTCTTTTTGAAAATCATCCTTTAACAAAATATAATCTAACCTGTGTGTTTTAAAGAGAAATTTTATAAAATCTTCTTTCTGGCCTCTGAGTTCTCTCACACCCTTCCACCAGTCTGTATAATTTCTATGCCTAAATGCAGGCCTTATTTTGCTCCCAGTTCTAACTCTTGGCTTGTACTGTCTCTCCTTTTTGTCAAAGTCCATGACTCTGTGACGGTTCCCTTTCCTGTTTGGAGAGGAGACCTTTCCAAATTTACTTTGCGGTAAACAGCTGGACCGTGTTGTGCGCTATTTAGTTGTACGTAAATATATTTAATTACTCACATCTTGCATATTTAAAACTTCGTCTTGTTCTTTGAGATAAGAGCCACATCAAATATTTAAAAACCTTGGGGAATTCTGTTAGATCCGGGAATATGCTGTGTGGTTTGAGTGACAGCTTGCTGCCTAGTGATGGGAACAGTAAGATAGGTGTCAGACAGGAAGCAGTGAGAACAGTGGCAAAATTTAAGAGTTTGATTTAAGGAAATATAATGTGTCTTTGTTAACAGACTGGTAGTTATTTAAACCAATTTCCTTCAAAGGCTGACTAACCAACTGAAACAGAGAATGAAAACTGCGCAAAGTGTCCTTTCTATAGAAGGGCTAAAGGTAGCTGAGAATGAAAGGAATTCCAGTTCCCCCATATACACGCTTATTTTTGTTAATTACCAGGGAAGAGCCTCTAAATGTATTATGTTAGCAAGAACTACAGGGTTTTCTTTTTCCTGGCCAATTCCTGCTGCTTTTAAGGGAGTGTCAGTGTTTCCCCTTTTGCTCCTTCTCTGTTGTGCAGGCTGTCCCCACCTTGTCCACACCCTATCACCGCTTCAACGAAAAAGGTTACCCAGCGTGTTTTAAAAAAATGATGTTGTAGAAAAGTTGCTTAATGAAGCAATCTCTCTAACAGAAATAGACTTTAATACCTTGAGGCTTTGAGCCAAGAAGAAATGGTGAGATGTATTTTCATGGCTGGTTGGTTTCTGTTTTTTCTTTTTTTTAGTCAGATGTGCCAGTAGGAAATTTAAAGTGTTCCTCTTGATGTAAAAGCCTATAGCATAAGAAGCTATTCTTACCTTGTGTGCAAGCCATTTCTTTTTCTGAGAAGTCCATAAAATCAGGCTGATAATTCACTAAGTGCTCTGTTTAAATTGAAGTCTTCTGCTTTAAAGAACATCTTGTCCCGGACACTAGTCTTACATTCTCTGAGTTCAGTGACAACCCCTCTTTTATTCAACCGAGTAAATTTTAAAGATCCAATTGGCTTTTTGGAACAATTCACGACTCGGGCATCATCCCATGTAGCAAGTAGAGAGGAGCTCACAGAGCTGTAGCTTGTGTAGGCAGGAGGGGAGGGAAAAAGAGAGGGGGTTTACCTCCCTGGCTCTGGGGGAAGGGAGGGGCCACGTGGCCTATCACCTCACTGGTGCTGACCAGAAACTTCCGGACTGGTGGTTAAGACTGCATTCCTGGGGGAGGTTTAAACTGCAATTAGCTTAGGTATTGAGTTTCAGTTGTGATGTGGGCTTAGCACAAGTGCCTCCATTTTGGACCCGTTGTCTCTTTTTTAACCTGTATTTGTAAAGAACTCTGAGTTGGTGTCCAAAATGTCCAACCAGATATCTGAGAATTTGACTTTTCCCCTATGGAGGTGAGAAATGGCTCATTGATTGGGTGCAGGTGAGAAAATAGCTGTTGAAAGAGAAGAAGGGAAGCTGCAGGTGGAGGGAGAGATGGGTCTGGTTCCGTGAGAGGAAGGGTGCTCAAAGGAAACAGGCACACCTGTACGTCACATCACTGGTGTAAACAGGAACCAACCTCTGTTTTCCCTTTACTGAAAGCACTGAAAGGTGACTTTTCTCCATTTCTGTGACATCAAAAACATCAAGAAATTTGATTTTTCAAAGGAGGCTAAAACAAGATACTAAAGTCTATGACCATATTTCATAAGTATAATTTGATTTGTTCTATTTTAAAAATAATTTGTAATACACAAACCAGTTTTTGAAAAATGAAAAAAAAAACTCAACTCTCTGTTGTGAACAGGCTGTTTAACAGGGTAAATCCATTAAGATACCTCACTATAGACCACTATTCCCCTGGAAAAATTAAGTGATACCAATACGAAGAAGTTCTCCATTAGAAAATGACATGTTACATAGATATGGATAAAATTCCAGAAGCAAAGGACAATATAGCAATTTAGGAAAGCTTGCTTATAATGCCCTGCAGGAAGTGTTAACTGCCTCAGTATTGGACTTTAGTCTTAGCTTATCAGATTCACTCTTCCTGGACTTCCATGGTGGCGCAGTGGTTGAGATTCCGCCTGCCAATTCAGGGGACATGGGTTCGAGCCCTGGTCCAGGAAGATCCCACATGCTGTGGAGCAACTAAGCCCATGAGCCACAACTACTGAGCCTGTGCTCTAGAGCCCGCGTGCCACAACTACTGAAGCCCGCGCACCTAGAGCCCGTGCTTCGCAACAAGAGAAGCCACCGCAATGAGAAGCCCGCGCACCGCAACGAAGAGTGGCCCCCCGCTCGCCGCAGCTAGGGAAAGCCTGCACGCAGCAACGAAGACCCAATACAGCCAAAAAAAAAAAAAAAAAGATTTACTCTTCCTTGCTTTTTCATTTTGCATCTGAACAGAACTTCAAGGGAAGTTAAAAAGCAGACACTTTTCACTGCATGTGGTTTACTGTCCTCTGTATACAGCAGTAGAGCTAAGACCTTTGCCTCCATTTTTTTCCCAAAGATGAAGTGAGTATTTTTTCCTTTATCACTGGAGCTCGTAAACTGAGTCAGCCATCTGCTTTAGAGAATGGGAGATAAGACAGTGTTACAATGTGAGCGTTTTCTCCTATTTTCTGGTCAGCCACGTAGTGTTAGCTTGGACATAGGGCTGCACCCAGAGGGGCCTCTGAGACTGTCTCCTAAACGTAATTGCTTGTGGATGTAGACTGTGTGCGTCACTAACCAACTCTGTGTTTAGAAACTGGAGTCTGCACCTTGAAATTGGCCACAGTGAAAGTATTTATGCCATAGACATTGACGAATGCTGCAAATCAGAGGTTACCCTCCCTGCAGAGGTTTCCCAACATACTATGGGCAGCAATCAGCTCTCTCTTCTAACTCAAGACGTATCTCAGGTGGAAATAGTCTATTTTATGCAAATAGGTTTCTATAAACCATAATAATTCTTATTATAAGATTCTCTCTTTCCCTTTATTCAGAGGCGTTACTTCTCGATTTCTTTTTGGCCCTTCCCGATTTTAGTCAGTTGGCTGTCTTTTCTTTTTGTTTACTTTAATCTCCAATAATCCTGCCTATTCAGACTTTAGCCATATGTTCCCATTTCAAAGGAAGTTAAAAACAAGGTTTCACCCAAGTGGGAAACCAAGCTGTCCTCAGAAGCTGGGAATTTTTTATTTGGCATATGAAAATTGATCACTGTCATGCTTTCACCATCAAAAACTTACGACATTGGTCTTTCCTCTTGCCTTTGGATAAGGCCAAAAGAGAGACATTGGCTACTTTGACAACCCTAAAGCAGACTCCAGGAATGTCACCAATAGCATGACCTCTGTGACCAAACCCAGCAACAAGATTGGAACAATTTGAAACAATGCTCTATCATTCTTAGTTACTTCTGCCCCAGTTGTGCAGAGAGAGAGACTTTAAGAACTGAGTTATGCAATTGTGAGGGCTAAAAAATACAAAATCTAAAAGAGACCTTCCCAGGAACTTCTAGACTGGTGTTTGACAACAGTAGCTACTGTTAGACTTTAAAGAAACATGTTTTGTATTTTAAATTTTCATTCCTCTCTTAAATACATGGACGACAGTCTTACTGCTGTGGGAAAGGAATGATAAGCTGTTTGTCCTTTACAGAAGGTGCTCTGGGACCCAGAGCCGTCCAGTTCAGGTCTTTCCTGACTTATGTGGACTTTGCAGGGATCACTTAACCCTCCTTGCCCGAGCTTGCTGGCCACCCACGTGGACCTCGCTGAATGTGGTCTGGGGAAAAGAGAAAAACTGCTACTGGGGGTTAACGGAGTCCGTGATGTCTCTTCACACTCCTTTGAAGAAAGGGGCTATGAGAACACAAATGTGATTATTATGAGAGATTTAAGACTTCCATTTAGATAGAAACAGATATTTATGAATTTCTTCTGAGGGCATTCAAATTAAAAGCATCTCTGAGCTACTTGAAGTGCTGTGTTGGGAATAATTACTGAAGTTTTTCTTTAGCCAGCCACTTATACACTCTCATAATTACTATCACTTTTCTGGCAAAAATTCACAATCAGATACTGAAAAAAAAATACAGGACAAGATTTTTGATTAAGAAATAATAAGCTTGACAAATGTGACAACTAAATGTCTCCTTTTGTTTCTGATCCAAATTTTTTTTTTAATGTGCTTTTTTTTTCAGACGTGGAAGAATGATTAGGGGAAAAATGTTGAATCTTAAAATTTCATATGTTTGTGTTACTGACCATAGAAAATATAGTATTTAAGGCTTATTGTCATGGTTAACCTATCTAGTGACATTATTCATTTTATTATATACAGAATCCTATGTTGCTTCGTACCAGGAAAAGTGGCTAAAATAATTGTCTGAATAATTCTATAAAAACAGATACCTATTTTTTTTCAAATTTCCCCAAGTATCTAGGGAGGTGGGGGAACTTGAATTTAGAACCCACATTTTCAATGTGATTAATTATTCATGTAGACATAACTTAGTTTCTTCTTATGGCTAACAAAGGTAGATATAGACTTTTATTTCCCTGTGGTGAGAGATTTTAAATCTCATTCTTAAACAAGCTCTCATAAGAGCTTGTATTTATCTGACCGCCACTTCTGTTTCATTCTATGGAGGAGACTGTGGAAAGCTAATTTCTCACTGCCATTAAGTACCAACATTAATCTGGTCTTAATTATGCCTAATTTTGTATAGACGTTGAGAGATTTGATGATCGGTTTATAAAATGAGCCTTCTTATATTTGATGCGTCCCTGAGATTTAGAAAACTATCCTTCCATTCTTACAAATACAAAGAAATGTGTAAAGTCTCCTCACTAATAACATTCGAATAACATACCTTTGATGATTTTGTTTACTCCAGGCTCACATAACTGACGACAAGATGATTGCTTTCAGTCTTGTCAAACTAATTCTCCTTACAGACTATGAAGTATATTCCAGACTGTAAGCCAATACATCTTGCTCCGTGGGCTTCTTACAACTTCTCCTCTTACACTTATTCTCATTATTTTCTAACTTCTCATGCTAACATCCTGTATTACTCCACTCTACCGATTCTTACAATGGCTGACCTAAGACCTTTAACGTTCTTTTTCAGGATTTAGAAATAATTTTTAATGGAAATAAAAATTACCATAAAATCCACTCAGAATATGGAAATTAAAGCTATGGAAAGAATGTTATAGATATTTAACTCCATTATTTTAGAGTTAAAGGAACTGAGATCAGGAAATTTGTTAAAGATTTCTCCAAGGACAAATATTTAATGTCTCATTTATTTGGACCCATGTTCCAGTGCACCTGCTACTATCCCAGCGGGACAATAAGTAGATAGCTATTTATCAGTTACTAATCGATAACAGCTTACCACATTATAATCTATTCTGTTCAACAATCTATTCTTAAATTCAGTTGGAAAGTGACTGTTTAAGGGAAAATGTTAGGGAGTGTTTGGGGGGAAAATATTAGAGGAATGAGATATTTAGTGTAGAAATTTGAATCTTGTGATTGAATAAATATATTTTATAAATAAATCAGACCAGGGATCAAATTCCATCCAGCCTGACAGTGTGATGTGCTTTGCTGACTAACTCTCCAGTAAAATTGGTGAAAATTAGTTATTAGAAATCAGTGATACAGAGACTCCATTCCAGACTGCTGTAGTCAGGAACCCAGGCTTCTCTCTCCTCCCAGATCCAGTTTGGAGGGCTTTCTTCCCAGAAGGAGTAGAACTTTAACTCTTCTCATCCTGTCCCCAGCCACCTTTGCTGAATCTCAGTTCAGGGAAAGTGCAGTTGAGGGATAAGGGCATCCTTCCTCTGCCCTGCCCCACTCGTTGGACAGAGGCTCTACCTTGAGTGCAGCTGGGATCCTGGGGCCAAGCTGCACTTCCCCTGGCTTATGTGGTGGTGTTCCAGAAGTCAAGATGAGAGTATCTCAAGCCGTTGCTCCCTCGCACTCTCGGCCACTGAACTACAGCTCCTACAACAGGGGCGTCACTCAGAGAGAAGTCTGCCATTGTCCTGGCACCAACTCCAGACTCTTGGCTCGGACTTTGTCTTAAGGGCGCCAGGGAGAATCAGCCCAGAAAACAAATAGAATCTTTTCCCATCAGAATTGATCTCATTTACAACAGAGTGTGGAGAAGTTAGAACCTAAAGCACTGTCAAGAACACTGGAGGCGGGCTTCCCTGGTGGCGCAGTGGTTGAGAGTCCGCCTGCCGATGCAGGGGACATGGGTTCGTGCCCCGGTCTGGGAAGATCCCACATGCCGCAGAGCTGCTGGGCCCATGAGCCATGGCCGCTGAGTCTGTGCTCCGCAATGGGAGAGGCCACAACTGTGAGAGGCCTGCGTACCGCAAAAAAAAAAAAAAAAAAAAAAAAAAAAAAGAACACTGGAGGCTGTGGTGAAAGACACATGAGGGGTTGTTGGTAGACTGAAGACGGTACAACCTAGATTTGCACTGGCTACTTCGGAGGATAGAACTAGAGAATAAAGAGCCCTCCTAGAGTCAGAACAAATATTAAAAATGGACCTCAGAAGTTAATCCCTTAAAGGTGCCGCAATTTGACTAGATTAGCTTGTAGAGCAGTTTAGGTCTCAGAGAATTTCTGAAAACAGTAAAACAATCAGCAACAATTAGTGGAGTGCAGAAGACCCCATGCTATACTTAGAGCTTCCACCTTGTCCTGGTCTGTTAGGTGACCACTAATTTAAAAACAAAACTGATCTTAATCAGCCTTCCCTCGCTCTACATGACCCTCTCCAGAGGGCTTCCAGCACTGACACCAGTAGACCCTGATGATGAAAACACGGAGGCACTTCAGGGGAGTAAGAGAGCTCTTACAGTCACTTTTTACAGATGAAGGGTCAAGGGCTTCCTGTAAGTCACTCTGTTCTGGCAATAAGTGGAGTACCCTGTGTCATGAATGAATTTTTGAGGTAAAAGTAACGGGTCACTGCTTTATAAATGAAAACCCAAAATGTATTTCCAATGTCAGCTATCTTCTCCTTAGCAGGGCATTTTTTTCCTTCAAAAATTTCAGTTTTACGTGAGTATTTAGGGCAACTGCAGGTGGGTCTTTGCTAGTGTTGTTTATTGGTGCATATCAGTGAAAAGGAGCATAAAATAACAGAACACTGAAATGCAGCAACATGCGTGGCAGACGCTGAGCAATCCTCGTGCAACATAGGAATAGTTTTTGCTGCTGATTTTATTTTATTTTTTAATATTAATCCTTTGTCAGTTGCTTTGTTTGCAAATACTTTCTCCCATTCTGAGGGTTGTCTTTCATCTTGTTTATGGTGTCCTTTGCTGTGAAAAAGCTTTTAAGTTTCATTAGGTCCCATTTGTTGATTTTTGTTTTTATTTCCATTTCTCTAGGAGGTGGGTCAAAATGGATCTTGCTGTGATTTATGTCAGAGTGTTCTGCCTATGTTTTCCTCTAAGAGTTTTATAGTGTCTGGCCTTACATTTAGGTCTTTAATCCATTTGGAGTTTATTTTTGTGTACGGTGTTAGGGAGTGTTCCAATTTCATTCTTTTACATGTAGCTGTCCAGTTTTCCCAGCACCACTTATTGAAGAGGCTGTCTTTTCTCCATTGTGTACTCTTGCCTCCTTTATCAAAAATAAGGTGACCATACGTGCATGGGTTTATCTCTGGGCTTTCTATCCTGTTCCATTGATCTATATTTCTGTTTTTGTGCCAGTACCATACTGTCTTGGGTACTGTTTTGCTGCTGATTTTAAAAACAAAACTTTCCTCCGGGTAAAATGAAGGGCATTCTCCCAAGTTGCTGTAAACACTTTGGAAAAGAACCGAAGGAAAGGAAGCAAATGCGATGACTTTGCTTTAAACCCCGTGGCCTGAATGTCTCAGCCACATGTCGTCCCCGCAGCATGGGTATTTTCATATTCAGAGACACAGGCTCAGTGCCAGATCACAAGTAAAGAGCCCGAGTCTCTTTGGCACCCACTGTGTGCCAGGCGGGGTCCTAGGTGCCTGGTGTGCCCACCTGGACCCTCCATCACGGCAGGTGCACAAAGGTGCCCCCTTTTCAGGTGAAGGGCGGAGCTTGAGGGTGGGTACCCGACGTTCTCAAGCGCACACAGCCAGGGAGCGTCGTGTTACTTCATTTGAATCCTAGTGAAAGCACTTCATGTAGTTGTTTCCGTGTCATTTTATAGCTGAGGAGTCGTGTCAGGGAATTCAAGTGGCTCATCCATGGACAGGTTTCCAGCAAGTGGCGGAGCGAACTGCTGCACAGCGTCTGCGTGGTGACAGGTGCTCCGTGATGCTCTGCTCCTCAAGGGGTGTCCAGATGGGCAGCGAGGTCGCACCTGGGAGCATGTTAGGAATACAGAGTCCTGGGCCCTCCCCAGACCTGCTGCGTCCGGTCCTCATTTTAACAGCGCCCTCTCCACCCACCCCCGACCCCCAGGGATTCTGCAGCACATGAACCTTTGCTCCCCTCAGATACACAGCCTGGAAGCACGTCGACTATTTCAGGGTTTCACCTGCTCTTTCCAGAAGCCCCCTGAGATTGATAGACACTCCTTCCCTGTCCCCAGCCACAGCCCTGCCGGCCCAGCCCCCAGCCCCCACCCAGACAGCACCCCCCCACTTCCCGTGTATAGAATCCCCGGCTCCAGGGAGAGATGAATTAAGTTGAAAGTTCTCTTTTCAACTTAACCGCGAGAAGCAGCATCGCCTGGTAAAAGCTACCGCTGGTTCTGCTGTGAGAGGCGATCACCCACTTCCTCCCGGAGATGCCCCCAAAGAGCTCTTCAGTTCCAGACGGCGTCGGCAGGGTGTATGTCTGGCCTGTTCCATTGATCTGTATTTCTGCTTTTGAGCGTGTAGTCTGGTCCTCTGCGCTGTGCGCCGGGAGGTTTGCTGGACAGAGTTTTTAGTGGAGGTCGCCCTTCTCTCAACCTCATTGTCTCGAAATGTGCTTGTTCTCATCTGGATGAGAACTGATTGCAAGGCTGCCTTCCGTTTCCTGCCGTTTTCTGTAATGTATATCATATGACGTGTGAATATGATTGGCCGTGCCCTACCCGCCCGCCCCATGTCTGATCAAACTGTGGAGAGACACGCGTGTTGCTGATGGGACGTGGGAAGCGCATCTCACAGGGGGCCCTGTGACGGCAGGGAGCACGTACACAGTGCAGTACACAGGTTATAACACTTTAAGGCCCCGCAGGATTTTTTTTTTAGATATAAAGTAGTAAATTCTCCTTTAGCCCTTTGTACGGTGCAAAGAACTTTCTCATTGTCAGTTACAGCGTTCTTGCGATCTAATATGTCTATCTTCATTATTCTAGGGGCAGCAAATGTCAAGCTGCCCTAAATACTCAGAGGTGAGCAACAGGAACTGGCTGTAGGTAGCGTGTGTCTGAAGCCATCTGTTTGTATGGAATAAAAGATAACTCTTGAGGTGTCACTTTCATCACTGTTGATGCGCAGGGTAGAATTTGTTCTTCCCAGGCATCTCCTCGCGTTGCATTTTCCATCAGTTCCCCCCATTCAGAGGATGATCCAATTCATGTCAGGGGTGGAGGGCTTGACAGCTTGCCGACACAGGTGTGCTGCAACCACTCTTGTTTCCTTTTTATTTTTCCTTCTCTCTAAGGACAGAGGAAGGGTGCATTTTCAATCATAGAGAAAAGAATCTGCCAGAATATTTCTGATGTCTTTTTGGAAAAATAAAGCTTGGGGACACATAATTTTTAGCAGTACTTTAATTTTTAAGGCAAGTATTTATTTACAGATTCATTATCATTTCTACAATTATCATCATTGGCTAATCAGTTGAATGATACACGTGTCCTAGATACATATTATTTTTCTGCAAATGTATGTTGTACCAAGGATCAAAGATGAGTAAGAACTGTCTTTGACACCAAAGAGCTCACAGACCAGTGATGAAGACAGAACTCCATAAACAGCACATAACAAACATGTTTGGAAACGTAACAAACATCATAACATACGTACTATAGAAAACTGTGTATGAAATGCTAAGGAGGTAAGATGGGAGAAGCCATGTGCTCTATCAAGGGTGCAGAAGGGGTGTTGCTTGGTGGAGATGGCATTTAGCTTGGCTGTGGAGGAGGTTCAGGTAGAGGAAGCTGGCACTGAAGATATTAAAAAACAGCCTGGGCAGCACTGAGAGACATAGAAGGGCGTAACAGACTTGGGGCAGAGATTGCTTTATTGAATCTGGGGCTGGGAAGGGTGAGGGGTAGGACTGCGAAGTAGCATGAGCTGGTGGAGACAATTCTGTAACACGCTGAGCAATTCGCATTTTCTATTGAAGGTAATGGAGAACCACCCAAGGTTTCTGAAACGCTATCTGAAAAGTTCTAGTTTAATAGAAAAGTGAATGCAAATGAAGTGAGTTGTGGTAGTAGAGATTTGGGAACATGGAGTCGGATAATGAGATACACCGGTAGAGGACCATAGGTTTATTCTACAAAATACTCATTGAGCACCTCCTATGTGCTGGGGATAACAAATGAATTTAACAAGGTTACTTCCCTTGAGAAAATCACAGCCCAGTGGAGGAGCTAGACTTTTAAATATGAATATAACAATACAACTTGGCAATTCCTTGTTGGGGATTTTTAAAAATGCCGAATAGAGAGCCACTGATCGCTATGAAGTGTCTGGGAAATGTAACACAGGGGATAATATTTAAATGCTCCAGGTCAAATAGAAGTTTTCGAGTGTAAAAGCACGGGGGTGAGGGAAGTAGAATGGGAGGTTACAGTTCAGCCAGAATGGAAAAAATGAAAAATAAAGACCAGAGATTCTGTCTTGAGAAATATGGCGGTAAATTTATGTTAGTTAAAAAGAGTAAGAAAATGATAAGACTTAACTGCAGCAGGAAATATTCGTGTTATATATGTAAGAAAGAGCTTCCTGGGAGTAAAAAGATATCCCACAAAGCTTACAAAATAAATAGTAGTAAATGGGAACTGAGTTGTAGCAAAAGGGCAAATGGGCCACGATTTTTACCCGTGCCCTTGAAGAGTTAACTGAATCACAAAGACAGAAAGAGAAGGAAGAGGTTGAGAAAGAAGAATGACTCACTGAAGAGGAATCCTTGGGTTCTGATCATCTTTTCTGGGTCTTGATATAAACTTTGATGATATAGATTTGTAATTCCTTCAATAGGCAAACGTAGTCAGTATGCCTCATAATACATCCTTTGCATCACCCACTGAGATGCCACTGTACTAAAAGATGGTGATTGTTTCTATGCCAGTCTCCAGCTAGACTGTAAGTTCTTGTAGACAAGAAACACCTTCCTCACTCACATCTGCCATTGTAGATAGCTGCTCAAAATAAGCTATCGGTAAATACTTGTTGGATGCAGGGATGTGTTAATGAGTTAACTAATTAATTAAGCACGAAAACTGTTATTCAGCTGGGTGATTTTGTGCGTACTCTCCACGACGTGTGTGTAAATGCAGTGTGAATTCAGGATTTCGATAAATTTAAGTTTTATCAGGTGATGATTCTTTAGAAGTCTTTTCCACTGTCATCCATCTCGGGGAGTAAAAAACCAAAGTCCTTTTGTTGTTCTCAAGAGTAGTTTTGGGAGGGGAGCTGTTCAAGGTCTCATTGTGCAAGAAAACAAAGTTGTTAATTTTCTCCACGTACCCCTGCAACGATGTCATTACTAAGGCTATGAAAAAAATTAATCACCCACCAGACATATCTTACACTTGTCTCCTTTGATTCTTTTTTTTCATTTTTTCCTCCTCTCCTTTGATTCTTTCCTGCCAAGTGTTTGATGTGAGAGTTCCATTTTGCCAATAAATGGTACCTATTACCCTGAGACGGAGTTAATGGTATACCAGCCAGTTTAAAGCAAACTTCTCAGAGAAGGATGGAAATTTTATTGGAAGAATCTGTACCTGGAAAATTGAAAACTGAGAAACACATTGTCAGATTGAAGTTGGAACTTGCCTGTGATAATTCCTGTTGGGGGAGGGTCGATAAGGCTGCCCTGCGTGTGCAAAGTCATAGTGAAAAAACAGCCACAGAAAATCACTTCAAAATTCCCATAATATCCCTCCTTAATGACTGCATCCTGCCACTAACGGTTCTCATCACACGGAGAAGTAAACACAGTAACTGCATCTCACATGAAGAGCCAACCGGCATCAGAACGGGAGAGTCATTATCTGAATGTATTTTGCATTGACTGGCAGAAGATCCTCAGTGGCTCTAAGGGTCATGAATTCTAACTTGGTTAAAATCCAAGGCAACAGAGGCGCTGAAGGTGGTCCTCAAAGACTCCTGTAGGGTGTAGTCATGTCTTGAGAAGCAGAACTAGAGATTTTTTGAGGTGTAGATGAAGAAGAAACCCCAAAGTGAAGGTATTAAAATCCTTGCACCTTGGTGAAATCTTAGTTTCAATCCAGTAGTGTTCTCACGGTTTTGCTAGTTGTTAGATCTATAAAGGGGAGAAAATTGAATAAAACTCTTTTGCCTTCAGCATTACTGAATATATACTGTTAGTCTCTCCAGGATGAGAGACATTTCCTGCATGAAAAAACGTATTCATTTTCAAAATGAATTGGTCATGTGGAGGACACTGAAAACTGTGCCTTTCCCCCCAAAACTGCCAGTGTGGTGACATGCTTCCTGGTGTTGATGTCATTTAGTTCAGACAAGTTTCTTGTTGTAATTAGTGACACCGCACGTTTTCTGAAGAATTCACCTTACAAAACATTATCCCATATGCATTGTTATGCTGAAAGGTAACCACAGTCCCAGCTATTTTATACTCCGTTTAGCACGTGAGGAGGAAAAGGATTAAGACTGACTTACACCGTGTAGGACAGGAGAACTCAAGTGTGAGATCAGAGCCTCATCAGAAACATGCAGGGGCCCCCAGAATCTCTAGGACTTTTTCCTTCCTTGGTGTAATTTACCTGTTATGTGTGTGTGGCTTGAAGACCAAGCAGAACAGGGAGAGGCTGGGCTTGCCTTTCAAACCTTCCTCCTGGTCCCTCTGTTACTGAAAGTGGGGTCCGGCTGCTCGCTGCTCAAAAGCCAAGACTCAAGAGGCAAGGTTGGTGCAAAGGAGAATTTGCTTTATTTCCAAGGCCAGCAGCCTGGGGAGAAGGCAGACTCATGTCCAAAGGCCGACTCCCCCCTTGACAATCAGTGGGTAAGGGCTTTTAAAGGGAAGTTTCAGGGGTGTATAGACAGAGGGAGGGGCTCTGACAGGCATCCCGAACTTGGTCCTCGGTGGTCTGACCTGCATCCTCTTGATTGTTTCAGGTTCCGTTCATCTTCAGTTCCGGGGTCGGTTTTTTCCCATTTCTTTGGGGCCAGTTCTCAGAATTGTGGCAGCTTATGTCACGGCTACAGTCTGGTCATCATGTAGTTCACTTCTTCCACCGGGTGGAGGTTTCAGTATCTACAAGACAGCTCACAGGACATGGCTCAGAATATTATCTAGAGCCCTTGAGGAGGAACTAAAGGTCCTTGGCTTTGCTTAATGACTACACTGTTATTATTTTGTCCTGTTTGACGGTTTCCTTTTGCTTCTGCGTTTTCTCACTTCTCTGATTAAACTTACTCTTCGGCTAAAGTTTTTCTACAGCAAAAGACAGGCAGAGGACATGGGGTGGGGGAGGGACCATAGCGTGCTGCTCCATTTCACCTCTGCTTTGACAGGCCATGAATTCGTCCACATCACGGCTGCTGAGAGCCCACCAGTGCACCCGACCCTGAGTTAGACCACCTGCTCTCTCCTGGGCCATTCTCACCAATAGCTCCCAACAGCAGCTGCCAGGATGATCAAATCCCCAGACGCCCCTTGGTCAGCCGCGTGCTGGACCACATGCCTGAGGAGGGTACAGAGAGCTACCAGAACAGACCCTGATCACCTCTTGTGCTGGTCGCTTGTGAGCTCTGTGGTCAAGGGCACTTACTTCACACCTCTGAGCTGTGGATTCCTGATTTGTAAAACGGAGATTTAAATGCCTATGATGCAAGGTTTTTGTGTAGGTAAGAGAATAATAAAGCAAATCACCTGTGAGGTAGAAAACATGTATTGGTCTCTGCCCCAGTTCCTGGCACGGGAGCTCCCGAAGCCCTCATAATTGCCTAAGCGATAAAATCACTGTGAGCATCTTTTGTTTTACTATTTGGTCTTTGACCCCAGTTCCTGCCACAGGGCGCCTGAAACCCTTGGAATTTCCTGGGAGATAGAGTGTCTTTTGTCCTAATGAGGAGACTCTGGGTGGGCTTCTGGGGGGCTGATCACTGGAAAGACCAAGACATGATTAGAAGCTTGCAATTTTCAGCCCCACCCATTCTCTTGAGCAGAGAGAGAGGCTGAAAGTGGAGCAGTGACTGACCATGCCTACGTGATAAAGCCTTCTTAAAATTCCCAGAAGTATGCGGTTCAGGTTGGCAGACACACCCTGTACTAGGAGGATGTTGCAGCCCAGCCTCACGGGGACAGAAGCTCCATCTGAAGTGGGTGAGAGCAGTTTTGAGGGACTGAGCCTTAACCTGTGGGTGTGACTCTGTCTCCAGGTAGTGTCTGAATTGAATTAAATTGAGTTAAACTGTAGGACCTCCAGCTCATGTCACAGAATTGCTTGGTGTGGGAAAAATCCCGCACGTTTGGTGACCAGAGTGTCAGAAGTGAAGTGTTTTGTGTGAAAGTAAAGGACACACAGGAGGAAGATTGCCTGGTTTTTCAACACATCGCCGAAACACCGCCCTCGCTCTGCGATGCAGGCCGATTAATCTCTAACTAAAGACGCATAGCTGATAAGAATCAAAAGGACGGCCTTCCTTCACTTGAGAAAGGAGTCTTGAAGTCTTCAAAGAAATTTCAGGATAATTTCACTCTCCGTGGTAGGACTGGGGACTCTGATTACGACTTCATTCCCCTTAAAAAAACATATTGGGCACCTACCGCCTGTGAGGTTTGGGGCTAAAGAATAAGATATGGAGGCTGATTTTGAAGAGTTCATTGCAGCAATTTTTCACCCATAGGCCGAGGAGCGTGGAGAGCAGCTGTCCCCCAGCCTCAGCACCTGGTCTCTCCTCCTAGAACTCCGCCTCCTGCATTCTCATACGAGGGAGGTCGTCCTTTAAAGATCACCTGAGAACTCACCTTCTCCAAAAATATTCCATAACAGAAGCTTATGGGACATAACCCCATCCCTACACCTCCCGCCCCAGAGCACACTGTGATTTAATTATACCCACTCACGTTACCCTTGTACATCTTCTTACACGTTTTGCCAGCCCTACTATGAGCTCACTGCTTCCTCACGTCACCCGGCTGTGCCCTCCCCGGTAGGAAGCACGCAATTTTTGTATTGAATTAAATTGAATTGGGCTACATGAAGATGTGCGATATTTAACTAAGGTTTGAGATATTTCTAGTAGGAAAAACTGTTAAAACCTTGAGACTGACATTCAAATCAGGTCACATAATCTGGCCCCCTTGAGAAGAATCCACCTTGAGATGCTTTAGGCATGAAATTACACAGTAACATGGGATAAAGGTAGACAAGCTCGTGGTACACTTTTTATCTGTCCACCAGCCCCTGTTTGTTATTGCCTTAACAGCAGGAAAACAACTACAGATTTTGTCAGAGGCTGGAATCCTCAGACCTTAGTAATAGAGTCGGCTTTTTAAAGTATAGTTTTTGAAGTAGAGTTAATTTACAATGCTGTGTTAGTTTCAGGTATACAGCAAAGTGTTTCAGTTATATACACATACATATATATATATATGTATATATATATACTTCCCAGGTTCTTTTCCTGCATAGGTTATTACAAGATATTGAGTAGAGTTCCTTGTGCTCTCCAGTAGGACCCTGCTGTCTACCTATTTTACATGTAGTAGCATATATATGTTAATCCCAAACTCCTAATTTATCTTCCCTTCCCCCACTATCCCATTTGGTAACCATAAGTTTGTTTTCTACCTGTGTGAGTCTATTTCTGTTTTGTAGATGAGCTTATCTGTATCATGTTTTTAGATTCCATGTGTAAGTGATATCATACGATATTTGTCTTTCTCTGACTTACTTTATTTAGTATGCTAATCTCTAGGCCCATCCATGCTGCAAATGGCATTATTTCATTCTTTTTATGCTGAGCAATATTCCATTTTATCTATCTATCTATCTCACATCTTCTTTATCCATTCATTCTTTAAAGAAAAATTTTCCACTAAGTTATGAATATATTAGATAAAGCTACTGTTTTAGTAATATACTCAATAAGATACTGGCAATTTTTCTAGCAACTTCTTCCTGACTCACCCTTCAAAAGATATCAGGTGCAAAGTTTAGGACCATCTTGCCCATTTTCAGGTATTCGTTTACACCAGCCTTCTGAGTGCTACCATGCTGTGAACAGATTTTGAAGAGAACCTTTAGGCATGTCTCTCATACCTAGTACATCTCTCTGCTTAATTAAGAGATCAAAATAAGAACGAGAAGATAGTGAACTATTTTTTGTTAATTTTTCAGGAAAAGAATACAATAATGAGGTCTTGCCGAAGCGTGTCGTTGACAGCCTGGGTGCCTCACTGATAAAGTTATTTTCTTGTCTTTTCGCAGCCTCTCGCTGATGAGGGCGTGTCTTGACCATTACAAAGATTTTCTAGGCCATGCTGTTCATTTTGTATAATATTCTGAAAGATCAGAGAGAAGGTCTGCCTTAAATGAGGTCATGAAACATTGAGAGGAGACTCGGGAATGAGAACCCAGGGCATGGTGATGGCCGCTGGGCAAGTGTAGCAAGTTCTGCACACCCACCGCTCTGTGACATCCGACCCTTTACAACTGTTTATGGACGTGCCTCTGAACAGAGTGGGTGTCTCAGAAGCTCCCCTTGAATGTTCTAAAGAGGATACTTTCTTCCACTAAAATAAGTCAGTGGAAGTAATTTTTATTTCATCATTCCCAGGTGTTCCAAGTGTTTTTGAAGATGATGCCCTTGACAACGAGGCTCCTTTTGGTTAAATATAAGCCATGTTTATCACACACTATAGGGAGATATAGCAGCAAATGACTCTGAGGGCCACTGAACGAGAAGCGAGTTCCATACCTCCACTCCTAAGCTTTATAAACCAAAGAGGAAAAACTTACCACAACTTTCTTGCAGTTTATTGTACTAGCTAATTTCATATTCCTGAAATGCTTAAATCAGCTTGTCTGTTCTAATTTGCCTTTTCCCACCGATGCTCATAACTCACCTTGTCCCTGGGTTCACCGTAATCAGACCATCAGCAAGTCTCACAGAACATTAGTGATGGATGGATGAAAGTACCATACAAATCTGTCTCACTTCCAACTTCACCTTTTTCTCTATCCATTTTTCACTCTGATGTGCTTTGGCTCTTACCACACACAACAACTAGAGAAAGGCCAAATTAGAAACAAACAGGTCTTGAAGGAAGGTACTCAGAAACTGAACATATTTTAAATGAACAGGTTGAATTCGTTTTTTTCTATGTTGACTCACATTCTTAGGACAATGTGTATGAAAATGTATCTGTCACATTTGAATTTCAGATGAGAGATAATTACAAGGCCAGAAAGGAGACAATTTTAAATCTAGGTTAGTGGGAAGGTGAAGGGGGTTCAAGTGAGAATTATTTTCGGATTGAAAATTAGATTAAGATTTAGTCTAGAAAAACGTTAGCACTTAGCTTTGGGTATTAAGCTGATCAGATAAAACATAGGTTGTCTGATAAAATACAGAATGCCCAGTTAAATTTGAATTTTAGAAAACTGTTTAGTATCAATCTGTCACAAATATTGCATGGGACTCACGTATAATTAACTTTTATTTGTTATTTATTTGAAAACCAAATTTATCTGGACTCCTGGTATTTCATTTGCTAAATCTGACAGCCCTAATTAACATACTGAGATTTAGGCAGCAAAAGGAAACAGGCTGAAAATGAATTCAAGGACTTAAATTTTTTTGCGGTTACTCAGTAAATATTTGGTGAATAAATTAACATATTTAAAATGTGCAGGAGACACCCTGAATTTCAGAGGAAAGATCAATAGCATTTAAAGTTCTTTCCTTACAGGAAAGGTTACTCTTGAAAGGTTACTCAAATAGGCTTTACTTCAGGGATTTCTAAAATTGGGACCATGCTCCCCTGCATGGGGGAAGGGTGAAGAGTCACCTTGGCAAAAAGCATTATAATAGAAACTACATGACCGAAATAAGCCTGAAGGATGTGAGGGGTGAAATTCAAATGCCTCATGCTGGAGAAAACAGAGGGGATTCTGCTAAATAATTCAAGCCCATGAGACTCCACTGACTATCCCTTACCAAAAGCCACTGACGTTTTAGACACATGTAGCCTCCACCTTCTTACTGAGACTTCTGGGGCTGAGCTGGCCAAACAGACCCAGAGGTGACCAGAGACGCGGGGGGTCAGGGCACAGGGTCTCAGGCTGCAAAAGTCAATGCACGTTCCTAGCTCATCGAGGCCGGATGACGTGGAGAAAGCAGCTAGGCAAGGAGTAGGACGTACCAGTCAACACACAGTCCCTGGAGCACCTTTTTTAAAAAAAACAAACAAACCAAAGTGCAGAACTGAAGAGCCCACATTATTCTGTTTTAGAGTTTAAGGGCTGCAGAGTCCGGGTGTCCTAAACGCTGGTGGAGGATGTGGGCCCCACCCTCAGGGTCTGTGGCCCAGTCATTGTATTCCACCTGTGACTCCAGGGAGTGTTCAGATACTGAAGCTCGTTTTCCTCTGTCCTGCCCTCGCTAGACCCTAAGGGGCATTACTGGCTTTTCCCAAAGTGACTGGTGTTCTTGCCACCCACGTAGAGAGCCGACCAAGGAAAATCATTTTGCTGTTTCCATTTCAACTCTTAACATTAGAGGGTTTTGTCCTTATGAGTTCCAGCAAGACAACTACTGAACAAAATGCCACAAGGTAATGAATTCACAGTCTTAGCAGAATCCTTTATCATTAAAAATTAAAAATATCAGGGACCAAAACCAACCCTTAGGTACTGCTTTCTGGAGAGATGGGTAGTATTGAATATTCCATAGTTTTAAAGTGTTCATTTGAAAGGTTTGGAGAAAGTGAGATATTTCATTGCCCTCTGTGCTTTGTTGCTACCCCACTTAACAAACCCTAATGTCAATAAATCACAGAAAATCTCTAGTCCTCTACCTCTGACAGGTATTGTACTGAGAGCAGAAATCCACAGAACAGTAATTATAGAGCAGTAGATGAAGTGGACTTTACAGGGGGACTCTTTGGGTATCAGAATTAGTAAGAAGAATAATGATAATGACAGGAGCATTTATTGAGTGATGTTTATTGCAACCTATCAATGAGTACTTCCAACTATTCCTCAATGAAATTACCTATTATCATTCCCATTTACCTAAGAGAAAACAGGCTTACAGGGAGGAAATGCTTCACCCGTTTGCAGCTAGCCGAGACTCCAGACTGAGTGGTGGCCACCGTTCCCACTAGGTCCCAAAGATGAAAGAAATGCCACAGGAACATGCCAAAATGTTTATTGTTTGGTCTACCCTGATGCTTACTTAGGAAATATTTTCCAAGATGTTTAAAGTCAATAACCAGTTCATGAAAAAAACAAAGGAAAAAGAAACCTTATTTTGACTTAAGCCCATTATATATGCAAGGATAGACAGGAATAAAAGCTAACTTTGTGGATATCGAGGCTGCTTTCGGCTTAAACACAAAACAAGACAACGCAAAACAAAAGCTGTCAGAGCCAGCAGTGAGTTGTGGGTAAGCTGCAGGGGATGGGACACAGAGGGAAGGCAGAGGTTAAAAGGCTCTGACAGGCAGAAAGCTGGTGACAGCGCGAAGGTAGAGGGCTGTGAATCGATACTGAGTGAGAGGTTCCCACTGTGCAGCCCATGTCAGGGTCCTCTCGGCCCACTCGGTGCCGTGTACCTTTGCCAAGCTCACCTGCTCACCCTCTCATTTGCCCTGGGCTCTGCCAGCAAAGCAGGGTCCGTAGACGTGGGGACGCTGATGAGAGAGCGGAGCAGAGACGCCACCCTCAGCAACACGAGGTCCTCGATGATCAGATGCTTCCGCGTGAACCTCCGTACTCCCCAAATTGGCATGAATTCCAATGCAAAATCCTCTTGTTTATTAAAAGTTGAAGGCAAATTCCTAGTCTCCTAAGAAGCTATAATTCTAATGACTTCACACCACTTTTACAAAGAGAATTTCCTGACAACCATACCTCGAGGGTTTCCTTGAGTTTTCTCTCTTCTGCCACCATTGCCAAAGCAAGAGCTGTTTTGAAATATCTTTTTTTTAGGGGGCTTTTTTTTTTTTTTTTTTTTTTGTCACTTCTCACCATTTCACATCCCTGGGCTTAATGGAGACTTCCTTAAATTTAGATCTAACTTAGATCACTAGTGTCTATAACCTATATAACTCTTACACTGAGTTGAGCCATATGAAATTGACAATATTCGACTGTTTTTTACCTACAGAAATGGCGATAAGATTTAAGATTCAGGTTTCCCCTTTCTTTCACTTGCTAATTTCGACACCGCCAGGCTGCAGTTACATAAGTCAATGAGAAAGTCTCTGTCACCTTCCAAATCAATCCCTAAAATTCCCTAACATCCTCCCACAAAATCTTCAAGGACAAACTGCCCACCCACCCTCCCTCTGTTCACATTTTAGGGAATTTATTTATTTTCAGTCATTCGAGGCAACTTTAACATTTGAGGCCACTGTGCCTGCAGCAGGAACCTGTACACCATGCGTGGACACGAAGGTCAAGGTGAGTCGTGAGCTACTCAGGGATACCATTTCAATCTAAAGTAGAGACACAAGCTTTCTTCGTGAAGCCAGATGTTGCATCCCAGCTCAGCATCTGCTAAGGAAGGAAGAGCTCCAATGGGTCCTGTTCTCGGAGAGTGTGCTGGTGAGCCTGTGCTGCTTTTCCTCTCAGCAATGTGGGCGTCAGTAGGATTTAAATGCAGGGCTGTGGCCGGAAGTCAGCAGCGCAGGACCTCATGGGGGGACAGCTGGAGAGCCTGTCCCAGAAAGCTGCACTTCATCCACGGTTCCGTTCATTTGCCTCATCCTCTGGCACTGCCAGGGACATCCCACCCCAGCTTTCTCTTACCCACTCGCCTCCTCCCAGCCAGAGTTTTGCTGCAGTAGCTTTTGGAGAGAAGCCAGTCTACGCATCCGTAGGACTAGACAAAGCAGCCCGAGTTAGCAGCACCAACGGGACCGTCTCGGGCCTGTGTTCAGAGATAAGAGGAACACAGCTAGACAGGGAGAACCCACATAAATATCCTAAAAGACCCTGGTTATTCGGATGAACATTTTAGGGGTATATGATCAGAAGGGATTTTAAAACATTAACGAGAGCTGGACCTCGAATAGGCTCCGTAATGGAAAACACAGGTTTAACTTTGATCCAGTTCAGACCCAATGCCGTAAGAACGTCACTGACCTCTCCTAGGTGGACTCTGTAATTTACTGACAAGGACAGAAAACTTCTAGATATGAAACAGCCTTAATGTAGAACTAGAAATATTCCAAACTGGATTTTTAAAAATATGTATCTTAGGACACATTTGTCTGAGAAACAAGTCTTAAAATCTTAGAAGATACGGTACCCTTGGAATGAGTTGTGCCAATGACTTCAAAGCTTAGGCTTTCTATTTCTTTTTGAGTTGATCTTGATAGGTTGTATATTTCTAGGACTTTATCCATTTTTTCTAGGTTGTCCGATTTGTCGTTGTATAATAGTCCTTTATGAGCTGTTTTAAGTTTCTGTGGCATCAGTTCCAAGGTGTCCTCTTTCACTTCTGATTGTATTTATTTGAGTCTTCTCTCTTTTTCTTCAGTAGTCTAGCTAAAGGTTTGATGATTTTATTGATTTTTTGTGAAAAATCAACTCAATATTGTCTATTTTCTAGTTCTTTTATTTCCTATCTAATTTTTATAATTTGCTTTCTTCTACTAACTTTGGGCTTAGTTGGTTCCTTTTCTAGTCTCTTGAGGTGTAAATTGAGATTGTTTATTTGAGATCTTTCTTCTTCTTAAATTTAGACGTTTATCACCATAAACTTCCCCCTTAGTACTGTTTTTACCGCATCACGTAAGTTTGGTACATTGTGTTTCACCTTTATTTGTCTCAAGATATTTTCTCATTTCCCTTTAGACTTCTTCTTTGCAGTGGTTGTTGAAGAGTGCCTTGCTTGATTTCCATATATTTGCGAGTTTTCTCATTTTCCTTTTATTACTGATTTCTAGTTTGATTCCATTGTGGTTGAAAAAGATACTTGAAATGACTTCAATCTTAAATTTGATAAGACTTGTTTTGTGACCTAGCATATAATCCAACCTGGAGGATGTTCTGTGTGCATCTGGGAAGAATGTGTGTCATGCTGCTGTTGGGTGGAATGTTCTGTGTATGTCCTGTTGGTCCATTGGTCTAAAGTATTGTTCAAGCCCGTTGTTTCCTTATTGATTTTATGTCTGGAGGACCTATCCAATATTTAAAGTAGTGTATTGAAGTCTCTTAATATTACTGTATTGCTGTCTATTTCTCCTTTCAGATCTGTCAAGGTTTGGTTTATATATTTAGACAGTCTGATGTTGGGTGTAGATATATTTATAATCGTTATGTTTTCCTTTTAAGATTATTTGTCTCTTGTGACAGTTTTTGACCCCGTGATCTTCCTGGAACGTAATTCTTATCTCCAGGATTCCATCACCAGTCTTTTTCTCCAATTCCCCAGTTATCTCACCTGCTTCATGACTTCAAATGCCACCTACATACCAGTGACTCCTAAAGCTGAATCTCTAGCTCTAATCACTTGTATCGAATGTATTGTTCTCCCACCTTTTGGCATAAAATTTAACCCATTATGTTTCACCACTTCTATCTCCAGGAACAAAAATATTTTGCTTCCTATCTTGATTAATGATACTACCATCTACCCAGTTCTTCTCTTTATATGACTCTTGATATGCATGTAGTCAGCCATCAGCCCTGTCCATTCAACATCCGAAACTTCTTCACTCTCATTTGTGCTGCCTGGTCGATTCCCCATCTACCCTTGCCTAGACTGTAACAAACCAGCCTCCTGAGCGACCTCCTGCCGTTAGTACCCTGCACCACCATTTGACACACTACCGCCAGAGGTTCTGTCCACAACACCTGTCTGCTCATGCCATCTCTTCGCCTAGGTGGCTCTGGAGAAGGTGAGAGGCCAAGGTGGTATCTGTATGGGCAGCTTTGATGTCTCCTTCCCCCACGCCAGGTCAAGAAACGTGTTTGAAGAAATTATTTTGAGTAGGGAAAAAAAATCCCTTTTTTTTCCTTTATGAGCCTTTAAAACACATAGAGCCTCTTTAGTAGAAGATTTGGTTTCAGCCATTGATGTTGGAATCCTCTCTCCCCAGGTCCTACTCTCAGGGTCCTTTGTCACACAACCCACCCAGCCCTCCCCCTGTTAGGGACACTCCATCAGCCCCTCGTGATACTGGCGCCCAGACTGTAGTCTAAACCTACTACCCAAAATAGCAGGTACCAATACACGCTAGAGGAAAGAATATAATTGCTAAAAATTGTCGCTAACACTGGAAATCACTATAGAGTCATGAATATTGCAACTATTTTCTACTACTCTGGGATAAATTGAGTATTTTTATGAAAGTAATAAAAAATAAAGCCAATTAAAGTCTTGGATACATGCAAACTTTCTAAAGAAGACTAAACCATCTAATACTTTGATAAGTAAAAAGAAGCTAATTACAAAAAGTAGAAAATATAACTCTAATTTTGTAAAACGAAAGAACGTAGAGGGTGTATCTATGAGTCGTTGACTAAAACAATATAAACAAAATCTTGAGAATATTATCTCTGTGCGATAGGGTTATTATGGCGGCTTTATATTCTCTTTATTGTTTTGCTGATTTCTCTAAATGTTCTACAAAACTGCGGTAATTGCATAATCTGTAAACAACGCCACAATTAATGTCAAAGAACCATACATTATCCTGTGTTACGGATACAGTGGTGATTTATGAGTAGTGGGGTTGTGGATGACTTAGACTTTCATTTTTATAATTTTGGTAGTGGTCTAATTTTAATTGTTTAAGAAATAAGCTATTTATAATTCATGGAATAGATTTCACAATATAATTTAAATTTAAAAACATTAAATATTATTTTTATACAGAATGTGAGAAGTGTGTCATTCAGGGTTTCACTGAAAGTTAATTTCTGGGCCAGTGGGACTACCTAAATTGCTGGCCACCTCTTCTATTCCCTTAGAATTTTCCCTCCAGATCAATCCCTGGGAAAAAGCCGAGGAATGATGAACGGGAAGCAGAATGGTGAATGCGGGGCTGGCTGGGGAATACTGAGACCCCAGCGGGTGTCTAATATTTACCTTTTCTCATGCACCGTGCTCTTGCTGTGCTCCAATGCCTGAGGGCTCACTTCTGGAAACCGGAAAGTGCGCAGCTGGCCATTCTACGACTGCTATTCCATTCACCTGCCAAGGGCTCCTCTCTCTACCCTTCAGGATGAAGCAGCCTCCGGAGGTTCCCTAGGCTCGGATTCCTCCCTTATGGCAGCACTGCCAGATCGCAGGTGGGGGAAGAGGCAGGATCCCAGTGCCATTCCTCATGGGAAGGACAGGCAGTGCTTTCTGCCTTGTGACCAGTGACCCAAGACACAAGTCTCATCCTTCAGCCCATGGCGCCCTTTTCTCCTAATTGCTTTCAGGCTTGGCAGGGCATGTTCAAATCTTACACATCAACCTTTTCTTGGTCCAGGACACAGGGAAAGTGATTCCCTTTGGTGCCTTATCCGGGCACATGGTCATCCTAGCCTAGCTTCCCCGTATCACTAAGCACGTTTGTTAACCATCTGCCCCAAATCTGAATTGTTGAGTGTTCAAGGAATGCAAATCAGTCTTGCTGTCCAGTCTTAAAACCTAACTAGAAAGGTGAGTTGGAAAGTGCATCAATACATGTGGACAACATATATTCAAGGAATAACACGTCTTATGCAACGTCATCCGAAAATTCACCCATTCTCGTAGATTAACTTTCCTACACCTGAAGAT
The DNA here is from genome assembly GCF_003031525.2 of Neophocaena asiaeorientalis asiaeorientalis. Classification (NCBI taxonomy): domain Eukaryota; kingdom Metazoa; phylum Chordata; class Mammalia; order Artiodactyla; family Phocoenidae; genus Neophocaena; species Neophocaena asiaeorientalis. The sequence continues at coordinate 599,363 of NW_020174568.1, read as the reverse complement.
AAAGACGTTATGAGCATGGAAACGTTCATCTTCAGCATTTTTGTTGACCAAAACACATCACCCTGTACCACAGAGCACAGAGAGGAAGTTGACCTTTCAATGGACGTGAAAGCATCACGATGAACATCAATTCCTGGACTAAGCCGGGCTGCAATGTGCCTCCTTCATGGACTGTTGAAGAGGAAAGACCTTCACTTACCACCACCGCAGGTTCTGGGGTTTCTCAGTCGCATGTGTGGTTAGGGTGAAGCAGTGATGGCCATAAGCCCTGCTACGGGGATGCTTTACCGACTGGCCCTGATTGCACTGTGCTCTTGAGTCAGTGCTGACTAGGGTGTCCAGCCGTCCTGATGGGACTTCTCCTGCATTGTTTCCGTGGATACAGGACTTTCAGCGCTGAGACTGGGACATCCCAGGGGAAGGGGGAGCTTCATCACCCAGTGCAGCCCAGTGATGCGGTGGGGGGATGGGGGGGATGGCAAGTATCAGTGCTGCTTGCTCCCATCACGTAGAGCTGTGGTAGCAGATGGCTGTTAGTTAGTTAGCTGGTGAATTTCAGTGCTTTTCCTTTCATGGGCACTGCTCTCTTCCTCCACTGCCATGTCTGGCCGTTGCTCTTCCCAACAGCTTAGCCTACTATCTCCTCTCCTACTCGCTTTCCCTTCTGCCCTCCATCGCCTCTGCTGTGTCTTGCTTTTTTCCTTCTTCTCCTCCTGCCACCTCTCCACACCCTCCCTCCTGTTCTTTTTTAGAGCACAGGCTCAGTAGTTGTGGCACATGGGCTTAGTTGCTCCGCGGCACGTGGGATCTTCCCGGACCGGGGCACGAACCCGTGTCCCCTGCATCGGCAGGCGGACTCCCAACCACTGCGCCACCAGGGAAGCCCATGATGCTCATTTTTATCCATGGGACTTCTGCTGTCTCAGCCTTCCCCGAAGTGAATCAATTTTATATTCCTTTCGTGCCAGAGAGATTCCTTTTTTCTTAACTTAGTGAAACTAACTCCGATGTCACATCATGTGTTCTTTGCCTTGCTGCTATTTTTAACCTTAGTCACCACTTGAAGGCTCTCAGTTATGCTTTCCAAGGGTGTTGCTGTTCTAGTGGTTGAGATTCTCAGGTCTGACCCCCAACGAGGGTGTTCTCCCAAGTGCGGCCAATGACGCAACATTAATGTTTCATGAGTCCTTGTGGGCGTTACAGAGAAAAGTGGACACACCATTGAGTAGGTTTGGGAAACATGAGATTAAGGGCATGGAAATGGGTGTGTTATGGGAAGTTTCTCGCCCCCGGGGTGTCCACTGTGGATCTCCAACCCGCATCATGGCTCTTCCTGTCAAGCAGCGGTGAAGGGCAGCATTGGACATCTCCAGGGCGCGCTCACCGTGCGGTCACAGAACACAAAGGGTATTATGGAATTTTTCCTGGCAGAAGGCGATACAGGGCCCTGAGGAAGCAGCACCTTGTGCTAAATTATGGAAAGTCTTTGAATCAGGTAGAGGTGGAACTAAAGCAGCATTTCCAAACTTCCTTCATTCAAGGAACATCTTATGCAGAGGTGTTAAACAGGCAATATGGGCAGACCATGTGACATACACTCCCCACTCTCAGAGGGTCACAACGCACACAATCTGTGTCACAGGTTCTGGGGTGTTCTGCAAAGCCTCCCATTTCACTGGATCTGACCCTGTGCTTCCCAAACTTGTTTTCCTATGAAATACTGCTCTGTTTACTGTCTAATACCTCATTATAATCTGTGGCATTAACGTCATTTGGGAAGCATTGGTTTAATATATTTTGCCTTCTTTCAAAGTTACTTCCTCTAAGCCCATTGTCTGCAAAATACCACCCTTTCTACTGCCTGGCTGCACTTCAGGACACTTTGTTTTTGTACATAAGAAGACACATTTGCTCCTTACTGGAACAAAAAAATACTTTAAAAATTGATTAATTAATCTCTGTCCAGAATGATGTGAGAATAGTTCTGACTGGTGTAGAGTTGTATTAGCTTTTATATCCAGATCTTTTCAAGTCCTTTTGTTTTATGCTGAGCTGCTTGGGAAACACTGGAGCCAATTGCTGAACAGAGTTTGCTCATGAATGTGATAGGCATTTATAATTATTGCAAGGAAAAACATATCTCTTCAGAAATAATACTGTCTGGGAACACACAGGTGGAAAATGTCTTGACTTCACAGTGGAGCAGAGGGGTCATCAATATTTCATAAAGTACTTTTCATATTCGAGACTTCAGATGCTTTGTAAGTATTAGTACTGTCTTCACAGTACCTCTCGTAGATAAAGCAAGTACGACTTAATAAGCCATTTCACAATTCGGAAAACTGAGCCACCGAAAAGCGTATTCTTTGACTCTTATTTGTTGAGAAAAATTAGTTGCAGAGATGAGCTTTGAACAGAAAATGAGGTGCGGTCCATAACGGAGAGGTGAAGAAGGTTCTAAAGACAGAGAACGAACACACTCGGGAGAGAATAAGGGCCCTCAAGGAGGCCTCAGGTCCCAGTCACCTGGGAGCTTGTGGAGACGCGACGCCTTTGATTGAACCACCAAGGATTGACTCACAGGTCTGGGCATCACCTAACAATCTGCTGAGGAAACAAGCTATTCGTGGGACTCCCCAGCACCCTGAAGTCCGGACACCCTGCAAGGGAGAAAGGGGTTGATGGTCCTGGTGCTTCTGTTAAGTGCTGAACTGGGAGGATGACATGACGTGGCATCACAACAGAAGAGCAGCAGAGGGGCTTACCTGCGTTACCTGAGGTGATGACAGGCTAGGTTTTGGTGGGACCATTTCTTTCCTTCCACTTATAGAGCAGGAGGGGTAAGAACTAAGGACAGAGACACTCCTGGAGATGATCAAAATGGCTTTAATGTACATGTTGACACAAGGGCAAGGCCATGAGCAGAAAGGAAAGGAGTCAATCTGTTGGATTTGGAGTCCGTAGAAAGGTCGGCATCAGGGACATCTTCCAGTGAGGCCTGGTGAGGAATGTGGGCCCTTCAACCCCAGATGTGTTCCCCACTAGCTTAGCTTTTCCCAGTGTAAATAGTCATCCACGTGTTGCCTGGATGAACAACGTGTTAAAAATGAGAGTCTTGGGCTTCCCTGGGGGCGCAGTGGTTGAGAGTCCACCTGCCGATGCAGGGGACACGGGTTCGTGCCCCGGTCCAGGAGGATCCCACATGCCGCGGAAAGGCTGGGCCCGTGAGCCATGGCCGCTGAGCCTGTGCGTCCGGAACCTGTGCTCCGCAACGGGAGAGGCCACAGCAGTGAGAGGCCCGCGTACCACACACACACAAAAATAATGAGAGTCTTTCTGAAGCAGCCAAGGTCCAAGTACACAACAGATGCGCTGCCTGGTACTCCATCATCTAAGGTGAAGTGTCAGTTCGCTATCAGGCCTTGTGAAAAAGATGGGTCTGTGACCTTCGGCCCAACACGTATTTCAAAGTATAAACTCAAGGACTGTTTTTTAGTTCTTAGAGTGCCCTGCCTCAGATAAAGAAGAAGGGTTTCGCTCTGAGACCTGGACCCAGATTTCTTGAAGCCTTTGCTGGGGCAGAATTCTCAGCAGGGAAGAGTCTGGGGGGCGTGCTATGCTGTGAGAACTGTTCTAAGGAAGCAGCGTGGACGGGGCAGCTGCCTTGGAAATGGGATCTGCATTTTGCACAGATGGGTCAGTTCTTCCAGCCTCCGGGATTTCTGCAAGATTCTCTCTTCTTGCTACATGCTGTACAGACAAAGCCACACGGCCTCCCCTGTGGGCCCTGAGTCAGGCCCGTGGGCTCCTGTGAGGTCAGTTCCCACCTAGATTCTTGATCGACTCCTTTCCTTCTTGTTTCTGGCACCTAAAAATATCTTTTTTCTTTTTTAACATTGGCATATATAAAAATACTATACACAGTTGTAGCTGAACTTCAGACTCTGACTCTCATCATTCCTCTGCTGGATTCTTGTTGCTGACATTCACATGTAATATTTTGGACAACATAAAAATATCTCTGCACTTAAGTATTTTCATTGTGGGGTTACAATGACAGATCATTGCAAAGACAGTACAGAGAGTTCCCTGACACCTCACATCCATTTTCCTTAAGTGTTAACACCTTACATTAGAATGGTACATTTACCACCGCTGATGAACCGGTACAGATGCATTCTTATTAACCAAAGACCATATTTCATCCAGATTTCCTTTAGTTTTAACCTAATATCCTTTCTCGGTCTCAGGATCCCACCCAGAGGACTGTGTAATGTTTAGTTTTATGTCTCCTGAAGCTCCGCTGGGCTGTGACAGTTTCTGAGATGTTCCTTGTGTTGGATGACCTTGACAGTTTTGAGGAGTACGGGCCAAGTATTCTGTAGACTGTCCCTCAGTTTGGGTTTTGTTGGATGTCTTTCTCATCATTAGATTGGGGTCTGGGGAAGGAAGACCACAGGGGTGAAGTCCATTTCATTTCATCACATCAAGAGTACACACTATCAGCATGACGTCACTGTTGGCGTTGACCTTGATCTGCTGACTGAGGTCGTGTGTAATGTAATGTGGTGCCTAGATGGGATTCTTGGACAGAAGAAGAACATTAGGTAAGCATAAGGTAATCTGAATAGAGTATGGGCTTTAGTTAATAACAGTGTATCAATATTGGTTCATTAGTTGGGATAAATATACCATACGTAAGTAAGATGTCAGTAGTAGGGTGTGGGTATATTAGGTCTCTTCTGTATTATATTTGCCATTCTTCCTGTAACCCAAAACTATTTTAATTAAAATAAACATGATTTATTTATTTACATAGTTAAGTAAAATCACAAAGAAAAAGGAAATCCCCTGTGCTTCATGTATTCAACACTTTGCCTTGACAGGCGCTGATCTGTTTTCCATCTCCATGGTTTTGGTTTTACGAAATTTCACGAAGTTGGAAACACACAGTATGTCTCCTCCTCAGACTTGTTTGCTTCTTTCACTTAGAATGATGTGAATTTAAGATTCCTCCACTTTGTCTCATGGGTTGACATTGTATCCTTTTTTTTTTTTTTTTTTTTTTTTTGCGGTACGCGGGCCTCTCACTGCTGTGGCCTCTCCCGTTGCGGAGCACAGGCTCCGGACGCGCAGGCTCAGCGGCCGTGGCTCACGGGCCCAGCCGCTCCGCGGCACGTGGGATCTTCCCGGACCGGGACACGAACCCGCGTCTCCTGCATCGGCAGGCGGACTCTCAACCACTGCGCCACCAGGGAAGCCCGACAGTGTATCCTTTTTAAAGCTAAATGATGTTCCATTGTACAGATTCTGCTTGTTCAGTTACTGAAGGGCATTTTGTCTGCTTCGAATTTTTGATGCTTATGATTATGGCTGCTCTAAGTATTTGCATGGAGAATTTTGTGTGGACATACGTTCACAGTTGGATAATCAGTTGGATAAATACCTAGGAGCATAATTGTTGGATTGTATGATTATACAACGCTTACCTTTGTAAGAGACTGCCTTCTGAAGTGACTGTACCCTACTGCATTCCTACCATCAAGGAATATAAGTTCCTGTTGTTCCCCGTCCTCTCTAGCAATAGGTTTTCAGGGGGATTTTAGAATTAAATGAGTGGTTGACATATGGTTTTGTATTGTTATTGTAGTTTATCCACGATTTCTATGTGTTTTGGTGGACTGAGTCTTGTCCACCATGTACATGTTTCCTTCATGTAATTTTGTTTTTGCCATTTAGCACGAACTCAGGCAAGGCCATTTGTCACGTCTCTCTACAAGTCATTGTTTCACTGACGGACATCCCCCAAATTAAACCTTGGGGATATTTTCTACTCACATGGCACCCAGTTCTCCGAAAGCTCATCAGTAAAGGTTTGCTGGTCGATCCGGTTGATGGTGCGTTGTTCCCGTTCTTTAATTTACCCCACCTTCTTTCCTCAGCTCTCTGTTTTACACTAATTCGAAGGGTTTAGGATTCTGAAGATTATTCAGGTGAATTACACACACGCAGATGGAGATTGCTGACACCATCGATCTGCCCGCAGGCATGCTGATGCCATGAATGTTGCCCTTGTCTTTTGCTAGTTTGTGGTGAGTCATCCATCACCTGCCTCGCCATTACAGAATGACGAGTTTGTTAAATATGCCATCTTGTCTCTGAAGTTTTGATTTATTGTAGCTAGTGCAATACATCACAATGCCTGCTCATCCCTTATCGAAACTGGCATCAACACACTGTCATATTCTTTTCTGTTTTTATTTAAAAATGCAACAATTATTAAAAAATGCTTTCTGTCAAGCAACGTTTCAATTAACCACTCCAGAGCTCTGCTGAGAGTGGTAGAATTAAGATTTTTATCTACCTACATTAAAGAAATGGGAACAGGGCTTCCCTGGTGGCGCAGTGGTTGAGAGTCCGCCTGCCGATGCAGGGGACGCGGGTTCGTGCCCCTGTCCGGGAAGATCCCACATGCCGCAGAGCGGCTGGGCCCGTGAGCCATGGCCGCTGAGCCTGCGCGTCCGGAGCCTGTGCTCCGCAACGGGAGAGGCAGCAACAGTGAAAGGCCCGCATAGCGCGAAAAAAAAAAAAAAAGAAAAAAAAAGAAATGGGAACATTGTGACAATGTGAAGTCTTCAAGGTAAAACAGCACAGCGTCCAAACTTATTCAGCAAACAAGTATGAACATTCCTTATCCAAAATACGAGATGTCGAAGCAATAGCTAGATAACATTAGCGGCTGCTGTTAGCCCTGGCAAAGCAGTGGTGTGGGAAATTCTTGTTGACTTCCCACGGGGGTAAATCCGATGAAAGCAATGCTCTGATTCACTGTAGACAAATAAACTTGGAACATTTTGTGCACTCCTATAGTTAATGAGAAAGCTAGCGTTTCCTGCTATGTCAAGACAGACCTACAACAGGGAGTAAAGGCTAAATCTAGAGTCTGCCGGGACTTTGTATCTGCAGGAATTCAAACCTTCTCTTCGTTAAGTCATAGAGATATGAGTTCTCAATGTTCCAAAGAACTTATAGAAAGAAGCAACAGAAAAAGCAGGATGGTTGAACTATGGTCATTGCATCATGGGTGTTGGTAAAGCATTCCCTCCCAGGCAAGGAGATGAGCTCCATTCTATTAGAAGACTGAAGCCGAGAGACAATCTAGTCAGAAAGACTGAAGCCGAGAGATAATCTAGTCAGAAATAGTGTATAAAGGAATTATTAGAAAACCAAAGACAAACGACAAAACATCGATAGGACTACATCATCTGTTATCCACCTGAAACAGCACCAACTCACATAAACTTTTTAAAAGTAAATAGATCAAAAGCTGAAAATACAGAGGAAGTTTGTATTCCAAAGAATGGTGTAAGCTGGGATGGAAGAGATTAATCTATTACGTCTGAAGTAAGATCAAAAATAATTTTTTATACATGCACTTTCTGAATTAACTCTGATACTGCTGAGATATTAAAGAAATCTTTGAAGAAAGCAATCAACATTTCTGTGTTTAGTTCAGGTGACCTACTTTGGACCCAAGTATGTGTATAACAAATGAAAAAGACAATACATGGAGGCAGCAATACAGTTGAGATTTTGTATACACAAAACCCCAGAAAATCAAATTTAAGGTTCCCATGGCAACTGTAACTCCGCCACACTGCACATTATAGTAATCACTGCAGTGAGCTCTATAGTTATAGTTGCAAGATCTTTTGGGCTGTAACTCTTTATTTTCCAATGCTTGCAATAATTTTTAGAAAAAATTCTCTTTCAGGGCTCTAACTTTTAGTTTGTCTCTACTGAACGGTGAATAATATGGGAAAGTTGTTGAAAGACTCCTGTGGAAGAGAAGCCTGGAAGTTTTCTTTTTCAAATGTGTATATATTATGTACATATTAGTTTATATATATACTATATATATATTTGTGTATATATACATATATATATAGTGTTTGTGCCTTTTCCTTGCAAGGCACTGTGTGAGCACAAATTGGGAGTATAAACAGTGTTGTCACCCAGTAACACAGAGTTTATATATATGCTCATACAAGAAATACACAGAGGCATGCACCTACACCTAGAACATGAAATATAGTAGGCAACTCCATATAATTTTGCTGGAATAATAAACAGAGATAATTGCATACAAAAATGTCAGAGGAGCACAAAGAAAGATGTTTTTTATCTACATCTTTATAAAGAAACTGGATGTCATGTTTGGGAGGGTGGTGCTTGATTATGGCGGTAGACTGCAGGCTTTACCACCAGCTAGACTGTGAACTTGGCAACGCTATGGACACTGCCAGTAGTTGCTTATCCATTGCCCGTCGTTTCCTCCCTAACAGACACCAAATGTGTTTGGATCTCTGGCTTTCTCCAACGGATCCCAGAGGACAATTACTCACTCCCAGCGCTAGGGGCGTATCCGTTTATCTGAGTCAGCCAAGCTATCCCATTCTCCTGCCCTCAAGTGTTCTGGCCTTGGACATATGACCCAGCTGTGGTCAGTGAGAAATGAGGTCAATCTCAGGGGGAGTTTCTGGGAAAGGTTCCTTGACCCTAAGTCATGGGCCAGGAGGAGATGTCTTCGCCCTTACACTGGCCATTGTCAAGTCCAGCTGGACTGACTGAACCAGCCTGAACATCAAGGCAGAGGGTCCAGCCAACACCAAGAACGTCAGAGGAGAGAGGGAACGAGGAAGGTGTTTAGACTCATCACGAGGGGCACACACAGTTCTGAAACCTGATTTTCCCTTTGGTGTCCCCTTTACAAAAGATATTAAACTCCTTATTTTTAGGTCAACTGAAGTAAGGGGTTTCTGTTATTGGCTGCTAAAATCATCCTTCTTGATACCATAAGTCATTAAATTCTCTGAGTTTTAATTTCCTCATTTATTAAACATCAGTCATAATATTTCCGTGTCTTCCAGGAAATCTGTACAAAATACTATGAATTGAAAGGCTTTATACAACTAGGAGGCCAATACCTTTGTACATACATTATTTATACCCAGAGGTGTGCTAAAGGCAGCTTGTACCAGCTCACACAAGCCAATTTTCAAATTTTTAGGAATTTTGAAAGCTAGTTGACGTCACATAGTTTAAATTCAGCTATGATGGGCTATTTCTACTACAGGCAAATGCTACATATTAAGGCTCTTCTTTGTTTTATTTTTCTTTACTGCGGAGAGCCAGTTGTTAAAAGTGTACCAATATGCCATTATTTATTTCTGTCTTGGAAACTAAAGGGCGACAACCTGGGATGTCTTGAGTATCCCAAAGAGAGTGAGAACTTCTAGTTTTAAACCACGCTTAGTTAAAGGGTAGTCAATTTCCTTTAGCATCTGTCCTCTGTTCAGAAGTCCCCTTTCTTTCTATTTTTCCCAGACCCTGACTCCTAGATATCATGCCAGCCATTCACGCCTTAGCCCAAAAGGAAATAAAGGGGAATATTAACAATAATGGCTATAGATAGTTCCCATCTTCATCTTCATTCATCCACCAAATATACACTGAGGTCCTCCTACAGAGGGCCCTGTAACAATGGGCTGAATATCTGGTGTAAGATAGAAAGTGTATGCCACCTGTCCTCAAGGAACTCACATTCCTACAGCAGAAGACACGTAATGCAGAAGTTGCTTTAGGAACACAGATATTTCAGAAACCCAGCCAGAAATGGTCTGGAAGGCTTCCTGGAGGAAGGAGGGTTTAGTAGGTTAAGAATAAAGGAAAAGGGGAGAGAAAGCAAGCCATCTTCCATTCAAGGAATTCTAATTTATCAGCTGTCTAGTGACCTGGACACATATGACAGATGGTTGAGAGAAGAGAAAACCAACAACAGGACAGGAGTGGCAAATAGAACCAAATTTCACGTACAGTATAGTAAGCAGTGAAAATTATCTGTGGGATTTATTACCTAGGGTGTCACCACTGATCTCAGAGCAGTTTGAGGGAAATCATGGGCATGAGAGTCTCATAGTCATGATGGATGGTCATGAATTAGACAGGGAGCTGCAGTCTGTACATATCTATATATAAATATATACACATATATACATGTGTATATATATATATAAAATCACAAACCGTACATATGTGTATGTGTATGTGAAAGAGAGAGACAGAGAGAGACAGAGAGAGAGAGAGATGGATCCAGGAGATACAGTGATGGAAGTAAGAGAAAATACTTCATAGGATAAGAAAAGGAAGTTTGAGCAGGCAACAGGGATGTGAAAGGCTCAATCTTAAACAGAGAGAAGGATATCTTTTTCTCCAGGATGCAAAAGGAAATGGTAAGTTTTTGCATTGGCATGGATATATTTGCGAATTAGGTGGGTAAGGTGTTGGGGAAACCAGAGATAAAATCACCTAGGAAAACATGTAAATCCTAGAGGACTAACATAAAACGGAATCAAATGCATAAAATGTATCATTTACATCACAGGCAAGGGGGCAAGCCTCTTTTTCTTCTTCTTTTCCCTATTTTATAGGATTGATTTTGTGTTTCGTTTTTATTTCATCCCTACCCCCGACACACACACCCATTCACCCATATTCACTCTTTTGAAAACGTACACACTCTATTTCTATCTCAGTGATTATCATGGAAATCTTTATCATCAAAATCTCATAGCTGGGCTTCCCTGGTGGCGCAGTGGTTGAGAGTCTGCCTGCCGATGCAAGAGACGCAGGTTCGTGCCCCAGTTTGGGAAGATCCCACATGCTGCGGAGCGGCTGGGCCCGTGAGCCATGGCCGCCGAGCCTGCGCACAACAGTGGGAGGCCCACGTACCACAAAAAACAAACAAACAAACAAACAAAAATCTCATAGCTATTTCAAGTCTAATCAGTATCTCCAACCTGCTCTAGAACAGTTAGATGTATTTTAGGACGTTTTAACTTTGGTCAAACCCTTTTCCCCTTACATTTATTGTTGACCAGTATTTTAGTTCTCTCTTGTTTATTTTTATTTTTTAAATTAATTTTTATTGGAGTATAGTTGCTTTACAATGTTGTGTTAGTTTCTGCTGTACAGCAAAGTGAATCAGCTCTGTGTACACATATAACCCCCTCTCTTTTGGATTGCCTTCCCATTTAGGTCACCACAGAGGACATGTTTATTTTTTAAAATAAATTTCACTGAGGTATAATTTACGTACAGTTTAAGCGCACAGTTTGAGTCTTGACAATTAGGCACAGCTATGTAATCACCAGCCCATCAAGATACAGAGAATCCCCATAAGCCTCTACCTTTGAGGCCCTCCCCGGGCAAACTCCACCCCATCCTTGGCCCCAGGTGACCAACCGATCTGCTTTTTCTGAAATTCCACGTTAGATTTCCTTCCTAGACTTCATATAAATGGAACTCATTCTTCATACCGTACATACACATTTTTGTTTGACTTCTTTTATACACCATATCACTGTAATGTTTTTGAGGGTTATCCACGTTTCTGCTTATAACAATAGCTTTTCCTTTTCGTTGCTAAGCAGAATTCAGTAGTATGGATGCACAGTAATTTGCTCATCCAGTCACCTGTTGATGGATATTTGGGGTGTTTCCAGTTTGGGGCTATTATGAATCAAGCTGCTATGAACGTTCATGTAAAAGTCTCTGCATGGACACATGTTCCCATTTCTTTTCAGTAAAAACTCATAACCTGCTGGGTCATATTGCCAGTCTACGGTTAACTTAAAAGAGATTGCCAAACTGATTGCAAGATGACTGTACCTTTCATGCTCCCCCCACCAACACGTGAGCGCACCCGTTTCTCTGTATCTATGCTCACACTTGGAATTTTAATTTTAGCCATTCTACGGAATTAGAGTGGTATCACATTTGGGTTTCTATCTGTGTTTTCCTGATGCTACTGAGCATATATTAACGAGTCCACTTGGCGTTCAAATATCTTTGAATGTTCAAATCTCTTGCCTATTTTTTTATGGAGTTGCTTGTCTTCTTATTATTGAGTTGTGAGAGCTCTTTATGTATCCTGGATACAAGTCCTTCCTGAGACGATATATATTGCAAATATTTTCTCTCAGTCTCTGGCTTGCCTTTCATTTTTTAAAATGTAGTGTCTTTCAAAGAATAAATGTTTTAATTTTGATAAGGTTTATTTTATTGTTTTTCTTTTATCATTCATGACTTTTAAGTGTTGTCTATGAAATCTTTACATACCACAAAGTTACAAAGATTTGTTGTATTATTTCCACTATTGCAGTTTAACTCTTATGTGTAGGCATATGATCCTTTTTAGTTAATTTTGGCATATGGCATGAGGTAAGGGTCAAGGCATACTTATTTATTGTCTGTACAGACGTCCAGTTGTTCCAGGACCACCTGTTGAACAGATGACCTTTCTCCACCGACTCATAGCACATAGTGAGGATCAAATGCGCTAACACATGTGAAGCGCTTAGACAATTGCCTGGTACATAGTAATTGTACAATAAGAATTTACTAGGGTCTTTGGTGTCTACATTCCGTCTTGTAAGATCGACCTTTTGTTTGTCCAGCGTTGCACACTGTTCTCCTGAAATACTTTCTTTACAAAGTCCTTTAGAGAAAGTCTTTTGATGATCTGTTTTCATTTGTCTAAAAATGTCTGTATTTCACCATTCTTGCAAAACTTACTGTGAATAGAATTTGAGGTTGACGGCTGCTTTCTCTCAGCCCAATTGAAGATACTATCTCTCCATCATCTCAAGCATCTTCTAATATCTGACGAGAAGAGCAACAAAGCCTTTCCCTTGTGGTGATCTGTCTTCTCTCCCTTGTTCTTTTATTCTCTCTCTGTCTTCCTTGTGTGGATTTATTTTTATCTGGAGTCATTAGACTTTCTGGGTCTGAAGATTAGGGTTTTTTTCCCTGCTTTTATCTTTTAAGTGCTTCCTCTCCGTTATTCTTTCCATTTTCTTTATCTAGAATTCCATTTAGACGTATATCAAACCTACGCATTTTATTTTCCATTTCTCTCTCATACTTTCTCTCTCTGTCTCTCTAACCTGCTTTATGGGGAAGTGCTTCACATCTAACTTTCAGTTTACTACTTCTTTTATCATCTATGTCTGATTTTAGGTGTACTCATCCATTGGGGATTTTATTCCGATGGAAAAGTTCTGTTTCCAGAAGTTGTATTTAAATCTTTACCGAGTTGGCTTGGTTATTTGTGAGAATAAATTGTGCCTTTCTTATATATACTATTTTCTCTTTTATAGCTTCAAACATTTAATCCTACTTCTTTCATTTAGTATCACAGAGTTCCGAAGGCTGAATCTCTTAGCTAGTGAAGATCTGACTCCACGACTGTTTGTTATTTCTTTTCTCACTCATGGTGGTTTGTTTCCTTGTGTGTGTGTGTGTGTGTGTGTGAGAGAGAGAGAGAGAGAGAGAGAGAGAGAGAGAGAGAGAGAGAGAGAGAGAGAGAGAGAGAGAGAGAGAGAGAGAGAGAGAGAGAGAGAGAGAGAGATTTGATTAAGAGTTCATCATCTTCTGCCCACTATCTGTGAAGTGTCGTTTTGAGTTGGGCATGCAAATCTACTGAGGTTTTGCACCCTTCCAACCCAGGAACATGCTGTGATTAGAAGACAAGTCAGCTCAAAATTTAAAACCACATAAAGTAGTTGTGGTTATAAGTGGATTTTCAGGTAGATTTTTCTCGCCAGAGCCAACCCAGATGGATTAATGCCATTTGAATCTCCCCACATTGGCAAGAAGATTTCTTTCTCGTCTATTTTTTCACAGAAGGTGTAGCTTATCAAAGTTCCTGGCTCTCTGGGTGAAGTTTCCTTTCTAAATCCCCATTTTTCTGTGTGTCAAATTCCTGTCTCCTCTGACCTACATGGACCCTAAAGCCCAGTCACCTTGGAACACAGAGATCCTCACACATTTGAGGGGAGCTTCAGTGTCATTTTGTGGCTTTTTTGTAGCAAAACAAATGTTCTCAATTTCCAAACTTGCTCTGCCCTTATTGTCTCCAATCCAGTAAGTTGAGTAAAGCCTCCTGCGTACTGAGCCCAAGTACTAAAAATTATAACTGACTCACATCTAAGTGATAACAGCTAGTAGCTAGTCAACCTTTCCAGAAGCGTTTGAATCGTAGACTAATAGTGTCTTAGCCTGAACCAAAAAAAAAGGTCTCTAATGGAGACTTTTCTATAGATACATTTGAGGGGAAGGAGATTTCTGGAACCCACACCTTTTACCAGCTAATCCTTGTTGTGCAAGGAATGTTCCACTGGAGCCATCACATTTCTTTTTTGCCTGTGCCGTGGTGGAGATCATGGCACCTCTCCTTCAGATGTTAGTTTCTTCACTAATCTGTTCAATCAGTCAATATTTATCAGTGCCAGCTCTGGGCCAGGCACTGAGCTGGAATAACGATGAGAAGAGTAGTGCTCGGTCCTTGAAGCCTGTGGCCTCGTGAGGAAACAAAGAACCTGATAATCACATAGATATGAAAAAATGTCAAAGGACCCCTGAGAGATGCTTTGAAGTAGACGAACCTGTGCTAGGAGAGCCGTGATGACAGATCCCAGGGTCAAAACCAGCTCCTTGGGAAGTGATGCCAGTGGCAACATGGGAAGAGTGAGGTAGTCTGGTGAGCACGTAAAGAGCTGAGGGTGGCTGATGTGGGGGGAAAAGAAAGTGATGGAAACGGTGCAGTCAAGGCAGCTGGGTCACGAGGGGAAGACGTTCCTCTATTTTCAGTCTCTTAATTAGGAGGCAAGCATCGGGCTCTACACTAGAGGAGAGGGCGAAGGGAAAAAAAACGTCATGGTGAATGTCACCAGGACTTCCTCTCCCGTGAAAATAATTTAGTTGCCTTAGTCATGTCTTAGCCGTGGCTGTACCATGACACCCCGTCTTCCTCTCTTTTAAAATATTAAAAGATATTGTGAACCTATAATTAAAGGAATCTGAGCAGTCAGTCAAAATCCTTTCATATTTTCTCACATGCAAATTCTGCAAAAGCAGCCAACTGAAACTTTGCAGAGAAAAGCTACTTGGATCCATTTCATTCCTCAAATAATGGACAATCAAAGGGTCTGTCTCTCTCATTCGGCATCGGTCCTGGTCCAAATGGCTGCCGAAACAGTTAATCAACTAGTCCACTGGAAAAAAAGTAACGTTTAAGGATAAAGGAGCACCGATTTTACAATAATCGTGCATTTATCCATTCATTTAGTGAAAATTGTTCAGCAGCTACTATGTGTCAGGCTCTATTCTCTATTCTAAACAGGAAAGTTAAGTAACTTCCAATAGTTTTACTTTTATTAGCAAATTTGTCAAGGTCTGCCAGAGCTGTCATCCCTCCAATAACAGCTTGTACCAAATTCCTTTCACCCCCTGTTTAGTGAAACAGCAAACTAATGGACACCAAGAATACAGTAGCCAAAGCAGAGATGACTGCTCACGTCGAATGGCGTTATTCCGAGACAGAGCAGGGACATCTCAGGCCAGCACAGAGGTAATTAGTGGCTGGTCATGGACACCCGAGTATTGTATCAATCTGAGTTCTGTGCTTGTCTCACTCTTGGAAATGGCTCAGAAACAACCTGCATACCTGTCAATGGTCTGTGAGCAAAATTTTGTACAGGGGAAGGGGAGAGAGTAAACGTCACAAAAGTGGTCACTTCCGCATCCACAAATTTCAATAAGTTTCCTCCAGATGGACTCCAGCCTCACCTTATTTTTGTACAAGAAATTAGCTGAAATTAATACATGGGCTGACAGTTCAGCTTAAAGTCAAAGGGAAGAGATCCCAGGAACAAATACTGGCTTAAAAACCACAGAAAGAAACGGTTATGTCTCGACATTCCTACTGCATTTTTCTATTTTCTGTACCCAACCAAGACCAAGAAAGTGTGTGCATTACAGCTGTGGTTCCACTACTAAAGCATAGTTGGATTTACCCACTTATTTTTCAGCTTTAAGTTGCCTAAATTCCAACATCTTCAATCCTGGCTAACTGATTGGGGCTGAATGGGCTTAGCTTTTATAAAGAGAAGTCATTTCTGTCCACGACAATCTTATGTTATCTTACAGTTAAATCTATCTACTATTTTTCTTCCCCTTGGCAATAAAGAGAAATCATGAACGCATCATTTCTTTTTTTGCGGTACGCGGGCCTCTCACTGTTGTGGCCTCTCCCTTTGCGGAGCACAGGCTCCAGACGCGCAGGCTCAGAGGCCGTGGCTCACGGGCCCAGCCGCTCCGCGGCATGTGGGATCTTCCCGGACCGGGGCACGAACCCATGTCCCCTGCATCGGCAGGCGGATTCTCAACCACTGCGCCACCAGGGAAGCCCAAACGCATCATTTCT
The DNA here is from genome assembly GCF_003031525.2 of Neophocaena asiaeorientalis asiaeorientalis. Classification (NCBI taxonomy): domain Eukaryota; kingdom Metazoa; phylum Chordata; class Mammalia; order Artiodactyla; family Phocoenidae; genus Neophocaena; species Neophocaena asiaeorientalis. The sequence continues at coordinate 583,036 of NW_020174568.1, read as the reverse complement.
AATTGTCCTCAGGAAACGTGGATCTGACTGTTCCCTGGAAACATTTAAACAGAGAATGTTCTCATCTGCAGTGAATCGTTTCTGTGGAGTCATCCGTGGATGCAGGGGAAGGGCTTGGATGACCCCCTCAAATCCCATCCAGCAGCAAGCTTCCTGGTAAGTCTAATGGAAGCATCTTTCCTCTAAGCTGCTTTGTGAGAAAAGCAATAAGCCGTGACTCCTATGGTGATTCCAGAAATGGAATTGCTGCCCACAGAGCACTGTTTTCTGTCTCTCTAGGAGTGTAGCCTCTCGCCTTTGTAGGAATTTGCAGTAATGCAGATAACTGCAAAGAGGCAAATGCTTACCAGGATTTTCCCTGCCACAAATCCCTGGACCTTGGCAAGATTATTTTCCTCCCACAGTGGTGAAATAGAGTATTAAATGCATATCTCAAAATGAAAAATGTGATAACAATCCCTTCTTAGCCGGCTGTCTGTAGAAACTTTTCATTCTGGGTTCATTTGTGATCTTTTCTTTTTCTTTTAATTGAAGGCAGATAAAATTAGAGATGCATGAACCCACGGCAGAGAATGTCTCTTTCTGTGAAAAATGGGAGATCTAAAACTAATATCACACAGAAAACACTTTCAGATCACAGATAACATCCCTTACCAATTTGTATCTCCATAAGCTAAAAGAATGGCAGATATAATCACTTATAAATGATATTAACCAGTGGACAGAAATGTTATTAAAGAAAAAGAAAAAAGGTTGGGAGAGAAGGAGACACTTTTCACTCTGTAGTTCATATTTGACAAGAGTCTCTAATATAACACTTGTGGGAGCAGAAAAGCAGAGCTGTCCAAGTGCCCTCCCCAGGGCAGGGCACTGCTAAAGTTGCCTGCAGGGTGGCTTTCACCATGGGCTAAGCAGCTGGTGTGAGTGGGTGCATGTGTGGATGAGAGAGTTGAGGCAAGTCACTTAGGATTCGTTTTAGAACTTTAAAAATATGGACCAGGCTTTGGGTTTTGTGTGTGTGTGTGTGTGTGTGTGTGTGTGTGTGTGTGTGTGTGTGTGTGTTTGAGCCTTTAAAAGCTCAACAGAAAGTATTGCCAAGGGCCCTCTGCTCTTAACACCCAGATAGGAACAAGTTTACAAAGTAGCAAAAAGCCAGAGCTGTGCTGGAGGTGAGGGGGCTGGACCACCCCCCAAGGTGTCGAGGTGTCGACGTAGTCATTTGAAGTGTCCATTCCTTGAGACGTGTAAACTCATAGAGAAGCAGATTTTGGTAGGAGTTGTGGAGGAGTTAAAAAGCCGAAAGCTCAGTTTGGGGAGTTAATTTAGAGACGTCTATTAGCTACACAAGTGGAGTGGGCGTGGCTGGAAACAGGAGCTCTGGGGAGAGGGTGAGCCTGGGGATACAAATCTGGGAGTTGCTGGTGTGTAAAACGCACTTAAAGGTGTGACCCTGAATGAAATCATCTTAGGAAGGAGAGAGACTACTTAAGGGAGACGGGAGGTGGGGACATTTATCTCTGACATGAGGAGGAACTGGGGAAGGAGACCAAGAAGAAGCGTCAGCCTAGGGAGGGAAAGAACTAGGAGAGATCGGAGTCAAGACAAGAAAGGGTCTCAAGAAGCAAAGAGCGATCAGCTGTGCCATGTGCCGCTGAAGATGAGTGAAGGCGACCCTTGGCTTCGGAAAGGTAGGGCTGGCCGGTGGTCTTGCTGAGAAGTGTTTTTTCACTGGCACGCTGGGGACAACGCCTGAAAGAATTGGAAGCGGAAGACAATAAAAGAAGAAAGATGGAGGCGGTTGAGTACACGTGGACATTTCAAGGGGGGACCCAAGCAGGCAACTGGATGGACACACTGAGTTGGCCACAGATGAACTATTCCTGTAGAAAATTGGCCCATTGGAAATTGGTGATTCAGGAGGTCCGTTTGATTTGAAGACACAGATACTGTCCATGAAGAAATGGGTGGAGAAGTTCTCAGAAGAATTATTCAGTATTATTGCATCTGAAACACAGCCATGGTGAAACCAACCACAGACAATAGGGTCGAGTAGAGGGACGCAGACACCAGGATGCAATATTCAGATGCGGATAGACACTCAGCTGAAATGATACTAAAAATGAGTGAAAGCGGAGAAGTTAAGCAAGATGGCCAGGGGCAAAGTGAATGTGTCCTGAAAGAAATTTCAGTGGGGCTGAGTTCTAAAAATCAGGGCCAGATTTGTACTTCCAGTTCCGTCAATGTTAAGGAAACATGAATCAAAAAGTTAAAATTTTGGTGTGATACTCCCTCTAAAAGGAGAAGCCTATGTGGGGCTACAGAAAGCAGACGCCTATCAGATGAGGTTGAAGGTCGTAGGGCAAGATCCTGCCAACAAGATTTCCAGGGTACAGATCATAAATGTGAGCTTCGACTCGTTTATTTCTCTGGACTTTGAAGCACTTGCTGGAAGGGTTAATACCTTAACCTCTTACCAGGTAAAATCTGAGTGAGGGTTAGTCTTACTCTGGTGGGAACTTTTTGTAGCTCATACTAATTCCCTGGGAAGAGGTCAATCTGGAAGGAACGAGAACAGAACCGGAGTCAGCCAGGTCTCAGTGTTGCTGAAGGCGGGTCCTCCAGTGGCTGCCCTCTCCTCCAGTGGCTGCCCCCTCCTCCAGTGGCTGCCCCCTCCTCAAGGTTTGGATGTAACGGGAAAGCAATGAAGCAGGTAGTCACCAGGGAAGCTGAGTCAAAGGACAACAAAGTCACCAGGGATTTCAGTGAAACAGTGCAGGAGGAGGAAATGTTGTTCGTTGTGAGACTCACAGCCTTGTGTCTGGATATTCCCATGCTTTGAAACGAAGCTGGCAGGAAATAGTTAACCTTGCCTATCACTGAATTGGATGACTAGGGAATCTTCACAAAGAAGAAATAGAAGAATAATGCTGTTCATCCTTTTTTGTTTGTTTTGCTTTTAAAATTGTGATGGAATTTTATTTGAGGCTTAGGAAGAAACCTTGAACCAGAAAGAGCTAGCATGCAGCAGGTATAACGCCTTTCAGAGAAAATCGAATATCCCATACCTCCTAATAAACAAAGACATCTTGCTTCTAAAGGGAAAAAAAAACCCTGAATTGTTTATTTTGTCTATGGGGATGTTCAATCCACAGACCCTTTTTACTTTGAGCATCTGTGTTTTCCATCACCTTCAACACCCACCTTGATTTTTCTTCTTGGCTTCGATGATTCTTCCTGGTTTTCCATTACTATATCCAACTCTCACTACTTTTCTGCATTCTGGTTTCACCCTAAACCTCTGATGCTACATCACCTGATTACGCTGACTGTAAGTTATGCTCCCTGCTCACAGCAGGAGCTGCGAATAACACTTCTATCCTGTTTATACTTATTTTGATCTATGAGGTAGGCAGTTTCATTACTTTTGATTGTATAGAGTGTCTGTTAAATGCCTACAGTACTTAGATTCCTCTACTCTACCTTGATGAAAGCGCACTTTGGGGGTAATTCCTATCCATATGTTTCTTTCATTTTATGGGACTCTTTCTTCATGTAGGAAAGATTAAATTTACATCAAAATGTGGGAGAAGCAAATCCTTTAAGAACAGCAAAAAACAAAGGCAAGACAGTATGTCTGGATCTTTGAAGAGTCAACTATTCCTATATTTTAATTTCACGTTTTGTTTGTTACCTAATATTTTGAAGGGTAAAATGTACCCTCTAGCTTGGCACTCTAGTTTCCTTTACAGTTTATGGTAATTCCTTTTGCTCCCACGTTGCTTTCCACATTTTTCCTGATTTCTTCATCTTCTAAAAGGATGCATTTTACAGTTTTGCTATTTTAAAGGTTTCTTTGTGTTTGATAAGTTTTCTTTCAAGTTTATCATCTGTCTCTTCCATCTTGCTGGTTTCCTGTCCCTCTCTCAACACACATATTCCTGTAGGAGCTTTAGAGCCATGGTTGTACATTCTGTCTGGGCTTATTACTTGGACACCCAACAGGCTCGACGTAGCACGTCCAAATAATATCATCATTTGACTCCCAATCTAGTCACTCACACTGATTTCCTTCTATCTGTCAGTGGCCACACAGGGAGTATAGCTGGGCCAGTGCTGCCATAACAACCACCAATGAGATACACACACTAAAAGCAGTGTTTGCCTCTGGGGTGAAGCAAAGAACACAGCCTTCAGAAGTAGGAGCTCTTGGTCTGGGGGACGGTCTTAGGTAACGTAATACCGTGGGAGATATGGGGAGACTCCCAACCTAGAAAATAAACTCTAGGTGAATTCCAACTTAATTCCCATCCTACTGGTCTCCTGAAATCACCAAATGTGACATTCTTAATGTGAATCTTCATTTCTTTCCAGGGATCCTTGCTGTAAATGAGAAAACAGATGACACCTAGCAATTTATCCACCTTAGACTGTTATCTACAGACATTTACACACAGGAATCAGAGCCTAAGAGAAAGACGTCAAAGAGAAAAAACCCTACAAAAACAAAATTAATAGAGTGGAAAAGAAAAACCTTGAAATAAGTAGTCCTCGTCAAAAAGTGAGATACAATCCATTAGAAAAGAATCCAAGGAGGGGGAAGAGCAGGGGGTAAGGGAAGAAGAGAAGGAAAAGAAGAAATCGATGGAACAGAAGTAGTTAATAGGGAGGAAAGAAATCTCTCAAGGGTTTTGGAGCTCTAAAATATTGCTGTGGAAACAAAAGACTAAAGATTTAGCGAGTGGATTATAAAGGGTCTTGGTGAGAAAATAATTTGTAAGGAGGAAACGTGTGTGAAGGAAATAAAAGGTGGGTATTGAAAAAAACATTGAAATATGGACAATAAATGTATAAGTTCTAAATCCACCTCTAGGAGTTCTAAAAGCCGGGTAAAAAGGTATGTAAATGATGAAAGCATCACAGAAACTTATAGAAACATAAAATAAAACTTAAAAGTGCAGAGGAACGAAGGGTCCACGGGGTGCAGAGCAGACTGACTCAGTTCGCATCCTTTGTAGAGTCTGACTATATGGCAGACAGTAGGATTATAAAACATAAAACAGTTGCTAAGAAATTATTTCTGAGTACTTAGAGGCCTAACGTAAAAATAATTGTCATCTGGAACTAAAATTCCACTGGATTTTAAGAAAACACAGGAGGTGGCTAAGTTGGAAGGAACAATAAAAGCATGTCAAAAATGAGTCTTTCAGTGTGCAGTGTGGAGAGACACAAAGGAATATGTAACCAAAACATATTTTGTGTAAAGCTTCTGAAAATAATAAGCAAAAGAAAGACAACTCAATAGAAAACAACCAGGTAAATGGTATAAAATCACAATTCACAAAAGTCCAAGGGCCAACAAACAAGTAATAAAAGAAACAAAAATCATATAAAAAGTGACGAACTAGTACCTTTTGTTCTCCAGATTTCAAAACTTACAAATTATACTGCTTAATGCGTATTAAGTGCTTACTGCGTACATGGTCCTGGAGTGAATGCTCCAAAGACATGACCTCACTCAGTGCCCATGCTAAGCCTGTGTTATTTATATTAACATCCCATCTGTGTGGATAGGAACATTGCAACTAAGATTGTGGAGATTTTCCACTCCTCCAGAAATCCTGTCACGTCATCTGCACAGCTGAAACTCTTGGAAAACAACTCAGAACGTGTTACAGCCGCTTCCTCACCTCTTTTTTCTTCACTCCTCAATTTACAGCAGTCTTTTGTCTACCTCCAGTGAAATGTTTATTTCCAAGCAAACCACTGTTTTATTGTCCTGATTCCTACGTTTCAGTCTCATCTTTATTGGCATCTCCAGGTGTTTGACATTGTGTTTTTCTTGAAGGACCTTCCTCCCCGACTCTGTCCCAATGTTTGCACGTTTCTCTTGACCCTCTCTGCTCAGCCCCTCACCCCCACTTTCTCTCTTTGCCTTGTCCCCTACCTCCCGAGCTCCATAGTGCTCTCCAAGAATTAGTTTTAAACAACTTTCCTTAAAATATACAGACTCTTTCAGACAAACATATTATTACATCTAGATATAAAATGAATATGCATAGAAGGCAATTACATTTCTTAAGATGAAAGAATAAGTATGGCAGCTATGACCTTAGCCCACAAAATCAGACTGTTCCGTATTACTCTTGTTCATGTTCAAATATTATACGCTTAACTATGATGGTTGTTTCGGTGTAAACGGGGTTAGAAAAAGAATACAGCACAGTGACTGCCTGACTTGCACCAGATAATAATCTAGTAAATACTCCAAGAGAAAGAAACTAAAAAACAGAAACAAGATTTTATCATTAAAATCATGAAACACTCCGTTTATCTCCATGTTTTTCAAAACTGGTCGTGGAATTGAATCACAGTCTTTTTAAAGGAACGCCTCACTGGACCATCTATTACTATAGGGTGCATCAAAAGTTCAGGAATAATGGAAGTAAAAACAATAAATCCCCAAATAATAGTGAATAAAAGTTTACTGTGCAAACACCAAAGAGACGGTGAGCATCCTGGGAGCATGCCAACCAAAACAAGGAAAGAAGCTCTGGGCTGTATTGTTCTAAAGCAGCTTCTATAGTGAAAAGCAGTGACTGCTTATTCCTCACAGTGATGGATTATAATATTAGAATTTTCTTAAATGATAGGAAATCAGTGTTATCTCATATCAACCTTGGGGAGCACAGGTTTTCCTCATGATCTACAGAGGCATAAACGAGAAATGACCCAGGTCAAGGTAGTCTTGCAAAGTAAGCTAAATTAAGCTTTGTTGGTTTGACTAAAATGGTATTGTACACTCAGGGAATTTTCAAGGCTGGTCGTCATTTGTTTTTTCTTTTAACACCTGCAATCAAGCATCCTTGAATGCTACCTGTATAGGTAGCAAGCTTCAGAGGCTTTAGAATCTTGTCATAAATTGTTGACTTGCTTAGATCCACATAACTGAGATAAATAATATCTCAAAACAAACACAGCAAAGGGCAATCATTGTTTCTGTCATTGATTGAACCCCAGGTTAACGGTTGAAAAAGTTCCAGAGGTGCCTACAATAAATAATTTTTTACCGTCAAACCACAGATTCTATAACTCTATGTAGTGTTTTTAAATCCCCAGTATTAAATATGAGAAGTCAAGAAAGAGAAATTAAAATTCCCAGAAATTCTTAATATTAAAAGTTACTCTTCATTTTTTGTAACTCTTTCTTTTTGTATTTTAACATAACAAGTGACCGTGATGCTAAGCAGGACATCGTATTTCTGTGGCAGAATTTCACTAAACCTTTTAGAGGTTTTCTTTAAAAAAATTATAGCTATATATAATATAATAAAAGCATGGCTTATTAACCAATATATTTTGATGTATTTAAAAGTAATAAAAACAGACATATTCAAAATATTCAAATAGTAAAAATATTTGGAAATGTAGAAATGATCTCTAATTGATAGAGACATTGGCAATAAAAGCGGTAATAGCAGGGAATATTGATACTAAAGGCCACTTTGTAAAAATTGAAAGATAATACTATAAATATTTGATATTAGAAGATTTCATTACCTTAAGTACAAAGGATTAATTGCCCTATCCTATAATGTTGATCTTTGTTTCATGACAAATATCCCAGATATAGAAAATGTCCCATTTTGTGTTGAAGTTGGTCTCATTGTTAAATGCGTCCCAGAGCATCTTCACATTGAGCTTTGCTGTCTTGCTCTAATACTGGGTTTTTGGTTGACATCACTATCGTTTTTTAATTCAGATTTCAGATCAGTTTCTAACTCCATGTCACAATATTTCATAACATTATTATTATTTTTTTATCTCTTCTTTTCAGTTATTTACAGAGAACTGTAGCCTATAGCTAGCAAGGTTAATAGCACTCCACGGAATGTCCTAATGAAGTCGCCAAATTAAGGACTCTTTTTCTTGCTTCCAAAGCTTGCTATTTGTTGGAACACTACTCACAGGAGTCGTACAAAATATACTGTGCATATAAATGTATTAATATCTGTTTTAGTTGCAAGAATGCTTCACCATTAGCATCACACAGAGCCAGAAAACACATAATATGGTGACAACTACAAGAGAGAAGAATTAGAACAGGATGTCTTCTCTCTCCTGTTCCTGTTCTGGTCCATGGAAATGTTGACCTTCACCTTCAACTGAGTATCACCTCTTGCTTTTGACTTGTTGTCAATAGATCCCCCTGAACAGGTAAAGCCTCTATGTCGCTTGTTAAGTTTTATGTCTTATATGAAAATTATACTGCATTTCCTGTTTTCCTGATTTATTGAAAGATTTCTCACAGGATTTCGGATTTGAAAAAGCAAGATCCCAGAAAATTCCGGGAAGGAATTTGGACACAGAAGCATTTAACTATGTTTACACATATGAGGACCATCTGTTTTATAACATAATATTTAACTTGAAAATGTTTATTGTAAAAGCCAATAGTCGGGCTTCCCTGGTGGCGCAGTGGTTGGGAGTCCGCCTGCCGATGCAGGGGACACGGGTTCGTGCCCCGGTCCGGGAGGATCCCACATGCTGCGGAGCGGCTGGGCCCGTGAGCCATGGCTGCTGAGCCTGCGCGTCCGGAGCCTGTGCTCCGCAACGGGAGAGGCCACAACAGTGAGAGGCCCGCGTACCGCAAAAAAAAGAAAAAAGAAAAAAAGAAGCCAATAGTCCTTTCTTCTTCTTTCTCGACAGGTATTTATCAAGTGCTTATATGTAGGAGACATTATCCTAAGTACTTAGATGAAGGAAGACTATAGAGTTGTGTGGAGCTTTGAACTCTGGTGGCTCCAAAGAGGCAAGGTGACTTAGTAGTACATAAATTAGAACATAAATGCATATAAGAAAGTCTTAGCAAAGAAAGAAGTAGAGATAAAACATAATAGGATATCCGTGGCAGGTGAGTTACCACAGCTCTATCTATTCCACGTAGATCCAATTATCTATTCCAAACGGCACCTTTAGATAAGTGATAGAAATGGTTTAGAACAAGTTCTTAGCTCTCTGTCTCTCTTTCTCTTTCCATTTCTAATCCATTTAATATTAACTCTTAAATGTCAGCCCTGGGTCTGCGTTTATGTCTGCTATAGTAGCTTTTAGCAGACTAAACCTCCCAATAAAAACAATTAGAAAGCTCATAAAATCTCACCTAATCTCTGTCTATAATATTTTGTATAAATGTATAAATATAGTATAACGTATTATATGTACTACTATATAACATACAATACTGTTTACAATATTGTATGTTATTACATAAATAATACAGTATATCATATATTTTGTGTTATTATATATTATATAATATTATTAACTATGTATCTCCAGATTAGATGGAGAAAGATTGCTAAGAGACAAGCTCACATCTCATGGTTAATTTTCTGTGGGGACCTTTCCTGATTGTGAGGCTGGACCAAGCTTTGCCCAGGTAAAGGGTCACTACTCGGTAGTGGAAAAGCTAGGTAAATAGGCAGAGTTTGGGCAGTCATGAAACTGAAAAGGAATAAAAAATGGAGAACTGTCTGGCTAAGATCCTGTTGACCAGAGAAGGGTGGAGAGCTAAGCTTGACACGAGGCAAAAACAATTTTTCTATGTAATAGCAGCCAGTTGGAAATGGCAATTTTTAAAATACCATTTTTAATAGTGTAAAAATCATAAACTACTTAGGAACACATTTTGCAAAAGATACATAAGAACTCTACACTTAAAAAAATTAAAAAGAAACATTGGTGAAAGAAATTAAAGAAGATCCCAATAAAAGAGTAGCTATATACTATCTGACTTCAAGACAATATAAAGCTGTAGTAATCAAGACAATGTGACTTTTCAGGCATGAAGAACAGATAAATTAATAGAACAGCTTAAACAGGACATAAAGCCCAGAAATAGAAACAAACTTAGTCATTTGATTTTGAACCAAGGTGCCAGAGAAATCCAGAGGAAACTGAAAGTCCGTTTAAAGATGGTGATGGTAAATCTGCACATCCATAGGAAATAAAAAACCCAACAAACTTTGATCCATGCTCCACCATGTACACAAAATTATTTTGAGCTTGATTACACAACCTAACTATAAAAGCTGAAGTTATGAAGACTTTAGAAGAAAACATAGGAGAACTTCTTCATGCCGTGGAGGAGGAACAGTCTCTTGGCCAGGATACAGAAAGCAATAAACATTATGGGGAAACTGTGCTAAATTATACTTCATCAAAAGTAAAAGCACCAGCACATCAAAATACATCCTTAAAAATACACGGGATGCCATAGAATGAGAAAATATTCTCAGAAAACATGTCTGACAAAGGATTGGTGTTTAGAATATATAAAAGGTTCTTATAATGCAACAAACAAGCAATTATAAAATCTTAACAAAAGATTTGGACAGACACGTCATAAGGAAAGAAATACAAATATGCAATGACCATATGAAACATCAGAGAACATTAAGTAAAGGGGAAATAAAAATTAAAGCCATAGCAAGACTGCAGGAATGTAAATTGGTATAGCCACTATGGAGAACAGTACGGAGGTTTCTTAAAAAACTAAAAATAGAGCTACCATACGACCCAGCAATCCCACTACTGGGCGTATACCCTGAGAAAACCGTAATTCAAAAAGAGTCATGTACCACAATGTTCACTGCAGCACTATTTACAATAGCCGGGACATGGAACCAACCTAAATGTGCATCGACAGATGAATGGATAAAGAAGATGTGGCACATATATACAATGGAATGTTACTCAGCTATAAAAAGAAACAAAACTGAGTTATTTGTAGTGAGGTGACTGGACCTAGAGTCTGTCATACAGAGTGAAGTAAGTCAGAAAGAGAAAAACAAATACCGTATGCTAACACATATATATGGAATCTAAAAAAAAAAAAAGGTACTGATGTACCTAGTTGAGGGCAGGCATAAAGATGTAGACATAGAGAATGGACTTGAGGACACAGGGTGGGAGGGGGAAGCTGGGGCGAAGTGAGAGTAGCATCGACATGTATACACTACTGAATGTAAAATAGTTGGCTGGTGGGAAGCAACCGCGTAGCACAGGGAGATCAGCTCGGTGCTTTGTGATGACCTAGAGGGGTGGGATAGGGAGGGTGGGAGGCTCAAGAGGGAGGCGATATGGAGACATGGGCATGCATATGGCTGATGCATTTTGTTATACAACAGAAACGAACACAGTATCGTGAAGCGATTATACTGCAATAAAGATCTATTAAAGAAATAAGTGAAATGGATAACCAACAAGGACCTACTGTACAGCACAGGGAACTCTGCTCAATATTATGTAACAACCTAAACGGGAAAAGAATTTGAAAAAGAACAGGTACATTTATACGTATAACAATCACTTTGCTGTACACCTGAAACTATCACAACATCGTTAATCAATCTTTGCAGGGCAGGAATAGAGACACAGACGTAGAGGATGGACGAGTGGATACAGCGGGGGAGGGGGAGGATGGGACGAGTTGGGAAACTAGGATTGACATACACATATACTACCACGTGTAAAACAGAGAGCTAGTGGGAACATGCTGTACAGCACAGGGCGCTCAGCTCGGTGCTCTGCGGTGACCTAGATGGGTGGGATGGCGGG